>NW_015090774.1:8963732-9101098 GCF_001431845.1 Calidris pugnax | reverse complement strand
CCAGCGTTGCGGGGTGAATAATCCGTCCGGAGCGGCGGCACCGGGCTCGGTCAGTCAGTCAGTCATGTTGCGGCCGGGTGTGTGTGCGTGTGTGTGTGTGGTGTGTGCGCGCGCGGCGGGCGGACCGGCGGCGCGTGGGGAGGGAGGCGGGGGCGGGCCGGGGCGGCGCTTCCGCGGCTGTGCCGGTGCGGTGCGCCTGTGCCCGCCGTGCGGGGCGGCCTGGCTGCCTGCCTCTGCGGTGGCCCTACGCCCGGCAAACACGCGTGTCCGCCTTCCAGCCCCCCCACACCCAACGCCCCGCGTCGCCACCTCACCCCGGGTGAGGCGGGGGGGGGGCAACGCGGGGGTCCGCAGGGCTCAGTGACGCCGCGGGGCGCAGAGGGGAACACGCGTGGGTTGGGGGGGGGAAAGCCCAAGTGTCCCCAGGATTGAGCACCGCTCCGGTGTGTTTACACTCACCCTCTGCGGGAGGATTTGTATTTATTCTTCTTTTTTTTTCTCCCTGCCTTTCCCGTGGGGCGGCGGAGCCGGCTGATTTCACTTCCTCATCCTCTTTTTCAGATGCGCGTTTTGTAATTATTATTTTCCAGTGGCTCCAGCGGCATCCCGGCCCAGCGCCCGGCCGGGGAGGGAGGGAGGAAGCGGCGTTTAAGGAGCCTTCTCTGCACCCAAGGCAGCTCCTCATCTGCACCTCTGTGAGAGCAGGAACCATTCCCCTGGAATATTGGGTCAGGGCAGGGGTCAATGATGTGGCACTTAAACGTAATGAATTAAGTTCCCTATTCAATTCAGAAAGAAAGATAAAAAACAGAGGAATAGCCATGTTCTCCGCAACTAATACTTAAGGAGCGTGACAGTCTTCGTGCTATGTTTTTTTCATCCCAATTTATACGGGATCCTTCCTGCATGACATACGAAAGTGAACTATCTTACCTCAGTAAGGACATCATTTGAGTAAATTAAATGACAATTGAGGAGTGACAGACCGCATTTCTATGCCCCATCCCCTCATATGAGGAAAAATAAAATGCATAACTAAATGCACTGAAGGAACACATGGATTTTTGCATACTTAAGTCTCCATAGGAACAAAGCGTGTTCTTCATTCTGTAACACCATTGCTCATCCTGAAACTGAGGGACCCAAAGAAATTTTAACTATTAGTATTATACAGAGAAATGCAGATCAGAATGGAGTCAATAAGAGGTTTAAAAAAAATTCTGGGTAAAACACACTTCCACAAAATACAGCTACAATGTAACAGCAACAATGAGGTTCTGGGGGAATTCTGCATAAGAATTGTGTGTGAGAGCAGCAGCAGTTGTGTCTGTGTCACATTTGATATGAAAGTGTCGGGAAACTGACTACTCATTAGTATGTCTTTACAAAAGCTAAACTTCCAAACAAGGGAGTTCACCATATCTAATTATATTTAAATATAACTCTGTCAATCTGTTCAACACGTTCACAAGACTGTTCTATGAAACATGATAAACCAAACCTAAAGATGTTTCTTCTTGGACCAGATAATAAACCTAAACCAGATAAATATTCTACAGCCACAGAGGAAAGTTTGATGTATGCAGCAGGTGATAGTACCACAATGATACTACATGGACAGAAACAGACATCAACATGGACAGAAAACTGTCATCAACATTTAAAAGGCAAAAAAACCTCATGTGAGACCACCTGAAAAGTAGGTATTTGTTACTGAAAATACCTACCTTCACAATTTGGGAATTGCAAACGAGTACGCGGTAACCAGATCGTTTTACTGAGAGCTCATTCACAACCCAGCGAAGCATTTGAGCATGTACTCAACTCTATGCACATGAGTTGTCTCAATGAAGAGTAGGGTATTTGCCATAACTCAAATTATGGGTCTGCTTAGCCACTTTGTTACGATCAGACAGCCTTGAAGTCGGAGGCAGAGGAATCTGTGTTCTGCTGAATCAGGGTTTTCCCAAGAGTCTTACATCATTTTCAAACTCTGTCTCTAGCCCTCCTCCTTTTTCCTTGTATTCAGCAGAAGATTCCCCGAGCCTCCTAATGGTTAACTCCGACTCTCCAGCACGTTTCTATAAGCTCTCCTGCCTGCCTTTTCCCTGAAAGGTGAGCTCCTGTGATAAAGCAGCACTTCCAGACACACTCACGAGTGATGCTTCCAGTGAAGCCCCCAAGGCTTTGATCAGCCCAGTGACACAGGCAGAGGAACAACAGCCAGCAGCTGGAGGTTGTACAGAATAATCGCAGCTTTTCCAACACTGAATTACATTCTAGTGAATTGGAGGAAAAAAGCTCCAAACATTGTAATAAGCTTCAGCATTGAGCAATACCTCTTTTGAAGTAGGTTTCCTAACAGAGACCCCAGTAGATAGCTACAGGAGGAGGAACACTTCTGGCCACCACACCCTGGACCTGCCCAAGCACACACAACCTGATTCTCTTCTCACACCTCTTTCCTACTGGTATGGCCCCATGACCTCAGCAGAAAGGCTCTCTGTGTGACAGGGCACTTCACCAAAATCTTCACTAAGTCTTGCTATCACAACAAAGCCTTAAGAGGAAATTCTAGATTGAGAGCCGTGCAGATTCACTGGGGAACAAGACATTCTTCTTGACTGAGAAATACGTGTCCTGCAAGTCACCACAGCTGACATGTCTGATTCCCTTGTATCATCTGTCTGCTTTTTCCATTCCCCCTCAGTCTGTGTTTGTTCTTGGTTGCCTGACCAATGATGTCACGTGATCCCAAATGCTTGATGTTGCCTCCTTCCTAAAAAATAAGAGGGATGTAGGTTTTCCCACATTTTTATGGCTTTCTCCCTCCCAACGCATCAGTGTGAATCCATCCCAGGGTAGGCACAGGGGAAGCTGAGGCACATGAGATCAAGTCAAACAGCCACATCCATCAGGGCTGAGAGCACATCACTGTGTAACCTTCTTCAAGGCCTCAGCCCTCCACCAGACAGGCATCTCTGTGTTCCTGAGACAAAGATTTGGCTCAGAGAAGTGCCAGCCTGCCTTATTCAGCAGACCAGACACTCAGTGGTTGTCGGCACAAGTAACGCTGACCTCATGGCGTTTGGGTCTGGCCATAGCTATAAACAGTCCTGTCGGGGTAAAACAGATTAATCTCTGCTTCATAGGAGCATTTTATGAGCCTCAAAGGAACCAGTTCTGGGAGGACAGCTAAGTATGCCAAGGAGTGACTCACAACCACAGGCTGGGAGAGTGAGCTAACCTTGGCAGTGGGGTGCTCCAGGGCATCTTGGGAGGTCCAGGGGATGTACATCTGTATAGACCTCACTAAAGGTTTTTCTCTAACACTACTATTTGAGCCAGGTTGGCATTGGGGGTGTTGCTACTCCACAGCAACCATGAAGCACTTTGATGAGGTTCTGTTTTACCTTATAATCACAGGAGAAGGCAAAGGAGGCCTCCTGTGCCAAATTGCTTCCACTCTTCTTTCAAGAAACATCGCTTCAGTGGAGCAGTCACGCTAATCGATATGTATTGGTTTTGTATTGCATACAATCATATCCACTTACACCTTTGGAGCAAGGATTAAACGAGAACAAGTGACCTTCCACTCGCTGTATAGTGCCACGTATGTGCAATGTACTGAATAAGTACCGTGGCTGAAAACCAGTCAGTTTGTTAGAAGCAATGAATTTTATCATGCTAACACTGAAATCTCAAAGGAGATTGAAGTCCACTTCAGTTAATCATAAAAGAATAGTAATCTGAAGCAGTTTTTAATTTAATGTTCATGGGCTTCGTCGCCTGCTTTTAAACAGGCTGTAAATTGATTTATAGTCTCTGTCACTGGGCTCCCTCAGAGCCAACGGCACAAATGACACCACTTTTTAGGAAGATAACCACCTTCACTACTGAGGTCAGAAAGAACAATTACAATTAGAAGTGGGGAATTTCTATTAATTCAAAGAGAGAAACGCTCCTTACACTCTCAAAATTTAGTTTGTTAAATTGAACAAAGAAAGGGTATTTTACTATCTGTGTAGCAAGATAACTGACATGAGTTTACTCTTGATAAAAAAATCCCCAGTTCAGCATTAAAGAAAGGATCAATGCCCCTGCCCTTGCTTTACTCCTTGTTTAGTCTATTAAAACAGCTCAGTTCTGGCTTCGCAATTTCCTTTCAAACAGTTAACACAGGTACTGTCATCATCCATTGCTGGAAATTGTGATGCCAGAGAATGTATAAACGTACTGCAGAAGGGCAGCAGAAATACTTCTCTTTAGCTAACCAGCTTTGTGAACACATTTTTTTAGCTAGCCCTATTTTAAGCACTGTCAATATGCAACCTTTGTGGCTTTACTGTTATCGGCATAATCAAAATGGTTAAAATCTTGCCTCTAATATTCATATAAATTACCTTAGTGGTATAGTTTATTTACATTTCCATACAGAAACATGCCATAACTGGAGAATTAAGTTTCGCATAAGCGTAAATATATTTATTTAAATGTTTTACTGTCAAAACTGTCACGGTGAAAAATTTCACAGTCCTAATACTCAGAAAGATATTTTCCCAGTAAAATCTGTGCACACTAGCTGAGGGTCTGATCCAACAGTAGGTGTGCAAACTCCTGGTTCTCCCTTGTAATCACTGAAGCTCCACATGGGTATGTAAATCTGAAGGACTCCAAAGGGCTTGGGCATTACATATTTTAATTATATTTTTTTTTCTTCAAACAGCAGCTAATAAAAGCATCCAGTAGCTGGCTCATGCGTTTGCATGCCCTTTTATTTGGACAACAGAAGTCTGCATAAAATCAGTGTTACTTTTCATTGCAAGGTCCTTCACTTGGAGGATACCCATGGCAAAATATTTTGGTTCTCCAGGCTACAAGGGTTTATTTGTTTGTAATTTGTCTGGTCAGATTTGTAATCTTTGTACTTAAATTGTGAAAATACTTTTATTATCTAGGGATTTTTAAAGGTTATTTTTATAACATTTACATGTTTGGCAAAATTGAAGTTGACAAGCATTCTTTTCAGCCTTGTTATGTATCCATTGTACAAAATGGGAATAGGAAGGAAACGTGCTGAAAGGGAAAACTGTATTTCTATTTGAAACAGATTGAGTGTTAGCATTCAAAACACAGTCTGAGGGTGGTATTCTGTACCAGAAAATAGAGGATTATAAAAGAATAATGTATGCCTCATTTTATCATATCTGTGACTCTAATGCATCATCACAGCAGGAGCTTTCCACAATACCACTGAACCTGGGGGGCTGAGCAAATTCTGCATTTAAGTCTCATTAATTAGGTTTGCCTTAGGCCTAAATAGCGACTAAAGTTGTTGAGCGAGTGTGGAATTATGAAAGTTTTCCTTGTATTTTTAGCAAGCACCAACTTCTCTGCTTTGCAGACAAAAGACCACATACAAGACAAAAAAAAAAAAAAAAAGGAGGTAGTCATCACCTGAGACTATGCAGAGGAATGTAGGATGTCCAAGTGTATACATCAATACACGGAAACATCTGAGGTGCACTCATATTACACAATGTAACATCCAACAGACTAGTTAATGGCGTAGATAGACATAGGGCCCTGCAGCCCATCCTTACAACTGTTACAGACACTCCATATCACAGATTTTGCTCGGTACCTTTCGTCCAGGTAGAGCAATGCTGGCTTTCCAGCACCCACTTCCCCAATTCTCCCTTTCATTTCCACTGTATATCTAACTCCTTTCCTGAAATGTCCACGTTTCAGGCAGCCATCCACCGGTACTGACTTTACACAAGAGAAAACATTTGTTTCACTACTTCCTTAGCTTGGTAAATTAAAAAAAAAAAAAAAATAGAAAGAATCTGCTAGTAAGAATATCTAATTAAAATTTAAATATTGGTCAAAGAATAAGAATTAATATCAAAGCCAGAATAATATATTATGTATTTTATACTGTTCAACTGGCTTGGATAATCCATAGTCAACATCTTAGCAACATCCAGAAAAAAATGTGTAAGCTCATTCAGTTACTAATGTTCTTCAGCACAGCCTTTCAGTTTCATCTTCAGTAGGAGGAATTGAGCTGGGAACCATCCTCAGAAAAAATGCACCAAAACTTTTGCACCCCCTCAACACATTATCTCTGTATATCTACTATGTAACAGTCACATTGGTAAAGAATTTGGAGAGCTGTACATGGATGATCACCAGAGCTCTCTCCGGAAGGCAAAGGATTTGGTTAAAACATCAGCTCCACATTTCCCCAGGCATGGGAAAAAAGCATATTAGTCTTTAGCTCTTCAGCAGCCACACAAGCAAACCTGTGTCAGACCTTGAACGCCTGTATAACAGTAAAGATGTACCCAAGTAAAAATTAGAGCATTTAGACTTAACTACCAATTTGGATTTTTTAATCCTGGAGGCAGACTGTTTATGGGCTACTACAGTACGATGTGTCTGAATACTCAGTGAACACATTCCTGTGCCCTGTCTGAGGCTGCAGCTGGAGAGTGGACCTATGGGACTAAATGAGCTGGGAGTCTTGCATTGGAAGCCCCCTGCTGAGCTGCAGGTAGAAGAAAGCTTTCTCAGCCTGACCCTGTTGCCTTTCCCACACCACCCCCCTTACTTTGCATTCGCTACCACGTGCAATGCAGTCTCAGGCTCAGGTGTGTCAATGTGAGATAGCATTTTTTAATTGAGCAGTACTTGCATGGAAATTTGCAAATTTTGTACCAAAGTCTGCCTTGCATTTCACTTTAGGTTGCCATTGTGGCAGGGGCAGCTTTCCTTCATCAGCCCTTGCACTGGGGTGTGTGATCACGAGGCTCCAGGAGAGAAGGCACCAAGCCACAAGCTCTCACAATGTGCAATCAAACCGAGATGCAAAGACATGCTAAGATGCATCCATTTTCCCATTCATGTCTATTGTGCCTAGGCTCATGCTTAGTATTTATGGAAGTGAGGGCATTTTCTTTATTCAAACATCTCATTTTAAAGTTGGATTCAAAAAATATTCTCGTCTCTAATAGAGATGAGATGACAGTTGCTGAAACCCAAGTTGTGATGCTGATTTAAGTGCAACCTCTGCTGCTGGTGGCTGGAAATCTAGTCTGCTTAATGAATTTATTGGGCTTTGGCTCACATGCTAAAGGATATTTATTACTCCATTACATACTCTATTATTACACAGTGTTATTGTTATGAACATCACAAACACCCGTGATGTATAGCTCTGTCATAGTCAGTACGAGGTTAAAAAAAAAAAAAAAAAGTCAGCACACTTCCCCAAATATAGAAATGCTCAGTGTTGCCTCACACGCTGAATATTTGAACAGGCTCATATTTTGGCTCTGGTCCCTGAAGCACATATTCCTTCCTAGGGAACATGCATCTGGAAGAGAGGATCTATGGTAACGGGACAAGGCTGGTGATCAGAGAAAGGCACCAGCTCCCTGCTGCTGCCAACAGCTCTTACCCTGTGGATGTTTCTTTCCCATTTGGTGATCAGTTTTAATGACCTGAAGGATGACAGCAGAAAGGCCTGCTAACTTAATTCTGGGTAGTTTAATTTTTTATGTTATTTATAGTCACATAAATGTGGTAAGTGGCATTAAGCAGCCAAATTTTCTGTAGTGTGAGTTTCAAAAGCATTAGCAAGCGCAGCAGCATGGAGGATGTGGGTAGAGAGGTACCAGTGCCCAAACGTTGCTAAATACATACACTTCACAACTAAATCAATAAGAAAAACTGTTCAAAATACAGAACTTACTTCACTAATACAGGGATAATTCACATCACAACGTCTCCTGACTTTTATATCCCTATTTACTCTTCCCCTGAGTGTAATTTTATACTTACCATGACAATCTTTGAATCATATACAGATAAGTAGGTTCCTTCTAAGATACATGTACAGAGTAGTTAAGAAAAAAAAGATATTTGTTACCATCTATTTGAAGATCAGAGTTTCTCAGATTACTTTAACTTGTCTGTAACTAGACCATTGACAATTAAGTGTCATTGAAATGAACATAAATAAAAATGGAAAATGAAAACCTGAGCGTTGTAGCAAGTAAGATATGCCAGTATATTAAATATGTGTTCATTAATACACACACAAATGCAGTGTGACTTTCCTTCCCAAGGGCAAGAGTAAGTTATGCCTCAACAAGCAGCATGGATTTATGCCCCTAACTGCTCCTCTCTTCAATAAACATTTGTATACCTGCCAGGAAACCTGAGGAAAGCCTTAGTTAATTCCAAGACACCAAGTTAATCTTTGAGGAAAAAAACCCCAACATATTATTCCATTCATTATGATATTAAAAAGCACTAGGACAAACCAAAATATTTTTTTCTATATTGTAGGTATAAGATTGTGGTGGGGTTTGGGGTTTGTTTGTTTTATTGTTTGTTTTTTTCTGTTGTTGTTTTGGGGGTGGTGTTTTGTTTTGTTTTTGGTTTTTTTTTTGTTTGTTGTTTCTTTTTTTAAACACACAAACCTGCAGTTACATATAGGATTCTTTCAGGCAGAAATTGTCACTTATTCTATGGTTTAGCCCAGCAGGATTCTGGTCTTCATTGAAAATATTGGGGATCAAATAAGTCTGAGATATTCTAGAGAGCTAGGAACCTAAATTCTCTTAAAATACTGGAAAACAGATACTAACTCCCACAGACTTCCTCACATATTCCACCCTCAATGGATGTGCACTTTACAACCACAGTTTCTTTTGAATCTATATGAAAGATTTCTTCTGTGAAAAGTAGGACCTCTGAAAATACCAACTGATGCCCACAGATTTTAGTCATAGAATCTATGACTCTCATCTGCGTTATATAAGACCACTAAATTTTAGGCCTTGTAGAAGATATACTGACCCAGTGAAAGAAAAGGCTTGCTATGGAAGCTCACGATCTAACAAACATATTTTGCTAGCACTTAGACAAAGAACACAAACTTGCGTCTCCTCAACTTGATGGCAAAGGTCTCAGTGATTTTAATAGGAGCAGCACTGGAGTTGTATCTATAACCACAGCACTAAACACACCCCCTTTGTAAGGATGGTGCTTATATTTAGAGTCCCAAGAGTTTCTCCCTGCTTCTTTGCCAAAACAGGAATTTAGGCATTAGCTATTAGGAATGGAGCGGGGCTTGAAACTGTATTTTAAAGCACCTGTAGCATTAATAGCCAGAACATAAAATCCAGATGGGAGAACAATTACTGTCTAATAGGTCTTAAAAGAAAAAGGTAATTACACATATTTGGGGCCTGACCTAAGCATTGTTAACTGCTTTTTTTTCTTGAGATGTTTTTGTCTGCAGAAATGAGCCGCCATTCCTTAACAACTGCTCCCACAGTAGTAGAGGTGGCAATAAAGATGAAATATTAAATTTTGTTCTTCTACAATAATGGCTTTTTAATACAAAAGATAGTAAAATATAAAAACATTTTTTAAAACTATATATATTCTAAATCTACAAATACTTAACACATATCCCTGTAGGCAGAGGCAGGATTTTGTCCTGTTCCAACTTTCACCGCCTAGCTTCTCCACAGAGACACGCTCTCAGAAGCACTAAACAGAACAAATGATTTATTTTTTGCAAACGGAGAAGTGTCTTTAAAAATTACTTAAACTTGCCTTCAAAATGCACGCAGACATTTCTGAATTATCATTGATACTATAAGCTGTGTTCAAACAAAACTCGCTGTTAGGCTCAACTATCAACATCACTCCGCTTGAGCTTTTAAATAGTGTGAAAAAAAGAGGGTGGGAGAAGAAAGGCAGCAGAAGTGCTAATGCAATTGTTTGATGTGTGTATACAAGAGGCAGAGAGGAGGAGGCAGGCGTTCTGCTAGGCAGGCTGCTGGCAATGGGAACGGCTGCGCTTTATATGTCTTCCCTTTCCCGCACCCTTTTTAGCGGAAAATAATTACAGCTATTCATAAAAATCATACCATTGATTTTATTGGTCTAATATTGCTATTACTTACATCTCCACTGAGGAGTCCGTTTTCCACTGATTTCTCTTCTGTCCCTCACTGAGGAGCGTGCATACCCAGAGAAGAGAGTCACGAACGCGCCTGCCCCTGCGCCATTCGGTGTGGCAGTTTGCCAATGGAGAGTGACTGACTTCACTTCAAAATATTTTCTGTTTAATTAGTGTGAAAAAAACCCAGCCACCTAATTATCTGAAAGGACCATGCAGGTTCCTTTACAATGAGGGAAATAATGCCAGTGACGTTCTCTAGTGCAGGGATATCTAGGTTATTTTATCAGAAGACTGATCAGATAACAGGTTTGGCTATGAAGCCTTGAGGTTCATGACTGCCCTTCTAGGAGGATGCTCTGTTAGGATTTGAACCCTCAAAGCCTGGGTTCAACCATTTCCCCTGCAAGAAATATTCCTCCCAGCCTACTGCCTGCACCTTCCCTGTGCAGCTTCCGAAACCTTCAGCAAGACATTTAACAGATAAAACCTGTTAAAGGAATCAGGACTTGAGGGTTAGCAAATAAGTGGGTAAATCTGAAGCAGGTGTATCCTCAGCACAGCGCTAATAATAGAAATAGTGTCCAGTTTTGCAGTACCCTTTCTGGGTCCAACATCCTATATCTACCAAAAATCAATTGGAAAATTACTTTTGCCTTCAATGTTGGGTTCACCGCAATCTATTTGCTCCTTGGACTTGATCCAGACTCACTTATTTCTATTCCACTTACATTAATCTAATTACACATGGAAGTTGGGCTGAGGGCTGAAGCTGGTTTGTGGAACAGTTCTTTTTCTTCTAATAAAATGCCTAAAAATACTATTTCTGCATGCTGTATATAAACTAGTCCATTGATTTATGATAAAATTGTAGAATTTGAAATGCACACTGAAATGTTTTACTCCCACAAAAAAAAAAAAATCATTTTCTTTTGCAATAGAAAGCCCATTACATCAATAGACTTTTATGTGTGCATGGGTGCAAAGTTCAGGAGTTTTACATAAAACTATCTGGATCTTACTTCTTATATTGAGGCAATATACTCTGACCTACCACAGGATGAATTTCTCAACATTCAGGTTCTAGTGTTTACTCAGCACTTAAAGGAGAGATGATGTTCATCACTGGTTGGAAAACTCATTTGTGCCCATTATTACAGCATTTATAGAAGAAAGCATCCTGACACTTATTGTAGAGCAAGATTTTCTTGAGGGAAAAAAACCACACACAGAGGCAGAACGCCTCCAGGGCCTCACTGTGGTTCTGCCAAGGGCCAGGTTTGCAGGTCAAAAACAAGGGCTCCTTTCAACTTCATTCAGGGACTACTGCTACCCCTCTGTATCAGGCTGGCTGCTGCTGTGGCCAGCTTGTAAATATGGTTTTGACATTGGTATGTGGAGAACTGCATATATAGGGGTGCCCAAAAGAGCTAAAGCTGTTTGAAGGCATGGCAAGTACCAAAACATCTAGTAGTGCAGTGAGAGGGTTGAGCCAGAGTCACATTTAGATCCCTGGCTCAATCTGGCTCTCTGACGTTCAGGTAGGCATAGTAAACTAGAAGCTATTTTCTATTTTTCCCAGTCTACATCGCATAAATAACTCCATATTTATTAGCCTGGTCTTTCACATCTACAGACAAGAGCAGTAACCTGTGGAGCCAGCATCCAGTTATTTCTTTCTCAAGGTACCTTCAGGTAAACACCTCGAAAAGAATAAACCATGGGAGACCTCAGCTCTCCAGAATATCTACTAGCCTGTTTGTCAGGACAGCCCTTCTGAGGAGTAAATCATAGGGATTCATGCTTTTGTGAAACTGGTAGGGCAGGAACGTGAACTTGGGCGTCTCACATGCAGCTGCCATACTCACAAGCCATTGGAAACTGGGCAATGTTGTGCTACGTCCCTCCACCCAGTCCCCACCGGGCAGGAATAATTTAGGTCAGAAGGGATCTCAGGAGGTCATCTGGTTCAAGCCCTGCTCAAGGCAGGGCCAGCTTCAAAGATGTATCCAACTAACCTCACATTTTGGAATAAACTCCCACAAAAGGGTCACACCATGGATCCCAAATGAAGGGGTTGGATGGCACATACGTAAACTCCAGTTCTTTCTTCTGATGTTCACTTCCTAGCTGTTACAAGTAATATGGGCTTTTCTGCTTTCAGAAGATCTCTTCCTCAGAATTTCTTTTTCTTACTTTTTTCCAAGGGAGCCTGGATTCCCAATTTAGGCCTGAATGCTAAATGCACTTCGAGTTTTGAGACACATGAGGAAGCACTGAGAAGTGACCCTAACCTGCTGAGCACCCTGGCTCCCCTGCAAGCTCTGCAGCACCTTTACCATGATGGGCATTTGCCTGCAGACCCTTCAAGACGTCAAACCAGTTCCTGCAAAAAGGGGATTGCCAGATAAAGTCATCAGGCAAAGGACAGACCACAATCAGTGGCTCTGGTATTACAGCTCTACCAGTGCTTTTACCTTTGGTATATTACTGCAAATAGTAGAGACACCCCACTCACAGCGTTTCACAAGGGATTTTATGAAGCACACTGTTTGCTGATTTTTCAATATCAGATATTAAAAAAAAAACAGTAAAACCTTACAAATATAAGCAGATCTTTACACTGGAAATACAGACTGAAACCTTAGCTAAAAGCTATTCTTCTGATAACCGATTCCAACAAAATCCTATTAGGATGTGAAGTATTATTTGAATAAGAAAATACAGGACAGAATGCGAGTGAAGATGATTATGGAGGAAAAGCCATAGGTACAGTAGGAGAAAGTATGAGTCAATACCAGTCACCCTAACACATGACAGAGCTTGTGATGTGGTAAAGAGCTGCGAGGGAAAGACTCTGGACTGACCAGCCTCTTCCTAAGCTGCCAAAAATTCTGAGGAAAATAAGGAAAATTGAACAAATGAAAGCATTTGAACATTAGCCTGGTAGCTACGCAGTTAATTAATTGCAATGGGTTAGAACCAATGGGCAGGAAGTGTCACATAATTTTTTTCCCCTCCATCTGTGGAGCCCAACCAAAGCCTTGGTCACCCAGTTCGTGACCAAAGGGTAGTGATTTACCAGTCAGTTA
This sequence comes from Calidris pugnax, assembly GCF_001431845.1. Classification (NCBI taxonomy): domain Eukaryota; kingdom Metazoa; phylum Chordata; class Aves; order Charadriiformes; family Scolopacidae; genus Calidris; species Calidris pugnax. The sequence goes on along the minus strand of NW_015090774.1, from coordinate 9,088,021 downwards.
TAGCTACAGCTAGACATAGCATAAACTCTAAGCTGAATCAAACTGTACTTTAAGGCATAACCTTAGATGAATCAGGTGATCATCTTGTTTCACAACTATTCCACCTAGATACCTTGATGCATCTGATTATTATAAACTAATTAATAGGGGAGTTGGTCTGGTAGCCAAAAGCCTGTTTTCTCACAACGGATGATGAGGAGTGCTGAAGTTTTGGTATGGCTACAGTGAATGCGATGGTCCGAGAGCTCATCCATGCTCTGCTGACACACAGCCACAGGAATCTGTATATATCTTGTGCCAGAAATAAATATGCTTTGATCTCTTTAGTGAACTTTGGTATGGCTACAGTGAATGCGATGGTCCGAGAGCTCATCCATGCTCTGCTGACACACAGCCACAGGAATCTGTATATATCTTGTGCCAGAAATAAATATGCTTTGATCTCTTTAGACCACGAGAAGCACAGCAGAACCAGATATTCAAGTTTGGCCGCCTCCTGGGAAACTGAATACCATCTCTTTGACCAGAGCACCTCCTCTCCCTCAGGGAGAGGCCGGGCTGGGTGCAAAGGCTAAGAGGAGAGGAGGGTCCTGGTCAGCCCATGGGGCTGGAGAGCTGCTTTGCCCTGGCTGTGTTCTCCATGCTTGCCACCTCCTTCAAGCATTGCCATGATTTAAGAGTGTCTGAGCAGTTTCTCACTGTCCTGCTTCTTCCTTTATCCCAGAGTGCGGCTTGAAGCCAGCACACATGACCTTCCCATAGCATCTCCTCATTTCTTTTTAAGTGGTATATGACACATACACTTGAATCCCATTTATGAACAAAAAACCCCACCCTTCTGAACAACACATCATTTTTAGGAAAAAGAAAATATTTCTAACAATACTATGTCAGTCCATTGAACTAATGCAAACCCATGTTTATCAGTAACAGCTAGTAATAACAAGTAATAACATTGCATATCTGAGATGTTTCCTTCTGTCTGCTAATCATATTACAGAGAAAGGTGAAATCATGTTCTATAATACAAACTGGGAATACCCTAGGAAAAGAAAGCCTATGTATTTAATTATTCTTTGCCACTGTGCGTTCAATCAAATCTTCTATCATAGTTGACAAGGCTAACTTTACACCTTCCTGTTGTTTTGTCACATAAAAACAGGGTATCATTCCACTGGGGAAAATAATTGTCAACAATAAAGAGGTGGTTTCTTTGACATTTGCTAAGATATTGCTGAAAAATCTCTTTAGTATGGATCACTTCACCTCACTGAGTAGGAGAACTGACTGGAAACTAAGCTCTGAAGCCTGATGCCTACCATTGTGTCTAATATGAAAATGCAATATCTACATTTCCCATAGCTTAGAAAAAGGCATACCCCCTGCCAGGCAAAATACACATGCATGTACTCTGTGTTCTCTGCCTCAAGTTCATGCTGCAATGTAAGAACTGGCTGTTCACAGATATTTAAATTCTATTCATGGGGGGGGAGGTGGGGTGTCTGTTGAGGGAGGATGGGGGGGAGAAGGGGACAGGAAAAATAGCACAAAGATCAAGATGAATATGCCTGCAACACCAGAATAATTTTTAGACTGGTTCAGAAAGCTAATCTTGAAAGTCCAGTTACAGTGAAAGCCCAGTGGCAGTTCCATATCCATAAAGTTAAGGAGTACTTCTCATTAAAATACTCTGTGGCACATAGCTCATATCTCAAAGCTAAATAAACCTTTGCAGCAGAGGGAGAAGGAACCTCAATCGTATTGCCTGACCTGACTCTCATTTGCCAACATTGCACATGACACATTCCCAAAAGCCACGGTTTTGTAGGGATCTTGAATTTTCTTAATTTCATGAAAAAATTGTTACACATTAGACTACGAAGCACATGGTTAGGTAGTTTGTCTATGGTTATCTGATAATGTATGACAATTTACAGTGATTGTCTACAGAGCTAAACACTTGCAGTGTCATCAAAATTAGTAACTGGGGTTTTACTTCACATGCAAATTAAGAAGCATGAAGAAATTAAGGAGATAGATACTGCAATTTCTTTTTTTTTTTTAATAATACTCAGGCAGATGAAAGAAGAATCTCAGAATGGTGTTTCATCTTTTCTGCCTTTTTTAAATCAACATCATGGCTACATTATGCATGGGCTTCCTCAGTCTGCACAAGAATAACTTAAATAACTGAGCGATCATATCTTAGTTCTTCCAATGCAGTACCAATTGGGCTAGGTCAGCTGGTGCTTATAAGAAGCAAAAGAGATGATACACCTTCCTTCAGTTTTCCATGGTGTTTGAGGTTCTCTGAGCCAAACCTGTCCTTGGCTTCTGCTGTAGGTTCTGGGAGGTGATGATAATTTTGGAGTCTGCTTGAATAAGCCCCCTTCAGACCAACCCACTGGTGCTCCCTTAGTGCCTGCCTGGAAGGAGCAGGAATAACAGCAGGAAAAACATAGCCCCGGTATCCCTTCCAGGGATTCCTGGGTATATATATTGCCCCGGTATTCCTGGGCAAAGCAGGAGCTGCTTTGTATTCTGATTTACAAATACTGAAGCCATACATTTAACTTTGCCTTATGTTTTCCATCTTCTTTTTCAATTTGCTGTTGGCCCCTACACTTAAAACTATTACCTCATTAACAAAGGCCAAGTACCAGCCTATTACCTTTAGTGCTTAAAGTCCCACCATTTCCAGTGATCTTTATTGCTCAGCTAACCTTAAATAATCTTGAATAGCTGCTGCTGCTTCTTTGTGCTGCTTTGACCACATTAAAATAAACCTTGCAGATGCTGGCTTACAAAAGAACAGCATTTACTACAACATGAACAGGGTTGGACCATGTGCCAGGTGTTTCCTTTTAAGCTGCATTTATGTTAAACACTCAAGTGTTGCATACATCACTGTGGATTAGTAACAAAAAAATGTTTCCATTATTTCTTTCAAGTCACTTCCTTTGCTAAAAGCTCGTCCTAATTTTTTTTTTTTTTTTCCCAGAGAACTACCCCTCTATATGTATTTATTGTAAATCTCTGTGGTATGCAGAAAGCTGAGACAAGGTTAGTAATAATTAAAACTAATTGTGAAACTTAATTACAATAGAATAGAATAAACATCAACAGTAATATCTGCATTAAAATACACTGTCTATAGGTGTGTGCATTTAAGCACTTACAGACAGCGTCAGATATTTCTTGTAGCTGCATATGGGTTTACCACCTAAGCAATTTACAGCATGTGTGAATTCATGGTAAACTATTTTAAGAGTGAAGCAATTAATGTCACTAGATAATTGCACAGCACAAATGGCAACACAGCCAGTGTCCATGTAAGCACTAGGGAAAAAAAAAAAAAAAAAAAAAAGATCGTAAGGACCAGTAGTGTTTCAGAGCCATATCAGATTAATTCAGAAGGGAGAATTAAATTGTTATGCCCTATTTATGTTTTAGATATAGAAGTCACAAAACAAATGAATGCTTATCCTTGGAATTCATTCTACTTGATACTCTGCTTTTCATAAAACCCATGGCTTGCCTGCATTCATGAACTACCCCATTGTAAATCAGATGCCACTTGACAGGGCATCTTTATATTCCAACTTTTAGTGAAGCAGAGCATCAATTGCTAAGGATTGCCAAGTCAATATGAGAATGTACATAAATGAGAGCAGGTGTATCCACAGAAAATGTGGTCAAGCACTCCTATTGTTATTTCAAGCCCATGAGGAGACAGACCTGTATTTCACTTAACCTCTTTACACTCCATTTTATATTTACAAAATTGAGTTGATGGCTGCAGATAACTGCAGGGTGATTTGTGGTTACAAGCTCAAACAAGGGTCCGGAGCTCCAGGGTCTGCACGGGGATCTTCCACCAGGACTGGTAGCAACCTCCATGCACTCAGTGTATTCATACCTCTCTTTAAAATCAGGTAAAGGTACTGCCTTATCTTGGCAAAGCTTTGTGTTTTTAATTAAACAAGAGGTAATTTACATTTAAAATAGTACTGTAACTGGCAGTTTTGCATTGATTGGATTAAAGCAGCAGTAAAAAGTAAAAAGAAGAGTAAAATCATAGGAATTATCTGTTATGTGGGTATGAAAACAGCATAACAGAAAGTTAGCCAAGGATCAGATCATCGTGTTACTAACTCAGGTAGGCCCACATGCTAATGGGTTGGAAATATCCCACCACACAGACTGAACAAGTTGAAGTAATGCTACAAAAAGCTTTGAAAGTTTTACCAGGAGTTGCAAAATAAGAAATTGAGTCTAGATTGTTTTCTGCCAGTACATTTTTTCCTTGTTGCCAACTATCAAGTCGTTTCAGCTCTGTCTATCAAAAGAAGCCATCAGGATACACAGAGGGTTTGGAAGGCCCTGTGCCTGTTAACAAGCCCATAATAGATAAATCTAGATGTGCCCATTTCACTTCTGTTATGAGACCACTGCAAGGTGGTTTGACAGGGAAAACCAAAGCTAACAGGCGTCATATGCAGAGTCCCAGATAACGTACTGACCCCCAAGAGCTAGCTCAGTGCAAACTGTCATGAGCTGCCTGAGTCTAAGTTTACCCAAAAGCAGCCTGGGAGTATCATGGTGAGCCTAAAAGCCTTCACCATTTTTGAACAAAAGTCTCTTCCTTAGCAATGTCAGTCATTCCCAGACTTCCTAGAACAAGCTGACACCCAGCACTTTCCAATGTGGGGAAAAGAAAAATTTAAAATTGCATCTTCATCATCTTCAGATGCCATCGTCTTATCAGGCATCCCCAGGGCTCTCCCAGAGACCAAACTTGGAAACTGTACAACAGCGCTGCCTCAAGCATGACCCCAGGCATAGCCAGAGGCCGTCCATCAGATCTCCAGCAGCAGGAGGCAGCTTCAAACAGGCGCAGATGGACGTTTGCAGACAGACTGTCAGGGTGCTGGGGAAGACACCCTGTGCATGGGAGGAGGTTGGACATGGAAGACTCAAGTCCACAGCCATTCTTCCTTCTTCCTGCGATTGCCATACCCGTACATCGCTGATGTGCGTTATCAGAAGCACGTGTTTGCAGAAGCATTAGCAATAATAAAATCCCTCAGTATGAGCAATCCAAAGATGGTTATGAGAGAGGGGGAAGGGTCTATTACCAGTCTTTTCACCTTTTTGCTGAGCTCTACCCTCATTTCATAAGCAGCACAGGGTTGTAACTACAGCCCACATTAGTGGGAATTACTGTACACTGACATGTCACAAACAAAACCGATCCTTTACCTTCTGAGCTGGCTCCTGTTTTATTTTCTTCCACAATGAAACATAAATTTTGTTTAGCCTACTTTATATAGCTAATTTTAAGCTATTTATTATAATATTTTCTTTTCAGAACCTTGGAAATATTCACAATGAATAGTTAGCAACAGTAAAGCACATACATTATTTGCTTTAGAGAAATTATGTTTGCTTTCAAGGCCAAAGCAGGGTGAGATTGGTTTTGGGAGGCACTTTACATCTGCAGCTCAAATGTATGGGGTGGGGATGAACTATGTAGTAAATGCTTGGGTCCAGTTGCAAGCTGCTTCCTAAGTGAGGACCTGCACTAAATTTGAGACAATTCCCTGCAACAGGTAATGGTATCAAAAAGGAAGAAGGCTCTACGCACTTGCTATGTCCCTTCTGCCCAAGTACACTTCACTCTTTCCTTAGGCTGCTACAGCATTTTGTATAGGAGTAGGAACATTTGAATATGCATTTAGAAATCACTTTAACCTACCAGTCAACAGAGGACCATGTCAGCCCTAACCATAGCTATTATAATCTAAGCATGTGATAAACCAAAAATTTCCTTAATACAGTTCTTTCAGTGGGAGATGGTATTTAAAAAAACAAAAACAAGTCAGCCTGAGCCTGACTGCACTGGCCAATAGAAGTATGCAGCACCACTGTGGGTCTACACAAAGAAAGCTTTAAATCATTTTCATGTCCTGTAGCTCTAGATCCACTCCCCAATCCCGTGGCTGTCACAGCACTGACTCAGACTGAAGGACACCAGGAATTTTCAGGACTGCACCTGCCCTCGGAGAGGTCAATGGCACATGAAATAGCGTAGTGACAATGTGACATACGGCAGCGTCTGCATGACACAAATGAGATTTTACATCCCATTCTACAGGGACAATCACCAAATATCTTAGAAATGCCCATCACCTTGTCCGAGTTGTCAAACAGTCACTGATGAACAGGATCACATAACAACAATAAGAATCTATTTGCCATATGAGGCCCAGGCATAGTGAAATGTTTTAACAAGGCAACACACTTAAATCATCTTTTCTCAACTGCAAAATAGATTTCAGAGTTTGTTATGACGCCTCTAGTTCCTGAGCTCAGTAAAGGGTCCTGCATTAGCCAGAGTCATCTCACATGATACCTTTACCTGAACTCAAGATTCAGCAATGCTTAGGAAATCAGTTCTTACAAGTTTTTACTGACCACAGTACACAACTCCACCTTTCTGACAACTGCTTTAGCTAGAACAGGAAACTGCATTTGATCCTGCTCCAAGAGAGCAATCTGGTGGCTCCTTTCATATATCAAAGGACAAAATGATACCTCTAATATTTTTAAGCTCACTACTTAAGAGGAGATATTATAAATATCTCATATGAACTCACATACTTTACTAGGTTAGTGTTAAAATCTAATCTAGAAATGTCTACATGAAAAGTAGGTTTTGCTTGAGCCATATCTCTCCTTTAAAAAGATATCCAGATCTAAGGATGCCAAATGAAGGAAAAACCAGTTTTTTCCCCAGGCATTTTTATTCCAGTGGCTAATTGCTCTTAAAAGTAAATATTAAAATTTATAATTTGCTTTCTGGATTACTCAGAATAATTTGATCCTTATACTATTCATTTTTTATGTTGCTTTTAATAAGCAACAGACAGCAGGCTGGGGAAGGGAAGCAAGCTGTATTTTCTGCAGGAGGCGGCGAGTAGAAATGAGAAAACCCCAGGAAAACACAGATCCACCACTGAATGGCAAAATTTTCACAATGTGAAAACCTAGAGAGCTCCACTGAGCACACTAATTGTGCCAATTTAGACTAGTTGGTAACTAGATTTTATTTTTAATGTTTAAATCTATTTTAACTTATTTGAGTTTCTGCAACTGGCAAAATATCTGAGCAGAGTCTGGAAAAAGGCTTGCAACTTTCCCAGCAATAGTTTTGTAGCTTGAAGAGAGATTCTCCCAAGAATCACTTAAATTTACTCCAGGTTGAAGTTTTACATTTAGATCAGCAAAGGACTCTTGTTCCAATACTCAGAATACAGCTGCTCACACAAGAGACATTCACAGCCATAATTCAAGTCAGCTTATACAGCTCTGAAAATGCAAATTAAATCTTGAGAGATGTGACTCCATAGGTTTGAAATCTTGTACTATTAAACAGTAATTCACTCTCTCCAGCTGTCCCATATAATTAAGCCATACACCACTGTAGAACCTGAAGGCTGTAGAGATGTTGAATACAACATTTACCTCCCTACAGCAAGAAGCCAGTGGAGGAGCAGGGAAGGGATCAGCAGCTTTGTCACTTACTGCAACAGAGGTGTCTGCTATAATTAATGGTTAGATATTCTCCATCTTGAGAAGTTTTTCACAGGCCAGTGATTAAAAAACAGTAAGAAAACCATGGGTTTTCACAGGTTTCTGCTTGCATGTGTGCTTATCATCAGAGGCATGTTTTAGTATGTGTTTGCCAGAATACAGACAAACGCATCACATTTTTAGAACAGGAATAATATTTTAGCAGGAGCATCAGCAGCAGGTGCAAAGCTATCTATTGTTCCTGATGTGGCACACCTTTTCAAAATAAGCAGAAAGAGGCAAGTTCTGTCTCACCCAGTTATATTCATTTTTGGCATCTCAGAGTGACATGACATAGCAGAAAAGTTAGGGTACTTTTACATCAACTGATAGATGAGTTCAGGTTTTAAATCCAGATTAGTAAAAGCAGTTACCTTCTAGCACTTTTTCCCTTTTTTTTTTTTTTTATTTGGCAGCTATAGAGAATAATATATTCTCCCATAGCAGCTTAACAGATCACTAGTATGTCCAGGTGTTTGATACTCAGTTTTATGGCCTGTTTGTCACCTGAAACCAGAAGTTTGATTTTTAGAGCCAGCATCTTCAAAATTCCCAGCCACCTAGCAGAAAAGTTTCATGTTTGCTGCTTAGCTCTTACCTAAACTACCTCCCAGCCTCCAGAAAGACAACCTGGCAGCAGCAGCCTGTGTCCCTAACTTATACTCCCTATGGGCTCTGGAGGGGGCAGACAGGTAAGTTTGATGACACCAATAACCCCTAGGATTCACATGGCAAGCCCTTGATTTTCAGAAACAGGAAAGCAATAATTCCCTGGGTACATTTTATGATATATTAGTTTATTTTTTGTTTCTGACTGTGAATCCACAGACTTCAATGAAATGAAAACAGTAAAACAACTGATCTTTTTTAAACTCTATAATTTTTTTCCCCAATGAAGCTTCTATTTCGTGAGATTAACCTTAAAGCAGTGAGACCAAAGAATTATACCAATATGAACAAATGTAACTATGTAGAAAGTACGGACGTCATGAATTTATAAGGCTGAAGAAACACTTTTATGGAAAGTAGATCGCAACACAAGTCAGAGTAGATAATATCGCATACAGTATGCCCAGAACTTATCAACTGTTCAGTATTTTCTTAGGAAGCTCAGAAGTTAAAATTAAAATCACTAGAGAAACAAGTTCCAGTTTGCCTGCCTTGTATGGTCTAGTGCACCCCTAGCTCTGGGCGTCAATGAGAAGGCAGTTGCGACAAGACAGCAAAACAGTAATTCTGAGATCTGAGAAGTCCTTGACAGGATATAGCAAGACGTGCACTGCAGCACTGTATTTGCTGACTTCTTGGACCACACAGACTCTTGGAAAAAAAAGGAAAAAAAGAAGAAAGTTTGTATCTTCTTTTAAACAGCAACACAGAGGAACCATTTTTCTGTGTTCTGTATGTTCTCTTTTTGCCTTAGCAGTAAGTAACATTCGTACAGTACCTCTGCAGAAAGAATCTTGAAAGAGAGCCATAACTTCCTAAAAAGATTTGAGAATAGACACTAGTGACACCTTCATTAATAGAAATGGAATCTACCAAATAAGAATTTCTGTCACTATCATACATGTATCTCAGCAGAAAATACCCCTTTTCACCCTAGGTGGAATATATATTTCATTCACTTAACTCCTAGGAATATTGAGTTTCATTACATAGAACCATCCATCTTCAAAACAAATTTTAATAGCTGCACATCCAAAATAAAGAACAGTAAGAGTAAAGTTCTAGAAAGAGCTAGCAAATGTCCTGTCATTGTCAGTTTTCTGCAAATGCGTCTGCAGAAAAAAATGCAACCCCTTCGTTTTAGTCTTCATCAGCCACTGCATATGCCATGGGGAGGGAGGACAAACCAAGCACAGAATGGAAAGGAAATCCATCAAGACCCTAAATGCTGGGATAACTCTTCTGCAGGAATGAGTCACAGGGTCAGTAAGGAGATAGTGGGGCACAGAGCCTTGCTTTAATATCATGCATAGTGATGCATACAAGTAAGTATGAAGATCTACTATTATATACATGGCAAACATATTTTGTATAGGTATACGACTGAATTCAAGAATAGCCATCTTATAGTACCTTTGGGTTATGGGGTATAAGAACATTCAAAATACCTGTGATCCCAAACATATGAATTCACAGCTAATTTGTTGAATATTTGTTTGATGAACCAGGGCTTTGAGTAGGGTGATTGCATAGATGCAAAAGACTTCTTTTTCTAGATCCAGCCTTTCAAATCTATGATATCTATATTAATAGTATTAACTTCACAGGAAAGACTTCATAATTACTTGTTCAGAGAAAGGAGCTTAGGCAGCTCTTAATGCATGGCTGTTCTCTAAGCTGACTTCCCAATACCTAGATTTATCTGCTGTATTTCAAAAGCAGTTTACAGAGATAGGATATTAAGAGGCAATACTTTTCACTACATCCTTCTTCTAATTTTCTTCTGTATTCTCATTTTGTTCCCTTAGATAAGAAAGCATTTTAATTTCACATTCTCTTAATTAACTATTATCATAATAAATAAAATATTATGGATGAAGCCGAGACTACAGTGTGAAATTTCACATCTCCCCAGTGTACCAGGTTGACAATTATACAGAACATAAGCACAAGCCTGCATGGCAACTGCACAAACACTCCAGATCAAGAACAGTTTTATAGGGCTAACGAAACGAATACAGGAAATAACTGTAAACTATTTTCCTTAGTCATTTTGCTACAAGTTACAACATGGCTCGTGCAAAACAAGGGAACTCACCATCTCTTCCTTGCTACTTTCCAGCTCAACTAAAGAAGGTGTTTTCTGTTCATTGCTCATTAGATTTACCTTCGCGCTGCTGCTTCTGCTCTTTGAGATGTAACTGGAACTCTCTAAAAGTATCAAGGCAGTGCACTTGACTGCTTGCAGTCATACTTTCTGGATACTAAGACCAGTCATAAGAACTTCTCCCCGGCTCTCTCATACCTCCTCTTTAGGTCTCACTTGCAGAGGGCACAGGTACACACGGGCAGAGACAAGGTCTGCTCTGCCTACCTCATCACACAGCAGATGAAAGACACCTGACCTGTCCTGCACAGCCGTTAAGAAACAATGAGAAGATGAGCAAGATCTCGTTCAGCTGGCATAAACTCTGAATAAAAGACTCATGATGTAGCCATGTGTTGCTGGTAAACATGGCAATCAAAACATTAGAAGCCTCTTGAAGAATTTCCATTAAAAACAGTACAGAAGAAAAGAAGTGTCTTTATAAATTGGAATTAAACTGATCTCCTGACTTTTCCCAGGCATCACAAATTGGAAAACAGTACCATATTTCTTCCAGGAGTGACTGTTCCGTTTCTTTTCACCTGAGATTTGTTACAGCTCTTAACTAGCACAGGACAATTGATCACCAGAACCAGTCCACTTAGCTGAACCTTTTCTCCACAAAATGAGTGGAAGAAATAGTATGGCTATAACTGCTGAGAAAGATGAAAATAACAACTCTTTTATTGTCCTCATTTGGTCAGGCCGTGGTAGCCCTCAACTGATAGAAGAGTTAAGCCTAAATCAAGCCTCAAAGGCTTCTTCTCACCTGAAACAAGACCATGTTTAAACCTCTCAGCTGAACTGATTCACAGCAGTCAGCACTTGTTTTATTACAGAGCAGGGCTAGCATAACTCTGCTGCAGCCACTTTTAGCTTATTTCAGGAACAAAATGGGGTTTTTTGCCCTCAAGTTGAATTTTAACAAATATAATTACTATAAAATAGAAAAGGCGGAGAAGTTTTCTGGAAAAGATAAAAGTTTTCAAACCATTTAAAATGGGTATAAAGTGTTCATTTCATTCCATTCACAAAAGGTGGTTAAATAAGGTGCAAGTGGAAGTCCTTATCCTGTATAGAAGAAACATTTGATGTTGGACAACGCTTTTATTCTTAATTTTTGTCTGAAGTTTCAAACGAGTGCCTTTTTTTAAAGGGGTGAATGCTAAGATCAAAATAGGAATCAGTAAGAGAGAAAGAAATCAAATGTTACAGAAAGTTGGGGGGGTGAGGGCTGAATTCTCATTACAGTAATACCTGAGTGTATTGCAAAAATTAATTAAGTTTCATTGCACTCTTTGTGGGATGCGGGAATGATAGTATCTCTGTGATACAGCAAAGAAACTGAAGCACAGACACCAGCAAAAAAAAAAGACACTTTCACTGTGAGGATCTCATTTGACAGAAATAGCACATGATTTTTCAGAAAGCACAGTGTTATATAGCACTTAGTATAGCTAAATCCCAGCCTTTACACACTAGTTTCTCTAAAAAAAATTAGTACAACAAGATCAATCAGCTCTTGTAAACGGCACGTTTAGAACTTTCTCAGGCCAGAATAAGATTTAACAGTTAATAGTAGAGGGCTCCGCCTCATTCCTAAAAAAAAAAAAATAAGATTGTAAGAATTGCAGTTCAGTTTCTGTAATACCTAAGATTGTGAAGCACTTAGTAAGACAAATCAGTTTAAGAAGAGACAGAAACTTTGGCAGATAAAACAGTCTGTGTGTGAACTAACGCTGAGCGTCTGTTTTCAGGGTTGGCTAGCCTTCGTTTCCTGAGATTGTATCTGATGTTAATGATACAACAGGAGCTAATTAGCGAATAGTCAAGTGTGTACTAGAGAAATTCTACCTTTTTTCCCCCACTTTTCAACTTAAAACTCATGGCCTGCTAATTGCACTGTATGGATTACTTAAGTGCCGAGGTAAGCTGCATGAAAAAGATAACACTAAACTGGGAGATGAGTGAAAAGGATCTGACCTTCTTAGTCTAGGTCATTGATAGTGTAATTATTCTGATAAGCTAGGCATAATGATCTCACGTGCTATCAAGACACCCAGGGTATTCAGTTCAGCAAAAATACATTGCATTTTCCAGTACACAGTCCATGCATAATGCTTTTAAAACATGTATCCCAGGTCAAAGCCACCCGTGCTGACCTGCCTGAGCACAGGACTGTGTGGTGAGGTGCTGCTGCCACTGGAAGAAACAAAGGTATTGGAAAGGGTTCATGCATGCAAGGCTGCCCTGGACATCCCTCCTACTAGACAAGCAAAAGCAGGGGGATCTAGATCTGAAATTTTCCACTGTATCCCTGTCACAGAACTCTGGGAGATCAAGGATGTGAGTGGTACAGCAGAGCAGCCCCAACCTCTACTGCAAAAGAGCCCAGTGTCAGCGTAGGATGTCTGAGAAGAACCATCAAACTCCCCAGAGAGGATGCAGCAGCAGCAGGACCAAGCTTCATCCGATGGGCTACTTGTCAGGACAGGGCCAAAGCTGAGGGGGAGACACCTCACTGTCCCTGCCAGAAATCCTGGCTAAATCAGTCCCCTTGCCTTCCATGGATTCTCACTGTCCCATCAGCTCAAGTGCAAATTTAAGCCAACATAAAAGAACTAAAGAGAAATTGCCTGCTCTGTGCAAGTGGCCTCTGATTGCAGGATCAGATGAAATGAGCCCAAGTGGGTTTGTGGTGGGGTATAAAATTCACAGGGAATTACTCTCACTTTCCCAACAAACAGTGAGTTGAAAGAAAGCTCAGCCCTCATAATAATCCCTGAATTTAAAAAAGCCTTAATCTTTATTCACAAGAAAATCACTTATGCATGCGCAGTTGACAGGACAAATGCAAAGTTTCATTGAACTTCAGGCTGGCTGCACTTTTTTCTTTATCATTCCTTGGGCTCTACAAATAAATTTCAACACACCCAGGAAAAACAGTGTTATACCATGTAGGTTCCTATAAAAGCAAGGTAAAGATTTTCAGCACATAGAAAACACATCTAGCACGTGACTAAGACACTTAAGCAGCATAACACAAAATATCGCAATGCTGGCGAGGACCCGTATTTAACCCGTGACCAACCACCATGGACTGTTCTGTGTGACTGGTAGGAAATTATGTACCCACCACCCTGGGACGGCCATCCCCATTGAACAAAAGCAGCTGGGGAAAGGGCTGGGCTGCTCATGGAAACTCAGCCAGCCAGCATGAAAAAGGCTTCAGAAATAATCAGCCCTCCAAGGGCATGCGGAGCCTCCCACCAGAGCTGAAAGCCCGTGTGGAGAAACAAGACTGCAAAGAAATAATTCCTTAGTATTAAGATTAAATGAGAAGAATTTCATTCCAGCAAACAAAAGCAGTGATTCATGTTCCTGAAGTTCTACCAAAGCTCAGATGTCTTTTTGGCTCCTTTTTCTGCTGCAGCAATGGCAGAATATGTATTTATTTGATAGGAACAATGTCTTTCCAGCCTCAGAAGGAAATACAGAGTTTCCTATTGCAGATATCAAAATAATAGGCTGGTCTGTGACTTGTTCTGTGTATTTGCTGCTCAGTAATACAATATCACCTGCTCAGTAGCCTCTGGGCTGGGGTAAATATTTGTGCTGGCACACTTCGTCTTCTGATCAGCAGGTCTTCTCTGCTTTTGTTTGTTTGTTCACAAGAGTAACATACGCCGAGGTAAATCAACAGAGATTTAAATAAAACAATCATAAAAAACCATCACACTGTAGTGGAGTGTTTTTCCCTCTCTACCTTTACATTTATTTCATGATCTTACCAGCAAAGTCTGCAGCTGCTCATGGTGTTTTCACACATCCACAGAAATGCAAAAGATGCATAAAAAATACAAGTTGATGGTCAGACATTTACAATGGAGGATAACAGACAATATATCCCCCTATTCCAGCATAGCTCCTAAATAATATTTTTCTTCTGTTACACATGTTTTTACTCTTTGTGAAACTGCTGAGGCTGGTTTAAGAGTTAATACTTGATAGCTTGCAGAAAACACTGGTGTGACATTTCTGTCTTATTCCCAGATCTAGTTCATGAGTCTGAGGCAAGAAAAGTCCAACAAGCACTGTGAAACAATGAGGTTTGGGAAAATAATCTTCTTGACCATTTAATTTTCACTTAACTGCAGTCCCAAAAGACGAGATAGAACATGTGTTTTTCCCTTGGTGACCTGGCTGCTTTAATCCTTGGCTACAGTCTATCAGCTATTCTTTTCAAGCCCAGAATATTTGTTCTTTGACTCCAAAATAAAATATTCTCTCATCTGATTTCACACAGGTACACCCTTTCTTCTTGATTTCAGGTCAAGGAAGGAGCTAACTACACTCTACACAATAGAACTCTCTGAATTGCTATGTAAGCTGTTTGGAAAATTAATGTATTCAAGTCTCTGCAAACCTCCTTCTTCCTTAATCCTCATTTCGGGGTTGGCAAATCTTCTTTTCCTTGGTGACTTTACCTTGCCCGTGGAATATGTATCTTTAATTACATTTTGCTATACATAATCCAAGCCGTCCAATGTCATACATGTGACAACACAGAAAACGGCTTTGTAGCTAGGATGGCAGTTGGGCTGAAGGAAAGCCTGTCAGCAATACAAAGAAATACTGTGTGGTGTTTTACATTTTGAAGGATTCAAGGGTTATAGGTGAAAACAAAACCTGAAATCTAAAGTGTTTCAGATTTCACTAGTTTCACATAGTTATGTTAACTTGATAATGAAAAAAAAAGCAGCAAAAAAGACTTCAAATTTACCTTGAAACCTGTCTTAAAAATTGTATTCACTTTTTTTTCTCTAGATATCTAAAAATCTCCTTTCGCCTGCTTTGCTTCTTAGACAGAAAGCTTTCCCTGAAAAAGAAATGCCTTTTGCTATGTGTCTGCATAGCATATTTCACAAGGTCCACAGTAGTTGGGATCTTTCAGTGCTTTGGAAAAAAATCAGTTAAAAACTACTGCTTTAACAGGAAAAACACACTCCGTAGGCTTTTATGCAGCAGTCATCCACCAGGACTAATTTGAATATATGAGAACACAAATGGCTTCTGAGGGCTGCAACAGTAATCAAAGGAATTGCCCGGACTGGATAGGGAATCAAAAGCAACAACATATGCTTCGTGATGGACCACTGCCCACACAGGCCAAAGATGATATTTGGAAGTTGCTTTTACAGCAGCTAAGACGATGAAAGACTGCTGTCCCAGATGAAATAACATTTCTGGAGTATCACTCAGGAGCAAGCAGCATCTGGATTTACCTTGTCATTTGGCTCATGCTATATCCTCCTCCGAGCAAGTCTGGGGTGCCCTGCTTTTTTTGAGAGTGTATTTTGCTCTGCCTTGCAATAATTATGCAGTAAGTACGCAACCATTTAAACATCATCCCCTTTAGAGGTGTGGCAAGTTGGACAGACAGAAAAATCAAGATATTCCTAATAACTAGTCATTTTCAAATCCATTAGCCAAAATCTTTTAAAAGCAAATCCCTGTTACAAGTATGTTAGCAGTGACAGGCATTTTCAGAGCTGCCTTGGGTCCTATATGCCATTAAAACATTTGATAGGAGGTACTTTAAATATGGCCTTCCTATTATACTGTCTGATGCTGGATTTCTGCCCCAGATAATTAAGCAAGAATTTTCCTTTTTTTCCCCTGTCTTTACCGAATTAGACTCTGCTCACATTAATCTGCTCCATATGGTCATTACTTCAGTTATATTTCATATGCAGGATAATAAGATGGGTTTTATTGTAGACATCCCACAATTCCAGATGTGGCTGCATGGTCAAGGGTTGAAAAAGTCAATTCCCCTCTCTGCTCCCACTTCATTCCTGTGTCAGATATCGCTTCTGAGTAGCCAAGTAATATGCCAATACAGTCTGACAGAGGGCACAGAAGAATGCACACCTTAAATGCCAAATTAATAAAACTGGTGGTTTTCTCTGATGAAAAAGCCTGTAAGCTTATTTTCAGCTATGGGGAAGCAAATATAGCACAAGTGAACAATAGGTATGGATGGAAGGATTACAAATTTCTCAGTTCCAAACAAATTATCTTAATTAGACAAGTCTTTCTTCTCTCTTCATCTCTCTTTTTTCCCCCTGCAATTATTTTGCTCAACAATGAATACTATACTCTGTCTGCTACAGAGTAATGGAAAAGAACAGCTGTGTGTCTATGTTTCCACAGCAATTGAAGAAAAAAGCAAATAGTCATATTTTCCTTTTTTTTCTTTCTTTCTTTTGCAATCATGTACTTCTGATACAAGTGGTGGATTTTAGGCATTTAGCCCAGTGGATGTAAAGAATGCTGCAGTGATTAAATATTATCTTGTCACATCTATTTAGAAGCAATACGTATCTCTCAAAAAAATCTAGGTCATGGTAGCTTATTAGCCACCCATCTAAACTGGCAAGAAGCAGTACCTTACATAAGACTAAGGCCCATGCTGGAGATAGAAAGTCAAAGAGAGATGTGGGAGTTGCTAATGATAAATCTGAGAGGAAATCTCGTATTTGCAAATAGAGGCTCCTCTTGTCCAGTGCGATGTCCCAGCTGGTATGTAAGTGGGACTTTAAAAAAAAAAAAGAAAGAATGAAAAGGAAAAAAAAAAAAAATCACAGTGAGAGGATTAAGCAAATAATGATCCTATTATAAGCGGCATGCAACCATACCATGGTTTACAGCACTCTCCAGAAAAATTAAGAGAGCAAGACTCATTTCTGACAAGTGACAACAGAGAGTGTGAGCTCTGGGTTAAGGTCTTTCATCTGGACAGTTTCTCCAAAACTGACTCTTTTTTCTATAGAGTAGATACAATAAGACTTTCTCTATATGGGTGAGGTCTATTAACAAGACTGTACAAAAAAAATATTGTCTGATCCTGGTGGATATAATATGTTGAATAGCATACTTCGTTATAAAACTTAATTTGCCAGGAATGGGAGTGGAAGTACATTCCCCATGACAACTAATGTCCATGCATTAATGAGCTGTCTGCATATTCTAGCTTGCCCTACCAATCATGATGCTCTCTTAATGATGAATACGAGTATTATAGAAACATACAATTTTGTGGTATTTTTTAGTTTTGGGAGGGAGCTATTATTTATTTTGTGCATCTTCTCTCTTCAGCATCTTTGTGTTCAGGGAGGCAAGTGGGCAGTTGTTCAAGTGAAAATAAGAGAACTCCAAGACTGACAAGCTTTTAAGTGCCTCTGGTCTGTATTTCCAGCTATTGGTATGGAAAGACTCAGAAAAAAAGAGTATGGCAGGGAGAAGGTTATCATGTTTCCCATGTCTTTTTCAAGGTGTACAGATTTACAAAGAAAATAAATACTGGATGACTCCTTGTTCTCTACAATCCACATACCCACAGGTCAAGTAAATTTGTGCTTGCCAATGCTTTCCTGGGAATGGGCTTCTGAAATGAGATGCCGGCTAGAAATCAGTGAAGCATCCTTACATCAGTTTAGGCATCCAGTCTTTATATATATATATATATATCATTAATCCCAACCTCCAAGTTAAATTTTTACCTCATATTTGTCAAAGCCCCTTGCAGTCTTCCTTCAGCTTAAGCTGAGATTTAACACGTTTTGAAGGTGGACTCCTGCACCCAAAGAGCCTGGGTCCATAGAGAGGGATGGCATGGGCTGGAGTCAAAGACTGTAAGCTCTGCCTTCTTATTTAGTTGCATAGAACCTTGCACATGTTTTGGATTTTGGGGGTCTTGCCATAGAAAAGTAGTAATGAACAAAGAAAAATACAGCAAAAAGTAGAGTAAGTGCTTTGGAATGGGTAAAATCATATTATTATTTTTTTCCAAGGGTTAGAGGAACCAGCGTTTGCCTACTCGGCTTTTAGCCAGTAATCTGACTGAGAGTAACTCTGGATAAAAACAACAGTCAGAAATCTTTGCCAGTGATACATATTTAAGTAGAAGAAGCTGACACAGATCCAGCTGATACAGCTGTATGCTTGCGGCTTTTTCTCCCATTTCAATTGGGGGGTGTTGTCTTACTTTGCTCTTTTGTGATTTGTTCCTCTCCAGCTACCAATTTTAGAGATTGGGAGGTTTTAACATGATGAGAGCTCTAGGGAAATAAGCAGCAGAATTGCTTATTCCATTTCTTTTGGGACTACTTCTGTGTTTTTATTCTAATCCTAGTGTTTTGGTCGCATAAATAGAGATTATGTGAAAGAACACAAAAGACGTTAAGCTACAGAATTTCCTCCCTCTTGTAAGCGCAGACTGGCAGCACCTTGGTTGGAAACCTTTCAGATGTAGGAGATCAGGGGAGGGTAAAGGAGATTTGGTTTGAGTGATGTAGGCTGGGTTCCTTTTTTGGATTTCAGTCTGATCACTCCGGTTAACAGCAAAGAATCAGCAGCAGTGAAGTGGGGGCCATAGCAGCTGCCGTTCTGCACCATGTGCGTTATGTGGCACCCGTCACCAGTATTCAGTAAAAACATCTGGGAAGACAAAAACTCAACAATGCACTTATCAGAAAGGGTATGTGAAATAACAGGGTATAAGACGACAGAACCTTGTACCTGCTTGTCTGTGTGGTGGCAGGGCTGAAGGAAGAGCACAGGCTTTCCAGCTGTGGCTCCATCAGAAGCAAGATTAACAGGACCTTCCTGTCATGTTGAAACCACCAGGAGATTTGTAGTTCTACTTGAATGAGAAACAAGCGTTTTATAGAAGAAACTTGTGAAGCAACATGTAATATGCTGCCAAACACGGCATGCCAAAAATAATGGCAGGATAAGGAAATACGTGGGAATTTCTTTCTTCTCTCCAGCATAAACGCGCCTCTTCTGTAATATCTTTGCAGTTCTTGATTTGTGATGTGACCTCATTTTCAGCAGTAAAAATGAATTGAGCTCACAGTCACTGTCAACAGTAGAAAAAGCTTACTCCTGAGGCTGATGTGCCCTGGACCTCTCCAAGGGGAGATAGGCTGAAAAGTGATGGAGGTTTGCAGAAGAACATGCCCAGGGCACACCTTATATCTTCTCCGTACTTTCAGAGCTGCCCAAAAATAGGGAAAGAACCACCTTATCACAGGTGGCTAGCTAAAAACATGCATGTACCATTGCATGCATGTTGCAATGAGAGCTGCAAGGAAGAGACACACAAAGATGGAAGGGGGGGGGGGGAAAAGAACAGAGCATAAAATAACCAGCAGTGGACAGAAGACGGGGAAAGGAAAAGATGCATAATGAGCTAGTGGTAGCTAACAAAGCTGGGGTGGTAATAAAAGCCTGTTTAATGGAACAGGCATAAAAGAAGAACTAGGGAAAAGCAGGTCCATTGATAAATGAGGGGTATAATCAAATTAACAAGAATTTTATAATGGCAGGCAAAGGGGGGAGGGGGGGGGGGGAAAAGAACAGAGCATAAAATAACCAGCAGTGGACAGAAGACGGGGAAAGGAAAAGATGCATAATGAGCTAGTGGTAGCTAACAAAGCTGGGGTGGTAATAAAAGCCTGTTTAATGGAACAGGCATAAAAGAAGAACTAGGGAAAAGCAGGTCCATTGATAAATGAGGGGTATAATCAAATTAACAAGAATTTTATAATGGCAGGGTTAATGAACTGTTATCTTATATCAGTCACTCGGAAGATAAAAAAGGTGAAGAGGTATGAGGGATTATGCATTAATGAAGCCCTAGATAATAGGGAAGAAGCAGTTGACTGAAGCAGTGGAATAATCTTGTGGAATTTTTAGGAAGAGATTTTAGTTAAGATACAGGAATAATAAAAGTGTGTCAAAAACTCCATTATTGTTCAAAATCAAGCTATAAATTGTTCTGGAAAGCTAAGAAAAATTGCTGCCGTGAGAGGGCCCTGATTCAAGGGCTGATAGAAATAATCATGTCCATTAGCAGTGAGACACTGGTTCCTTGCCTTCAGCAGGTTTGGATTCAGACCTG
The DNA here is from genome assembly GCF_001431845.1 of Calidris pugnax. Classification (NCBI taxonomy): domain Eukaryota; kingdom Metazoa; phylum Chordata; class Aves; order Charadriiformes; family Scolopacidae; genus Calidris; species Calidris pugnax. The sequence goes on along the minus strand of NW_015090774.1, from coordinate 9,067,601 downwards.
AGCAGGTCATGTTCTGCAAGTTGGAGACACTTTGGGACCCTGTCCAAAAAAGCACTTCAGTAGGCGATGCCTTCCTTTCTACCAATTGACTCTGAAGTTGCTTCTAGTTAAGCATGAGCTTTGCTCATTCTGGGCCCAACTGGTCTGCAGTTTTCAGGACTGACCCCATCTGAATTTGGTGTTTCCATCTTCCCAGATTTTGTAGTCTGAACTTGTTGGTAGCTAATGCATGGAAGCTGCCATGTTCTGCAATACACCTTTCCCAAAAGGGAAGGAGAGAACTAAATCCATAAATAAGTTTTTACGACAAGAATTCAAATGAGGGTTATTTGGTTTGCAGAGGATTTATCCTTTTCTTTTCTCCCCCAGTGTCCATAGCAGGAGACATCACCTTCAGGAGACATCAAGGTAAAGTGTCGTAAAAAAAGTAGCCACTGGTAATTGGTTCTTTTAGTAATACTCTGCAGAATAGCCAGTGTTCTTGACACACATTATAAGTGAGCACTGAAACTGCAGTTTCTCCAGACATGCATTTATAACTGTGTTAAAAAGCAAATATGTTCACAGTGATTTTAGTGATGTTCACACAAAAGGATTTCTGTACCCAAATTACAAGTGCACAAAAGAGAGAAGAGTAGGAAATGCAAGACTGCTTTCTAGATTGTTACTGATTTTATATGTGGAATTGACAAACAGATTTGTGATTGTTAATTAGGAAGGGGACAATTCCTTAGCTAGGAAGACATTTCTATTCAAATTCATGTATTTCCACATTAAAAGAGGATTATAAAATTATTAACCTTTTTATGTTCCAGTTAGCAATAACATTTCCTAACATCTCAACATTTAAATTTAAACGATTTTTATGCACTGTCTGGAAAACGATTTGTATAAATACTTTTTCTTTTATAATCTGTATTAAAAATACAGTCAGACAACATTCTGCTGTTGGCATGAGGCAATTCAAATCATCACCCTCACAGTTCTTCTAATCCAGTTGTGTGTTTACAGAGGAGGAAGTGCACATAGGTACCTTGTGTCCCCAGCAGAGTAAGACTGCTAGAACTGGAGGGTGTTTTGTCTATGGATTTTGGCTTTCCTAAAACATGGATTTTCCTGTAATGCATTACAGCTGTTCTTGGTAGGAAGACCCTGAGAAGGCAGAGCTGCAGCTAACAATGAACATTTCAAGGCGTGTTCTGCAGCTGCCAGCACTGCTGGTTGGCCGTCAGCAAGTCCCTTCTCTCTGCCTGTCACTATCCTCTTGGTCAAAGAGGAACTGGAGTCAAACCCCCTTTTCTCCAGCAGATCAGCTCTACTGATTGTGATATACGACTTCCTTTTGCTCCACAAGTTTATCCACTTGGATTCATGCCTAGAAGTCTCTGGCTCTGTGACCATGCTGTAGAACTGCTCTGCTACTGGACCTCTGAGATGAGGGACTGTGCGAATAATACAGTAAAAGAATGCCTCCTGCAAGCCTGATATCATCCTTTCTCCCTCTTCCTTCATTTCAGGTAACTCATCAGTGAGATATAATAACCTTTCTTACTTCCTGCTTTCAATTACTGTAAAGAAACTTCAGGTAGTAATTGGGTCCACTAAGGATGTGTACTAAGTCCTCTACTAGACTTGAAAGAATATTTTAATTTGTGCTTACTGGGCTGAGAAACAAACCCAACCTAACATCCAAGAAGCAGTCATGCTGAAAAGCAGAAAACTCCAGCAGTTTTATCAAATGTCAGATTTACAGTTTTTCTGAGCACTAGGATGCTTGTGGAAACAGATTTCATCCTTCCAGAAGTCTTGGGTTAGTTCAATGTTAGCTTCATGTGAAGTAAGAGCTTCCTGGGATTTGACAAGTGGACATAGGATTTTATTTGAGCTTTTTTAAAAAAAATCATCTAATGATTACACTGTTTGTGTTAAAAATGCTACAAAAGCACAAACCTGTTTCTTAATGGGCTAAGAGAAATGAACTTATTTAAGTCTGTAGTATTTCAAGTGAATGATTGCTCTTCAAAAACCTGAGCATCTACAGAGTTCTTCCTTCCTGCCCAACCTGCCTTTTATTTTCCAAACAGTCTCCTCATAAAATGATTGTCTTGTTTCTCTGTATGAGACCCTAATTCATTTCAACTGACCTGTCTTCTTTTTTGTTAGAAGCACTGTCAAATACAATCTCAGAAATTGCTTTCCTTACTGGAGGGGGGGGAAAAGAGCTTTCACTGACACATGTTATCATTCTTACCTGATCCAAAAGCAAAGCATCTCTAGACATTTTAAAAATAAAATTTAAAGAGGATTTCTGTATTAGTCTACTTTCAGTAGTTATTCACCTAAATTTCTAAAATTACTTACATATAATTATATACCTAAATTCAATACAACATTTTGTTTGAAGTCTTACTTTCCTAATCCCCCTGAAGACACTTACAATTTTTGTTGTAGGTGCTGTTGATAGTACTATGCTGTTGATAGTACCATGCTGTTAAACATATTAGCACATTTCCTGACTCACCAGGCGAGACATTCAGATAGCATGGCAATGTGAGTGATTTGGACACATCGCATGCATTCATAAGAGCCATTCATTAAAATTTTGATGTTTTTCAACCCCAGACACAGGACACAGCTTGTTTCAACACATCATGAAGATTAAGTATGGAAGCTTAAGCATTGATGAAATAAGTTTGGAATAGTTAATTTTCAGGTAAAGGTTTTCAAAATTATGATGGATGCATCCACTAGAATTCTCATTTAATTTTCAGGTAAAGGTTTTCAAAATTATCATTGTGTTTTTCAAAGTCCTATGTCCAGGCATCACTTGCTGGCCTGATTCTAAAGTGTTTGAGCCCTCCTGCTTTATAACACATTCAGTATATTCAAACACCAAATTTTCTGTTTCTACTTGGAAGTATAAAAACCAAAATTTGAAGAAATATTCCTAATACAGAAAAAGGCGGTAGGTACTATACATCTTGTTTTTGATCTCATTCATGATAGTAATCCTTATGCAGGTAATTTTGATAATCTAGTTTGGGTATTTTACAATTTCAGAATATTTTGAAGGAGTCCTAAATGCAATGGAGTAGGGAATACAAAGGCATGACTTCTGTGGAGAGATGCTAATAAGACAGCATGTGTAAAACATTCACCTAGAGACAGTATTGATCATAGAAGATCACCTTAATCATAGATGAAAGAATGCCAATACTAGTTAAATACAAAAAATGATTGCTAGAGGGCAGGGGAAGGGGTGTGTGTGCTTATATATATATTGCATAAAGGTATAAATTAAGAGACATTAGGGAGATAATAACTGCAGAACAGTGGTACCAAGCATTTCCAGAAGTACCTACAATAAGAACAGCAGCACTATCAGATTGTGCAGCTTCAGTATAGTTTTTAAGCATCAGGGAAAGAGAAAAAACAGGGCTGTGACAATAACATAACAAAAATAAACTAAACCAGCAGGGAAATGAAGTTACAAGCCAAGATGAGAACACACATTCTTGTTTACAAGTCTTGCATAAGAGTGGCAGGGATGAATGTATAATACAGGATCTGTTCTGCTGCTGTTTTGCTACAAGTCTGAACTAGACCTGGCAAAAGGATGAAAATACTATTTGGAAAAGGCTTCAAGTAATTCAAAATCTGCCTTGGCTTCAATATCACTTGCAGTGAAACATGGCAAATTTGAAATCCCAAGGAAAGAAATATTCTGGGAAGAAAATTATTTTACTTGGAATAAATTTTTTTGAATAAAGAAAACATTTCATTCTGAAAATATTAGAAGATACAATAATAAAGAACTGGAAACTGAAAAAACAAGTCATTACAGTTATAAATAATTCATTTCACAATGTCAAAATGGCACCAAGCTTTGATCTTTTTAGCATCAGTATTGGAGAACAGGAGGGTTGCAGAGATTTGGCGAAGGGAGAGAGCACCTCTGTTCTGGAGGGGGAATGTACCAAGCGGAAGAAGAGGATTAGAGGGCTTCTGACTGTGTCAGGTGAAGTGGGTACTGCTGTCTTGGAAGGCCAGGGTTGCAGTATCAGAAATATTACCAGATGAGCTCTATTTTGTTCTTTCCCTCAAGTGTCTCTCCTCATCCCCTCCCCCAGCTGCAGGTTTAGCGTGCATGGTGGGCTGCTTCCCCTCACACACTTTCATTAACCAGATCTTCGGTTCATGCTTGCATCTCTCACTTAGTATAGTTGCTGTCACCAATAATATATTCTCTTTGATTCCCTTCATCACTTTCTTCCCTCCATGGCCCTCCAGAAGACATCAGGAAATTTGCATTCCTATCTTAACAGTGCACGACTCAGTGAAGATAACTCATGACACACACAACTGGGAATGGCATCACAGACAAGTCTTATTTGCCATGTATGCAGGCGTGCCCTACATAGCTCCCTTGGCAAAGCACTGCTCCCCAATCAGCCAGATTCCTCTTGCGGTTACAGCCATTCTGTTAGGATTTTCAAAGCAATCTCGGCATGCCTTCAGTGAAATGGGAGAAATCAGTACTCCTTCACTCCACCCTTCTTCCATCCCCCAGTAGGGGGATTTACAAGGAAATAGTTATTTTTAAAAGTAAGTATTCAAACAAACAAAAAGTGCTGGAAATGTTAACATAGCTGTATCACTCACATTATCATACACTTTATGTCAAAAGTGGTTTCAGGCACGCCTATATCCTTCCACACATGACATTTGTTACTTGGAAAGTTAGTCTTCGGTCTCTTTTGATTTCCTTATTTTTTTCAAGAGAAAACAGATGGGTTTGTTTCAACATTTAGTTTTACAATGCTGCATGAGTGAGTGTTTTATCTTGATACATTATTTGCTTGGAAGACTTTCCAGGCATCGCTGGTTGCATCCAAGGGTCTCCTCAGTCAGCCAACATACGGCAAAAGCAACCAAAGCATTTAGTCACTCCAGGACAATTGTAGGTGTGCCTAAAATTAAGCTTGTGGTTCAGGTTTTTTTACGCCTAATCTGGTGACAGAGCACTGAGCACCTCCAAAGGTTAAAGCCTTCAAAGCCACAATTTCAAAGTGCCATCTCAAACAGATGTTTTTTCTTAGACTATTCAGTAAAATAACAGACTTAGCCACTTTGTTTCTCTGACGTCTGCTGATGAATTTTTAAAATAAAGATTACTAGAACCATGTCATTGTACTTCTCAGATTTGTATTAACATAATGGATTGCTTGTCAGCAGAAAGGAGCTGTGAGTCACAAATGGTGTGACAGTGGGGAAAACATTGACATGAGGGGATTAAATCTGAGGTGTGACCGTCTTTGCCATTCAGAAGGATTTTACAGCCACTCAGATTAAAATACAACCTTATAATAAAGCTAAAAACAGATTAATACAACCTTGAGTTCATGTGCAGTTATCTAGTATTCAAAAGGTAAAAACCTAGCTCAAATATTGTAGAGAAATACAGTTGAGTTCAGTGCAAGGGTAAAAAGTAATTACATCAACACACATTGACCCCTAAAGGAAGGCAAAGCGAGAACTTCTTTCTGATCATAAACAATTAGCAGCTGGCTGACGTCCCACAGCAGGAAGACTGGCATCCTTTTTAACATTTTATTCTAATGAGTGCAACTGTGGAAATAGCATTATTATTTATGTAGGCGCTGGTCCAAGACAGCACTTAATCTTATCAGCAGGAATTTTAACCCCAACATACGGCTGAGGCAAATAGGTTAGTAAGATTAAGGAGAGATTAGTTGTTCACAGCCATGGTTCAAGAATGCGTTTGTGTGTGCAAAGGACACTTTGCCGTGTAGGCACTGGAGACCTCCAGCCCAAGATCTCTTGTTGGCTTTCCCCTGGAAGGGTGAAGGAGCAGGGATGGCACCTGCAGAGGGGGCAACTTCCCCAGGACACTGCAGAGTCTTGGGAGTGGCTTGAGTAGAAACAGGCTAAAACAGCACAGGCCAAAGCATCAAGTGGCACAACACGGCTTTCTTTTGCCTCTCTCTTTGCTTACTCTGTAAAGTCTTGCTTGGTCATTCTGACAACTGGTTCAGTGCCTCAAGAAGTTGTAGTTCAGGCTACACAGCCTTTACGGCTTTCTCTCACTCACCCTTGCAGCAATGCAAAGAAATCACCAAGAAGATAAAATTAGGGGTTTACCCTTTGGATGTGTAGTGTATTTGTTGATCTGAAAAGGAAACCTGGTAGGAAACAAATGAAAAATGCAACTGAAGACATGCGCTACATAAACTCTTACAATTGGTTTGGGTGGGGTTTTTTGGTTTGGGGTTTTTTTTTTTTTGGTGAAAGGCAGTTTGGTCAGAAAAGCTCAGTTTTCCATTCTGTGTGTTAGTATCTCCTGGAGAGTAACATCTACCTATAACTTCAAAAATTATCTTTGCTTTAATAGCAGTGCCTTCCAGCCTGTGCTACAAATTTCTTATTTTTTTACTTGACATTGTAATTTTCATATCCACTGTTTGTTTTAATTTACTATGTTTAATTTTACTGGCCTTAGCCTGACCATTGGGTCTAGCTGAAACAATACTAAAAAAGCTGTACTTGTAAAATCCTGATACTTTCTTTTTTAATATTTATCCAAATATCCTCTTTTTCTGAATGTCTTTCCTAACATCAGTATTGTATTTTCAAAAGACTCTAAAAGTCCTTAAATTTTACCTTGGAAAATTCTTAGCCTTCTGTTTCAATGTTTTGTTTCAAGGTATTGCTTCATTTTTTTTATGCATGGAGGAAACAAAATTAATGCAACTAGAGGGAAAGTCTAAAACAAATCATGTGTCTTGCTGCTTTAGCCTTCTGATACAGCTCTGCTGTACTACTCAGAGCCTTTCATCTGCTTTATGAACACTCATGATTATTTTGGAACAGTTTAGAGAGTTGCTGCCCAATTACTTCATTGCAACATCCCAGCTAAGCAGCTTTTCTAGGCTGGGTGAAGGCTCTGAGTCCACTTAGAAAAGTTAGCCAGGCTATTCTGAAATGCCTTCAGTGGTGATTTAAATTAATTTGGCCCACTGCCTTGAAACAGGCTAAGTTCCCCAAGTCCATCAGAACATGCTGCCTCTAGGAAGACTGATGGCACAGACTAGTAGAACACACTTCGGTTTAGCTACACCATCACAGAAAGACAAGTAAAATTACCTTCATGAAGCCATCAATATTCCTATTCACAGATCCACACTGAAATGGCTTTCTACTGCCATCTGTGTTCATTTTGTCACCGGGGACTCTCTATTCTATACATTGTCAGATATATGCTTGGCATACAGTATTTGAAATAGTTTCCATTTTGTTTATCTCAAGCCAGAGAATCACAGTAAATAACCTATACACTTGTGTCTAGGATCAAAGCAATATCTCCTAATGTAATTACAAGCCCATAAAAGCTCGAGGCACATATGCAGGTCCGTAATGCAGTATTTATCACCACAATAACTAATTTAGAGTTGCCTGTTGATTCTACCTTGTTTTACATTAAAATACACTGAGACATCTGTCTTTTTATTTTCCCTTTTAGACACTAATAAAATCCATAGGCCTGCTCTAGGCTAGTGCCTTTCATTTACAGGGACACAAGCAGGTCACATTTGTGAGGTCCTAAGTACTTGGTGTGCATTACTTACTGCTGATGTTACCAGAAGGCAAGCCAGATTTTAAAATACACACACTGGAATATTACTTCTTACAGACCAAATATTACACAATTTTCTTAAGGTCCAAGTATCAGACAGGTTAAAGCTTCTCATTCACAAAAAAAATTAAATCAAATCAGCCAAATTTGGTGGCTGAAGTGTTGTAACATTATATGTTTGCTCTTTTTTTCTTTTTTTTTTTTTTGCTTTTTAACAATCTAATTCATAATCCTTAACTCATACAGCATGTTATCTTATCTTTTTGTCTGAGACTTGAATGGTATGTGCTGTTCTATGCTCTGAAAAGGCTAAATTGCCATTTTTAAGTCAGTGAAGTAAGCACTCACATACTTATCACCTTGAGAATGGCTGAAGGTGCACAGAAGCTTTGGCACACCTTCCCATATCCTTGCAGCATATTACAACAAATGTTCTTGACACAGAAAGAACTGAAGTCACATGCTGTAATTGCTTAAAGGAAACACCAAGGTGTGCCAAAAATTTGGTGTTTCTCAGAGCAACCCAGCCCATCCCAAAAGTATTTTTTAATGCACTCAGCACCCTATAAGACCCTGGCAGGAAGATTACAATGGGTTAAAGACGACCCTGTGAGAAGCCCCTGTATAGAGGCAAGTTTAACTCAGGGGAAAATATGATTCAGTCCCCTAAAAGCAGAATTTGGCCTGGAATCAAAAACACAACAGCAGAAATTCTTGCCTGCCTGCCTCACTGACAAAGAGACACTTAGCCTGCTGTTTGCAATACAGACCAAAGTCACCTGCACTTTTCCTGCCAACAAAGTTATCAACCCAGCTTTGATATTTATTGCTGGTGATGTAAAAACTATGAACACCCCAAAGCAATTTTTCCATCTCAAACTCAATTTGCAGCATGGATTGCAAAGCTCACAAAAACAACCTTTTCCTCCCTATGGCAAATTGAGCTCCCACTGGATTTCTGCTATTTTCTTTCCTCCACTTCAGAGAAGGAATGGAGTGTATCTTCCACACAGATTGTTTGTGTGGAGGTTCTCATCTCCATCAGAGTCCCAGATCTCCCCTTCACTTGGTTAAAGTCCCCTTGAGCCCCAGCTAGGGGAGAGTGGGGGAACCCTGTTCCAAGCTGACTTATCTTCCTTGTAGGACCTTCAAAAGGACAAGGAAAAGGGATCCCTCTAAGAGCCTGCGTTCGAAAACTCCTATGTACATTCTCCAAAGTGATCACCCTGGGTGGTTTTGAAAGAAAAGGGTGATGCTGACAAGGTAAGAGACCCTTGTGAAGGGAGATTTCTGCTTTCACCATTGGTGGCCGTCATGGTCCACAGAGCAAGGATTTAACTTAAACCATAAATATGAGCTACTGTGCAGGCTGAGTTGAAATGCCCATGGTGATTTTGTGAGAGTTCCCTCTCCCCTAAGTATCAGTCAGTAAAATATGTAAAATGCATTTCAACACAGGACTAAGAAAATTTTGGTTTTTACTCTTAAAGTTACTGAAAGAAATGTGTGCAGTACTGGTTTTTTTGGGGGGTGGGGTGGTGTTATATCAGATGATGGGGGCTTTTTTGCTAGGAAATTGTTTTACTGTTAATACACATATTGACGATCCTAAAAAAAATAAATCTCAGTTCTCAGATTCTTAAAAAAACATATCACATTGATCAAAGTACGGCAAATATTGTAAGAAGGATTCATTTTAAATTATGCAGCGTAGAATCAACCTGGAAATTTCAAAGCGCGTCATAAGATGCTTTGAAAACATTTCAATCAGCCTTCACATGGCTCAAAAATCCCTCCATTCAGATTCCACATAAACAAGCTTGCCCTGTCCTTACTGATGCTGCAAGGACTACCAACAAGGTACTAATGAGGATTTTTTTGTGTGTGCGCAAGTAGGGATGTAGCTCTTAACAAAGAATTTGACTAATCTGACAAGGTCACTTCTATATAAGCAGCCAAACATCTGTCAACCTGTAATGACTTCTTCTGATCAATAATGACATGGCCAGATTTGAAACTGGCAACCCGGAGGCAAAAGGCTTTGTACCCTGTTACTAATCTCCTGAGCCTTCCAGTCCCCTCTGAGGTGCTGCTTTCTAATGAATACATTGTACATTCAAAATGACAAATGGCTTCAATTAAAAAAAGATCTTTGGGAAAACATTCCCGTTGTTGAGTGAACGACCCTACAGTATTACTTATTTATTCTTTTAGGCCACTGGAGTTAATATGTCAGTTCTGTAAATTAAATGTTTCTGTGTGAATCATGAAGAAAGATGCCTGTGAGCTGCATCACCCTGGGACATGAGCCATTCTTATGCTCAGGATGAGATGGGAAGCACAGGCTGGTGAAGGCTGGGATCGAGAGATGCACCTCTGAGAGAACCATTGGCATTTATAGAATTGAAGCTCTGCCTCTTTAAAGACTTCATAATTGTTACAGGTGCCACTTATAAAAGACAGCAAGGGTTGCAGAGACTGCGATAGTGAGGGAACTGTTACCATGAGAGGGAAAGCTCACTCTTTCTCTCATTACTCTAAAGCTGTAGGAATGACATAGAAAGGCCAACTTCTGCAAAACTGAACATTTAGCAAGGAGTTTTGCTTCTTTACTCCTCATTCCGGATTATTTTTCATGCTGTTACCTGCACACAAGCACTTTCTTTCAGCCTTGGTTGCTGGCAACAGATGGAAAGCTAATGCAGGGGTCTAAGTCCACAATAGCCTGCTTTGTGTGCCCCACAGACCTTCTGACCACTTCCATGGTGCGCTTTTCAAAGTTAAGCCTTTAATTCAGATATTCAGGGTCTGATCCTGACGTTCCTCCTGAAGGCTGAGGTCAAGTGAAAGCTGCACAGATCATAATACTCCTCACAGATGTACACACCAAGCAGTCCTGAGTCCAGCCGAGTCATGAAGCAGCAAATTCAGGAGATGAAGAGGAGAGACTATGCTAAAAGAACTATAAATCTTAGCTTTGATTTTGAGCAAAATATTTTAAAAGTACTGTATCATTGTGGCAGGGCAACAAGAAATGCAGCAAAGTTTACTGGCTCGCATAACTTGATTAAGCTTAAGCTTTGCTGCTTAAGCATTCTTGAGAGAGCTGAATGGGGACAGAAGCAGGGACTCTACAGCAGCACTGAAGCTTTTTGTCCTGAGCTCTTCACTGCTGAGACTTACGGAGGATTTGCACCCCCCTGCACCCCCCAAATCCTCAGAGCTAGTCAGGCTGTGATCAGCTGTCCCAGGATGACTTTGAGCAGCCCCACCAATTTACATCCCACTCTTGTCTCGCAGCTGGATGCCACAGGAGCCGCTGACAGATTGCCAGGCTTCACTCAGCACGTGCTGCCCTGAGATGTGTTGTGCAAAGAGGTCCTCATCTTGCTCTGTCATTGTTTTCTCTGCCCTTGGATTGCTCTATCAGGTCACCATTTCACTCTGATGGTTTCCACCAGCATCTTAAACTTGGTCACCAGTGGAAAACTGGGCCAAAAGTGTTACCATGTCAGCTCTTCTAAAATGGTTCATAACTTCTTCTACTGGCATAAATGGGACAAAAATGGGCTGTGAGAAATTAGACCAGAAGCTTTAAAAGTGGCTGCAAACTGAGCCAAAGGGTTATGTTGTCTGTAAAAAGAGGACTCACAGACAAGAAGTCACATTACTGGTTTGGAACCTCTTGTGTTCATGACATAGCTGTGAACTGTGAGCTTCTTCTCTCCAAACTGTTGGGAGAATTTTCTATGTCTTGACTTTAGTGAAAGGTCATCTAGATGGTCCAGCAATTTCCATCTGTCTCTTTTTATAAGTTCAGGGGTTACCAACTCTATACTCATCTCAGCTCTTTGAAAAGCCTTTAGAGATTATCTACAATTTGGATCTGAAAGCTCCAACAGAAACAAAGTTGTTGCTTTATAAGGAAATACTACAAGGACATAAAGGTGATCCGTGTTGTCAGTTGAACAGCTGAAAAAAGCCCTGCATAGTTGAAGTGCTGCAGTTCTGTTTCCTGTCTGTGCTCATTTCTGTAGGCGCCCAGAGTGCAAAATTACATTGGCAGTTCAAATGAGATCCTGATCAGCTGGAATCCTCTAGATCTGACTACACTCCAGGTCCAGGAAAATTAGTATCTAAGGGCAGTATCTGTCTTGTTCACCAGCAGCAATGCTACTATTAAAGAGATTGTGTAAGGGGCAGCATTTATGCAGGCTATGTCCATGATGACACAAAATTAGATGTGACCACAGCATATCCTAAATGCTTAGCCAGTACTATACAGTTTGTATGTGAAATTATCCACCTCAACTTTCACAAGAAAAGCTGTGCCATAAGATCAAATAGCAAAAGTTCTTAGTACCAAGAAAAAGTGAGCTAATAGTGAAAGACAACACACCATAGTCCTATCTTAAGTGTAGCATGCTCTGTGGCCTGAAACTGTAACAAAGACAAATCCACAATAATGATCTAAGATGCCATACAGCTGAGGAATAGGTTTTGGCTAAACTCTTAAAGAATTTTTGGGCACACCATTAGTCTGCTGTACCTTGTACATACCTAGAAGCTCTATTGTGTACATACATGGTGATTCTACACGCCTCCATTAACTGAATCCAGGATGTCCAGCTCACTAAACATCAATCTGGATATACATCAATCTACTTAAATGAGAATTTAAATGAGACATGCATCCAGTATATCACTGTTTACATTCTACTGCCCAAAGCATGGCAGTAGGCAGATATAAAACCTTGGCCCAAGGATTTTTTTTGGCTCCGACATTGAAAATCTGGAACTTGAAATCCACCTTGGCAAGATACCTGTGCTGTAATTTATTTCAGCTTTGTTACAAATTTGAATTCTCTGATGCTTCTCTTCTACTGTATGAAATGCTGAGGAGTCTGTTCAGATTTACAGTTCACTGATCCGTGCTGAAAGTATCTATTATGATAAGCACAGGAATGAATGGAAGGGAAAATTGTCTATCAGCACTCTCAGAGAGGTGAAATTCTAGAGAACAGCAATCATGAAAGTTATAAAACAGCTACATTTTGCAAGTGTAGGTCTGAGAACATTTTCCCAACAGCTCTAGTAAATTGCATCGTACTTGGGTGTATCTGTCAGTGTATTAATGCTGCTATTAAACACCTTACAGAAACAGGGTGCCTGCAGAATCTGAGAGTGTGAGAAATTAACACCAGCAGTAGGACAGCAATTCAGTGGTAAATGCGTTCAATTTCATTTTGGAAGCAACAGAACAGAGAAATCTGAACTGTAATTCAGAGATGTGAGGAGCATTCAGAGGGCTTTAACCTGAAGAAGCACCAAATGTCACTACAGTCACTTACACGGCAGTTCAAACTGCTATATAAGAAGTCATTTAAAAGCTTATCGTAGTTCAAGGATTTGCTTGATGCTTACACTGTTATTTCCATTGCATCTGCTTTATAGTTTCTACTATTTTTACATCATTTTTATAGAGACGATTTAAAGCTCTAAACTGTCACCTAAAGGCAAAAAAACCCACCCACATTACGTATCTCAGAAAAATCAAGACAAACTTATGCACCATCTTCAGTCCTGTAGCTTTCTAGTTCATGTAAATATTATGATTGGAAGCACTAAGAGAAAAAGCTCACCTTGTTAACCAGTCTATATCTCCCTGAATACATTCTCAGAGTCATGATCCAAAGGCTTGAAACCTTTTAAAATTGTATTTTATTCTTTTAAGTGCTGCAGAGTTATCTTAGCAAGAGCAATGTGAGGAACTCTCCCGACTCCCACACAACATCAATGCTAACCAAACACTATCAGCCGAAGTCTATACCTCAGCTGCACCTAAAGCACTTGGGATCAAAATTATTGGCAACAACTGCTGATCTATTTGATTGTTATCACACTTTGGGGTGGCACTGCCTCCTTTCATGTCTGTCAGCACCTAACAGACAATAACAGTTAATTGTAATTAGTAACCATCACTAAACTTGTGCCAAAACTCAACTTCGTTTCAGATTCCTGGCTGAAATACTAACAGCACTTATAAACTGTACACAGCTTTCTGCTCTTTACTCCCCAAACCAGGGAGGCTTTCCACTTTTCTGGGCAGGATCAGCTGGTGGATCCTTAATGTTTACAAGACATTATGTGATGTTAGAAGAACAGAGGAGGACAATAAAAGGACCTAGACCTTATCTGCCATGTGTGCTGTGTGGCTGCAGTTTAGCACCTTGCCAGCCGTGGCAGCTCACTGAGGTGGAGCAGGCAGCTTTGGAAGGTCTCACTGGCTCAAGCTCTTCTTGGCTCTTTCCAGCTACAGCTTTAAATAAAGAAGTGGAGACTTCAACCCAGTTTCCAAAGGAGAAATGTCAGCATTATGAGTTATCACAATGAGCACCGAGTATCTCTGACACCCTACAAAGCCAAAACCAGCTCAGGGGTTCGGCAGTGCAGGATTTAAATTGCACCTGCCCAGTGCCATGACTTACATGTTGAAACATCTCAGGGCGTTAGCTCAGACAGCTGACACAGTGCAGTCACCCTGCTGAAAAACAGGGCTAGCCACCACCACAGGAAGGACAGGGTAATACTCCAACTCTCGTACATCTCCTCCTGAAGGACAGGCAGCCTGTCAGTAACATGGACAACAGTTAGTGTCAGTGACCTAGTCTTGAAGTACCCTGGCATTACAGTAGAAGCTGCCATTGCATAATTAAAGCTTCCTCTCTCTTCCTTCCGCTTGGGAAGTATTTTGGGAAAGACAAAGTGAAGTGGGAAATACAGCTGCTGAGGTAAGCAGGGACACTAGTGGTCTCAAATTGCTGCAACAAATGAAGATGAAAGGTGTCAACTGTTAAAATGTTTGGACTTAAAAGTGGATGACAAACTACATCGGGGGAACCAGTAAATGCTGCCTATCCAGTACCTGCATTGTAACTCAAATATCAGCACCTCCACAGCTCATTCAGAGATGACTGATCTTACTCAGGATTTCCAAATCACGGTGGGAAAGCAGTAGGTGTACAGCTGATTGTGATGGATTCCTATCCAAAATAGCAACCAGGAAATAATACAACTTAAAAGTCTACACAGGTAGAGACTGGACCACTAGTGATACACTTGAATGGCCTGGAAGCTAGCTGACAGGGCAAGGAGTGTTGCAGTCAATATAAGATGGCAATCATCAGCTCTTTTTTTCTGAAATTTCAATCAGAGGAGAGGAACCTACAAAAAGCTGGAAACATGGAGATGTCTCTGATCGTATTTAATCATGGCATTGGAGAGCAGCCTTCCATTTCTGTTGCTGCTTCCAGGCAGATGTGTGTAGCACTTCACCTGGAGTTCTGGTAGCTCCTGGAGGAACCTCTCACCCCCTCCAATGCCAAGCACTTTGTGACCATTGCCATATGCCTTCTCAAATGTCTAGTTCTGATTGCCCATCATGGTGCCACTCCCCCTCTCTTTAGCCTTGTTGAGAGCATAAAGAGAGAGAACTCCTATCCACAGCCTCCTCATTATGACCCACAGTGTGGTGCCCTTAAATAACACCTTTTTTGTATAGGTCTAATTGGCCAATATATAGTTGCTGCTATTGGCTCCTCTGAATACTCACACAGCACACTGGGCACGCATGCATGTAATTTATCATGTCAAACTCATTTTCTTTTACACAGTATTGTTCCTGCCTGCCTTATTCCAGAGACTTATTATTCTGGGTGAATTTCCTTTGTAATTAAGTGGCTTGGTTGCCATTCCCAGCTCTGGAAAAATGACAAAGGGAAAAAAACGAAAGAGCCACCGCCTCAAATTGGTTTGCATTCAGCAGGGTTGCCTGCCATTTGTGGAGACCAGCAGATGTCAGCCTAAATTGAAAAATGGAAAAGAAATACTGTATCATAATGTTAGCATCTCCCATGCCAGATGGGAGCCTTACACAACATGGCAGGAGCAGTTAGCCAACAGTGGTTAAAATTCAGTGTTGGAGCAAGTACAGTTACGCTGCACGCACCGATAACGTATTTTGATTATGGAACTTAATTGTATCATAGATCAATGATAGTTTAATTTATGAGGATTGATTTTGTTAATTCAAGCAGTTCAAAAGGCACTGTTAAAACTTCAGTTCATTTAACTATATCTGACTTCAGCTTTGCTCATGCTATCAGAAGATAAATGACTGTATATAAACTAATACCTTCACCCCCCAATTCATATATTTATTTCAGCATCTGTCACTAACTGTGAGTTACATTTAAATGCAAAGTGTTAGTCGGGCAGGATACAGCATTGAGCCTTGAATACTTAAGATCCAGTAACAAAAGCATCACATGATTACTTGCACATGCACATTTACTGATCCTTCTGACATTTTATTATTGCCATATCCCTGAATTTCATAATATATAATTGTTGCACTCATATTAAACTGCAACAGGACAGTTGCGAATGCTGTGTCAGAAGAAAAAAAGGACGGGCAAGCCTATTAAAGACATGTTTTATATAGACCGTAACTTATCAGCTGTGGTACACAAACTTGACATCCAGTACAAACAAACAATGTTGTTTCCAAGAGTCTCTCAGTACTCTTTCTTGAAGGTTCAGACCACAAAACCAGAGTTTACTTGAAAACCTTAACATTTACTCAAAATTGACATTTCCCACCAATCCACCACACACACATTTCTGTCCCTGATTTTTCAGGCAAGAGATCTGAGAGTTAGAAAATAAGGAAAATAGAATCCCAACCAAAAAAACAACTTGATGATTTTTATGTAATTAGAGTGAGCGTTTTGACCCTTCAGAGTTCTCACTGTAAATGTGGAAGGAATTTCCTGAAACAAGTCAAATCACAGGGAGGGACTGGTTTCAGCTATAAATAGACTGTTTTCAAGGAAAAGCATTTGTATATTCCCCTTAATTTCACACTGATTTTTGCTTCTTCCTCTGTCTCTTGCTTAATCTGATGAAATCAGTCAATACTCACACCACTTTTGCTGCCTGTGACAAGCCAAATCTACACAGGATGCACCTTGCTGCAACCTCTGCACTTTGCAGTGAGGCTGAGTAGACTTTTGTCACCACAGCCAGGCAATCAATAAACATGTTTTTTTCACTTCTTTGTTTTACACTTTAATCCCATGCTTATCCTGTATCACTTGCAGTGGAGTTGGGGGAAGGAATAGAATCATAGAATATCTCGAGTTGGAAGGGATCCATGTATTGATCTGATGAAAAATCAAGAAAAGGAGATGCATTTTTCTACAAAGATCCAGTAAATCAGGGAGGCTTCACCATGTGACAAGCATGAACTGTGCAAAGATGCTGGAAAAGCAAATAAATCATCTTTCTGTCAACAGAGTGTCATATCACAGGAGACTAGAAAATGGACAGCTTTCCTAATATCTATTCTGATTCAACAGCATTGATTGAAAAATGAGAACAGAATCTTATCTATCACTATTAATTTTGTGTTGTAATGTTAGGGGAAAGTTCCTCTTCCCTCTACCCCCATGCCATATCAGCTCCTCAAAGCAAGCTCTGCTTCACCTGTTTCAAATCAGTTGAACAGTGCCGACTCAGAAACACTCAATGCTTTCTTGAGCTTTGGAAAGAACAGCAGAAAAACGTTCTATTTTATAGTTGACAAACATAGCATCACCAAAAACACAAGTTACAAAATGAAATCAGAGCACAAAGAGAGAACGGCACATGGGGAAAGATTAGCCCACAAAGTGTAAGTTGCATTATAAAAGTAATAACGAATAAAAGGGATAAAAAGTGAAATGCAAAAATGGTCCAAAACACAATCCTTGTGTTCATTTCTGTCCCCTGTCTATTCTTTCCAAATCTTTAAAGTCAACACACAGATAGCCAAGTAATTGTAGTTCCAGGGGTCTCACAAACACAAACAAGGTCCACCTGGGCACACTGGTGGCTCACATCAAGCCAGCTGTCTGCCAACGCCCCCAGGTCCTTTTCTGCTGGGCAGCTTTCCAGCCACTCTTCCCCAAGCCTGTAGCACTGCCCGGGGTTGTTGTGACGGAAATGCAGGACCCGGCACTTGGCCTTATTAAGCCTCATGCCATTGGCCCTGGCCCAATGATCCAACCTGTCCAGATCCCTCTGTAGAGCCTTCCAACCCTCAAGCAGAGCAACACTCCCACCTAGTTTGGTGTCATCTGCAAACTTACTGAGGGTGCATTCAATCCCCTTATCTAGATCATCAATAAAGATAATAAACCAGACTGGCTCTGAAACTGAGCCCTGAGGGACACCACTGGTGACCGGCTGTCAATTTCTTCCCTGAGCAGGGGCCTGTTTCCATTCCCACCCCTTCTCTAAGATCTCCTCCTATTGCTTGGTGACAAGAGGGGAGAGGGTCCTCTGATTTACGTGGGGCCTCAACCCATTCCCTTACTCCCAGGGAGCAGGCCCACCAGCCAACCTCTCTCACACTCCTGCAGCCAGAGGCCTGGACGCCCACATGTTTGTGTGGGGCCTCTGGCCGGGTGTCCACAGCTTTTCTAACAACAGCCTTCGACCGGGGAGCAACCACAGCTGGATCTCTACAAGCAACTGACACCTTGTGACTTGAGGGTCAGTTGGGATGAGCCCCCTAGTCCTCTGGCCACTTAGAGGGACTGAACTTACCTCATACACTGGTAGAGGCTCAGCGTCCTGCCATACAGACTGCAGCCTCCTGAGGCACCCACCAGGGCACAGGCACTGGGTGCTCACTCTGTGTTCCCTGAGGCTTTTTATAACCTGGTGGGTTGATCAACTGGGGTGGTGGTGGCTCCACCCAGGCTCCCTTAGCAGCACCACCCACCAGCTGACAGCCCCATTACAAACAGAGGGCTTGTCCCGGCTTCAAAAAGCCTCACAAAGAGCTTCTCATTGTCCCTTTTTGCTGCAGATCCCTTCCCCAGAGCAGACTTAACTGCCCTGAAGCTGGTCTCACCGGGCCTTCATATTCCCTTTCCTTTTCTTTTCTCAGATTTCCTTTTTACAGGACAGGTGGGAAAAGGTGATTGAACAACTCTGAGCTCCCAAAAGATGTCATCTCTCCCCTTCAAACCACCACAAAGAAGTGCTCTTGCTTTCTGATGGAGAGCAGGTCCCCCTCTCCCCCGTATCTCCCAGCAGAGGGAGGTTCATTCCCCGGAAGTGGCAATCTTTCAGTTCTTCCCTTTGTGGCATTAAACCAGCAAACATGATATAAATGCATCATTTTGGTCAAAGGGGTGTGCTGAGTAGCTAAAATGGCACCACCTAGCTAAAGAACAGCTTGAGTCACACCAAAAGAAAATCAGCAGCGAATCCCCTCAACCCCTCTGTGAAGAGGCAGTGGAGCTAACAGATAAAATACATTAGCAACACTAGACAAACTCTGGGATAAAACAGAAGAAAGTTTAGACTCACTGGTGTGACCAAATGAAAGGAAAGATAACAAAAGCCATACAGCCATCCTCTGTCCCATTCTCCAAATGTAAGTGATGACACTGGAAGCCATTTCCCCACATCTTGCACTACCAGAACAACTGAACCCAAAGCCACAGGGTGCCTAGACGCTGTTGCAATAGGATGCAGGTGCAGATTACCTGAGATCACCCGTGGGTATGATGGTAGGACAAAAATACTTTTGCAGAATTTCTCCTGCTCTTTGTTTTGTCTTTCTCACCAGCTGGCTTCATTCCCCCTTCCTTGAGAAGGCCTGAGCTGAGTTTTAGCTCTCTGGAAATCACACAGATCCTGTGAATGCTAGCTAATGAATCACTGCCCACAGTCATTTTTTCCATGTATTTCTTTTTTCTCTTAATCTTGCTTTTTTTTCTTACCATATTTTTCCCCTCTGTTTCAGTATCTCTTGTCAAATAATTGCTTGTCCTTTGTCACTTGCTGCTTTCCAGTTTTGGATGCTCTCCGCCAGCAGCACAGCAGCCTTTAGCACACCATACATCTTCTATCCTTTCCCTGTGAGGCGTTTCCCTTAATGCTGACTTCTCACTCCAGTAACATACTTTCTTTCATCATTATCCAGAGGCATCTCACACCTAGGCTTTTAAGATTTCCTTGTTGTACATCCCCAACACAGCTTCTCCTTTTCTCCCTCTCCCACTTTCATTTTCTGGTGACATTCCCAGGCTTGGATCCTGCCGTGCAGCCACCTGTTAGGAAGCAGAGAGCAGGAGCCTCTGGGGAAGGGACTGTCATATTTATCAGCTCAGTGGGAAGTTACGGTGGTGGGCAGGTGGCGGGCGACTCATCACGGCACGGGCACGAATGTATTAGGCTGGCAGCAACGTTACAACTGTTTAAGGGGTGCAGATCGTGTAGGAGAGAGAAACTGGAAATCTGAAACAGAGCCACATGGTTACCAGAGGAACATAAGTGAACTCTTGACACTGTAATTATACTCACCAGAGCACTCAAAAATAATTGCTATCCTTAAGAATCAAGATGCTTGTTTTAATCTTAATAGGGAAAACTGTTTTAGATGGTATTGGTACAAAGGAAGGAGAGGCCAGACAAAGGAAGAAGCTTTCCTTTTGTTTTCATTGGGTTTGTCTTTCAGTCTTGAATTGTTACCCCTCTGTACAGCTGCACAATATAATAATTATCCAATTAGCTGCTGTAAATCCTGAACTCATTCCATATGGTTGGATAAAAGGATCGCAAGGACACATGTGTGATAAAGATATTTAATTTGGAAGATTTTAGATTTGCAGGCTTATCTGACAATTTGTGTAAAACTGGCAACGTACAAGTAAATCAAAGTGAGTTTCCAAAGCAAAATGTCACTATTCTCTGAAAGATTATAGCAGTTTGACAATCTGGATAGTTTTGCAGAGGAATTGGTTTCACAGCTCCTAGGAGAATAGGGGGAAGCTTTGTGACTTCAAAATGTGCAATTTAGATCTGCAAGCTGCAAGGAAAATTAGTTCTGTAATGCACCAGGGTGTGAAAATGAGAGGATTTTTTTAAAAGGGTTGCAACTCTTTCTGTGAAAGCATTTTTGTATCTATTTATTTGAGCAAAGCCTCTTTGAATTTTAAAGTGTTTAGCTTCAAATGTTTTGGGAACTCCAGAGGAATACGTAGTTTCAAGCTAACTGTTTGAAATGCTGTGACAAATAGTCCCACTCCAACAAGAAAGTATCGGACATCAAAGCAATCCCAGGAGGAGAGAAAAACAGAATCATTCAATGTATTTTAAATTACTTCTCACAATCAAAATGAACAAAGCCGTGTATAACACCAGATTAGGAGCTAGGGTCTCAGTAGTTGCCAGTAAGTGTAGCTCTACTGAAGTTAGTTTTTATGCTGAGAAAATTGCAATTTTCTCATTTATTTTTTACTCTGGGCATTTGTGGCACTTTCTGGTTCCATGTGAAACCCGCCATCTAGAAATTGTTCCTGTTGACACCCTTCTCAAGCTGGGTGTCCCCAAGCTGGGCAGGAAAGCTCAGGCTGGTGAGATGGAAATTGCAATTGCAATCCCTGTGTCACCGAAAGAGGCACGTCCGCCAGAGAAGTGGGGAAGGGAAAGGTGCAGCCTTGAAGGGAAGCTACCCCAAAAGGAGAGTTTAAGTTTTTAAGGCCCATGTGAACCAGCTTTCTGGGGTGACTGAAGCGATATGTTCACAGACCAGACCCCAGAGAGGTGCATGGGCACCCAGTTGTTCTTGTACAGTTTGTAAGACAAAATGGATCAGGAATCCCACAACACACCCCCTTAAAAACAAACACGAAGGTGTACTTAGGTGGTAGAAAAGATGCTGTTCCCAGGGCAATTCCTGTTACATTCCTGGATTTTGGAAGTAATAGGATTTGAAAGCAAATTCCCAAGCATTTGCAAAATAAGCCAGTGAATCTTTGGCACAACAGTGATGGTGGAAATTATGTCGCATGC
Organism: Calidris pugnax; assembly: GCF_001431845.1. Lineage (NCBI taxonomy): Eukaryota > Metazoa > Chordata > Aves > Charadriiformes > Scolopacidae > Calidris > Calidris pugnax. The sequence goes on along the minus strand of NW_015090774.1, from coordinate 9,046,036 downwards.
TGCCTGCTCCAAAGAAATGTAGATGCTCAGAGTGGCACGGATGTAAAAATTGAGCCCTCATGAGATTTCACAGAGAGTCTGGAGCGAACTGGCATGGAAAAAAACCCCCAAAAAACAAGTTAAAAGCATAGAAGTGTATGGAATTCGCTACAGAGAGATTGAAATACTGCAGAAGTATTGACCACTTCAGAGGTGAACTGCTGAGATCAATTCTGTCAGGTTCAAGAGACAGCTCCAACAACATCAGCACTTGCCGCATGCTGTTCTCAGCACACACGAGCACGCACGCGGCTGGTGCTGCAGCTCCGCAGAGGTTAGTCGTCATGCTGGGGGGAAGATCAAAACCCAAACAAAAATTTCTCATTAAAGGTGTTAGCTGGGAAGCCGCTTCATAACTATGCTGTTGTTGCCAGCACTTTTGGAAATAATTGTGAGAAGAAAAGTAGTGAATTGTGTGGTGATGAAAGATTACTGCAAGACAGTCCTTTTTACCACCAGACAGCATTATTTTAGACAATAGTTGAGAAGCAAGAGCTATCCAATTTACATAGACAGCAGCGTAACTAGTTATAGGCAACACTTCACCCTGAGGTCAGTGATTCACCCTAATGCTCAGTGGCTTAGGAGCAAGCTACCAGCATTCACTAGTTTTGGTCACAGTCCTCATAGATGGCAAACAGACATTACTGTTCATAATAGTCGCACTAGTTGCAGGCTGTGAGGCTCATGATCGTATCTTACAGAAGCCTGAAGGTGAACAGGTACAAACACAACAGGAGACTAACGACAAAATGACTTGAGCAGGAACCTGGCTCTTAATCTGTCAGTGCTGTCAGGCACTTCTACTTCTCTGAGACTTCAACTTTTTATATGCCTGCTGTAAATGTTAATTTTCTTCTGTCGAGCACATCGCTCTCTTCAACATTATTGCAGCAAAGTACCTGCTGTGCACGTGTTGCTCCATGTAGCTCTAGTCCATCAAACAGGGAGAGCAACACACATGCAGTTTGGTATTTATTCATACGTGACCTTACCCATTGCTATAACCATCTAAGCCTGAGATCTTAAAAACTTTTCCCTGCTAATACCGCCACTAGCACTGCTGTCTGTGTGCAGGATGAATAGCCTTCCTCCCTCCTACGAGTTCAATACAGTTACCAGAGCTAAAGGGCTACAAAACTAACTCCCCATTTTCAGCTTCAGCCTCAATACTTACTGAAAAATTGTTGGACATTTTTGCTACAATTTTTAATGCCTATCTTGGGACTTCCAATTGAAAAATGTAATCTCATTATTTTCCTAAACAAATATATTTTTAATAGATATTACCTGGCTTAAATTCAACTGAGCAATTCTCATTTAGAGAAGGATTCAATTTTTTGCACGGTAAGTTGTTGCAAAAATGTATTCAGAATTGCATGCAGCTGATATCAGGTAATTTGACATGAGATAGACACTTCACTCCATGAGTTTATTTTTATCAGTGCGTATAAGCCAAGGGAAGCTCTGAACATACACATCAATGCACAAGCTGGAGTCAGGCTTGTTACATACCCATCTGCAAGTTACACTCCAGTATCTATCTAATACTTGGAGATGGCACAAAAAGAGCTGACATTGTCCAAGATGCCTTAGATGCCCCCAGTTTAGTCATGTTCTTCCCAGTAATAAAGCGAACAGGCTATTCAGATCCACTCAGATTCAGTTTTGCCTCTCCTGTTGATAGATTCACTGGCAAGGTTCAGAAGTTGCATCATTCTTCGTTCTGTACCCGCCTTCCGCCTTCAGGTGCGCATCAAGATTTTACTTGTCTTTAAATGTTTTAATGAAATTTAATTCTACAAATCTATATGTCTTGCCATTCATTCTCTTTCTTCAGTAAATAGGAAGTTCTTCTGAGCAGCACAGAAGAGAATTTTTCACCTGACCCTCAGCAGTGGTAAAAAGCTCTACAAGTCTATCCTATACACCGGGCAACAAATTCACATCCCAGCTCTTGACTAACTCTTCTGCAACATTTTAATTATTCTCCGATTTTGACTGTCTTCTTCCACCTTTGTGTCATTGAACCTGCTTCTAATCCTGTTTCAAAAAATAGATCAAGGTCTACTTGCTGGCTACAGCCTTCGGGCAGCTCTGCTGGGCGACCAACAATATATCTTAACCTCGAAGGATCTCCAACTGCTCTTGTAACAGGTCAAATATTTTTCTCTGCCAATGCAGGGCTTTTGATGTACACATATTGTCTCATTATCAATTACTGGGAAAATAACCTCAGAGAGAATAATTTGCAGACAGAAATTTGAAAAAAATCTGTCAAATGACTAGTTAAGTTGCATGTACATCTATAAAAATGAAATGGATGACATCAACTTTAAAACAGGGGACCACTAGACAGCTTCACAGCCATGTACAATTTCTCCTCTAACAAAAGTGTATGTCACCTAGTTGAAAAGTAATTTCTCCCCACCAGCTTTTTCTGTTATTGCCTGGAAAAAAAAAGGATCCACACAAAAAACAGCAATGAAATACTGTGCTTGTGTACAAATAGATTGAAAGGATACTCTACCACTTCTTCCACATGAGCTTCTGGGAATTGTGTAGTGTTCTACAACAGAAGTAAAATGACAGTAATTGGGGTGTCTGTAGGAATAAGCAAACCAAAAATAAATAAATAAAAAAAAGATTTTGGCTTATTTTATAGCTCAGAAGAAATCTGGTGGAAGGATACTGCATTGTAAACAATTTCCAAAGTCGCTGCAGTGCGATCATTCCCCAAACCAGCAGGGAAGTAGAAAGAAATGCAAGGTATAAGACAGGAAAGGCCAAGAAAAGGCAGGGCTGTGGTTCAGGTCAGAGTCACAGCAAATGCCCACGGCTGCTGGGAGAGCCTGAAGAAGGTGTACTGAGTGCACCAGGCGCAAGGCTTCACGGGAGCAGTGGGTCAAGCTCTCAGATGCCACTGAAATTTGTAGTGAGGCTTTACACTTGCCTGGTAACACCATATGGGTAATACTATACGCCCACCAAATAAGCTTCATATCACATCACAGAGGTGAAGTCCCACAAGAAAATCTACTTAACATAGTGAAACATGGAAATTGGTTTCCTAGACAACAACTCCATAAGGAAAGTTAGTTTCTATTCTGAAAAAATTCAAAATTAAGCCTTTCTATGCCTTAGGGGAGAGTGCTATAAAAGCTCACCATTCATACAGCCCCTCTCAGCTGGTCATCTTATCGATGAACAGTCCCTTATTGGTCAAATATATTAAAATATCTTACTTTTTATTTCTTTTTCTCTTCGTCCTTATTTAGGAAGTCATATGTGCTATTATTTATGCATTTTCTTTGAAGTTTTCAATTGTTTAATTGTGCAGATTTTTGCTGGCTGAAAAAAACAACTTGAGGACTGTTTACTACGTGATTGTCTGTGAGGTGCATCAAACAAGCAAAAGGGTAGGAATTTATTTTATGCTTCACAAGGTACAAACAGGGCCTGTGTTATTGCCCTGGCTTATGCGTCAGTGCCTTTCCTTTGCCATTATTTATGCATCTGAACTTCCTTCGGGGAAAATGGCCGTATGTACTATTTAAGTCAAAGTCCAAACCTATGCAAATAAGACAAGCCCACAGACAAACTGAAGGGTGTATCTAGAGCTGTATCTTCTGCTCTAGAAGCCAGGAGTTGCTCATAGCTCTCATTGTATTTCTGTTTAGCTCACACAACTGATTCAACATGTAAACAGATGATGTTTAGCACTTTTTGGCCAAGATAGGCTGTATTTAATGCATTGTTGATGGCATTCCAGTTTCCTTTGCTGCCTTTTAACTTTCAGTAGGATCTCTTTCCTCCTGTAAGCATAGTTCCTGTTTTTTCAGAATTAAATATATTATGATAGTGTGTACTTATTAATAAGCTCTAGTAATGCCCAGGTGTTCGTGCAAAGGCAACAGAGTGATCAACTTAGACCCTAGAAATTTTTGATTAAAAACATACTTATGATCTACTATGTTCTTCTAGAATGTGTCTGAACCCTGAGCCTGAAAGTTGTCTCTTGCTTGTGTAAGCTGGTAATGGCACTTTCTTTGTCAAGAGGTAATTGTAAACAATTTTCACACATGTATTTTTTCACTTCAGTAGGTAGCAATAAGTAGCCTAGCAATGGATGGCTGAACTTTTTTTTGTTCCCTTCCAAGGTAATTTGCAGAGGAGTCAGAGGAGTCAGGTGGAGCTGAGGATAATTCGCTGTCTAAACAAGTCCATCGCTTTTTAATTGCCTCCGTTCTTGAATTTGCCATTAGATAAGAAGGAAAGATGATCCAGCAGGTGTTTAGTGTCAAATATGTGATTTCATTTGAGACATAGAAACCTTCATCATGCTAAATCTGCATGGATGGGAGATATACTGGTTTCCAATACGGGGTTCAAAGAGCTTTCAAAAGGCTTTTGGTACTTATAAAGGAATAACAAGCTTCCTGGAAGTACATGTACGCTGTTTGTAAACAGCCATGGTCTGTTTTGCTTGCAACTTGCATTTTCTAAGATAAGAATCTTCAATAGCAACCACCGCAATAAATATTTTCAGAAACACTTTGGTTTGTTTACGAGGAATATGTGAATGCAGAAGCCTGCGCTCAGCTAGCAGCCACCACAGATTTCTGAGGGTGGGGAAGCAGGGCAAGGAAGTTCATTACAAGGCAGGGTGTTGCTTGTAACATATCTATAGCAACTTCAGCTAGGAAGCAGCTTGCTGATAAAGTTTTCTTACCAAGCACTCTTGTCTGGAGTCCCATTTAAAGACAGCTTTTCATTATATCTCACTTTTGACAACTCTCCTGGCAGTACCGCTAGCATATAAAAAGGGAGAATGGCAGCTTTGCAAAGAGAGAATGCATGGAGACTTCTCCTGTATATTTGAAATACCAAGTGGTGATAAATACTTGTATTTCTTATAGAACTCTGATGAAAATGTGATTACCTCAGGAAGATTTAGTAAGTACAAATACTTCCTCCACAATAACTCAGGAAGAATCCTGTCTTCTGCTGTTGATAACACTCTGGCATGGGAACAGGAGCTCGTGCTTTCTAGGAGTCAGCTGAGCACAGAAAGAAGTATGAATTAAGCAAATTAAAACTGGATGATAACATGGAGACCTTGCCAACTCTGTGATACATACGGTGGCCTGAAGGGGTTAATGAAATCCAGGGAGCTGCAAGGCAATAGCTCCTGCACCTGAGTAGCAGCCATCAGTGAAAGATGTGTAAAGCCATGGGATACATTTTTGTTCTTCGGAAATGTCAGAAGTGGGTGTTTTTCTTATTTTATTTTGCATTGTTTTGCACTCTTCTCCTCACCTGCCCAAATTTGGCTGCTATGAAGATTCAGCTTTGCAGGTGTCTCAAAGCACTTGTTATCCCACTGTCAAAGGAACTTAATCATCAGATACCCACTGATTTTGGTGGGATTTAGCCGCAGCGCTGCTCCTAAAGGATGCGTTCAGGTCAGTGCTGGAATTCAGAAATAATGGCTTTCTTCCCTCTTATTGCAAACATAGATGTTGTTACCTCAGAGAAAAAAATGTAATTGAACAAAAATATCCCAGATGCACGGACAGACGGCAATACCCATAAGTCAGCATCAGGCAGGCGTGTGTTTGCAGGGAGGTTTGGCATGAGCTGGAACGAAGCAGGGTTGTGCTGGCTATTCAGCTAGAAAGGTATGCAAGGGAAATAAACTGCTGATCTCAGCATGAATGCTAAGCATATGAGGGGCTGGGGAATACGTTCAGCGATAACTTCGTCGGTATAGGTGAGGAAATGGTAATGCAAGCTCTGGAGTAAATTGGACAGGCTTGTCAATGCCAAACCAGACAAAATGTTGCCATGGTTATTGAGTGACTCAAATAAAGAGAACACTGCTCACTCTGAAGTACAAAGGCTCGGAATGGCTTTGTGATCCCTCACAAGGACTGTGGGTAGAGATGAATGTTCAGATTTGCTGCCTGCTATCATTAGGGAATGCAAATTAGAGCGTGAAAATGAAAGTGGAGGGGTGACAAGGTGCCTCGGGAACCACCTTTCCTGGTTGATGCCTAAAAAGTTCTCCTGGGAGTTCAGACTGATTGCTGTCTATTCTGCATAATGGGTAGGCTGACTGATTTTATTGATCCTCAGTTATTTTTTAATATTGTTTGCTTCATTAGTCCAGGCAACCAAGGTATATAGTCACAAGTCCATAAATAAGCCTCAGTGGCCAATGCAAACCTATCTTCATGGTGAAGAATCTGCATTTCAGTTCTTAACAATAGAAAAAGCCAACTATACTCAGTTTTACTATATCTAAGGAAAGATTTTAATGGATTATTGCACAGTATAAAAAAGGGAGTGTAAATTTATTATATTTTAAAATTTTTTCTTCCATGTTTTAAATAGCACAATGAGAATAAGCTTCAGTAATATTTTCTATATATATTTTCTATGTATTATTCCTACAGATGTGGTTTTAATCAGAATCCTTACTCTACCTCAATGAATTTGGAGTTTTGGGAGAAAAAAAGGAGAAAAGAAAAGAGGAAAGAAAACCTTTATGATGACATAGAAAGTATCTGGCTGCCAGGGGAAAATAGTGCCTGTGAAGATGAGGACCCAGCTTGAAGAATTTAGCGGCAAGGGCGGCAAGGGCGAAGAAAGTCACATTAAAACAGAGATGCAGTCTCTGGTGGGTCATTTGAATTTCATCTGCAGAGTAATTTTCATGCCATTTAGCAATAGCCACAGCAGGAACAAAGAGGACTAAACACATTAAAATGACAAAATCATACAAGGAGGGATTGGGGTTTGTGGTCATTATATTTGATAAAATTCAATGATGCGGTAGAGTGAGTTAGTGCCATATCAAGTATTTTGAGTGTTTACAGAAAAATATGGTATGCAACAGGAGAAAGGTCTGTAGCACACTCATTCACGGTTCATGGTACATTAATAATCCATCAGGTGCAAAGAAGAAAGGATTTTTGGCCTCAAAAAAATACTAAAAAAAAATACAAAAAAGAGAAAACCTCCCAACCTGTTAACAAGATGCAGTTGACCCTTAAAGTAGTGGCTCTGGCTTTTTTTTCAGATCCTTCAAGGAAACATAGGAATAGTTAATAACTATTTATATGCTGCAAGATCTCCTAACAATTAATTAGTAGATGTAGGGCCTCAGAAAATGGTCTTGGTTTGAAAGCTTTCATCAATTCTCAATAAGAAGAGAGCTGAAGATTCTCATGTGTTTTCAAGAAAAGTTCCTGACAGTGGTAGACAAAATAATGCAGGGAGCTTCAAAACATTCTGGACTTCAACAAATTGGCACAGATCACTGGAGCATGCTGATTAATGATAACTGTATGTAAGGGCCCAGAAAGGAGAACATCTTCTCCTTTAAGGGTAGCTGGTCAAAGGAGCGATAAACAAGAACATGCAGAGACAAACCTGACATGTGGTAAAGGAGGCAGTGAGGAGAACAAACCTGGTCAGTCATGCCAATTGGTAAGGACATGTGGAGTGTGAGAAAGCTTATTTTTTCAGCTGGGAGGACAAGGAAAGAGAGGGAGACAAACACACAGAGATGTAAAACCTGATCAATTACCATTAACAAAGGCAATAACCAGAAACAAGCCTGGTCAGTCACACCAGTCGATGGGATATCAAGAAACTACAGCAACCTGGGACTTTGCAACTGGTAAGGATGCAAACCCGAGGGTTTATTTTTTCAGGCAGCCATAGCATGAACTAAAAATACTTTTTTTATTGCATTGGTGGTGGAAATCACATTCTGGTCTATGCAGACAAGTTCATTTCATCTTGCCTCAGTTAGTGAATATGATGCAGAAGCAAATGAAACCATAGATTTATAGAGCTTAAACTTAGAAAGCACTACTATCATTATCTCATTTAAGCTTGTGTACTTTACAGACCAAAGCTTACATGCTAAAATTTGTGTGAAGCCACTATAACCATGTGTGCTCAAAAACATATCACCTAAGGAAAATCCAGCTGTGGTTTAAATGCTTCAAGCAAGAAAGACTCTAGAAAATCCATCATAATGTTTTTCCCATGACTAATTATATTCACTGCTAAAAACGAGCACATTATTTCTAATCTGAATGTATCAACATGCAGCTTTTAAATACTCCCTATTGTTTTTTTCTGCTAGATAAAAAACCAGTTTGTTATCATACTGGTTACATACAAAACCATGAATCAATTAAATGCTGACATAGCAAGGTAAGTGGTGAATAATATCAGGCAAAATGAAAAAGAAATATATTTTTTCCAAACAGAATATATACATGATTATCACTTGATACAATGAGCTAGGTAGTAACCCAGCATCTGAGTCATCAAAGTCGATCCATCATCTTTGGTATGGACTCAGATTGTAAAGGAATAACCAAAACCAGCTTCGATTTGTCTTGAGAACTGATTCTCAGCTACCCTGTGTAAGTATGTTTATGCAATGCAAATGTAGAACATAACTAGATTTGTGCTTCCCGGTCACACTTACACAAGGAAGATGCTTATTTTCCCCCTACCCTCAACCTGTGGACTCTTTTTGTAGATGTGCACATGGCTACAGCCAAGCTATTTCTTGGAGGATCTGCACTTCAAAAGCCATCATATTGGTTACTTTGAGAAACTGTTAAAGAAACAAAGTATTTAAGGGCAAACATAAATTCACATGCAGGTTGCTTCATTTGATGGTGACTCCTTAGGTTTATGACTAACTTAGGTACGATACAACAAGTAACCACTAAATGTAGTTACTGGTGGGTACTTGGCTGGTATAGAGCCCGTTGCAAGTCTGAGCCAGACTTCCTGACCGTAATTTAACTCTAATAAAGCATTTCCAGTAATTACTCGGTCAGTGTACTTGTTACTATTAATATTTTCAGCCTGAAAAGTCAGCTTGTCTATTCCATCAATGACCAGATAGCCAGAGGCACGTGGACTAAATGATTCGATAGTATATTCAAAAACATAGACCCCCAGATAGGGAACGTGGAACTTCCCGGTTGCTGGGGCAAATGAAGCTCCGTAGTTGACATCCAGATTGTTAAATCTGATGGGTCCTGGAGTCGTCATTCCATATGTATGAGAGGCAAAAAAAGCCACCATAGGTGCATATCTGTATGATCCTTTTGAAAAATCTGGAAAAGAAAAAAGAATAGTTTCAATTAATGTTACATTGTATAAAGGCAACTGGGACCAGCCAGAAGATCAGAAGCAGTTTTTCTGCAGTCATATCATCATCCAGTAGCTTGAGCAACTGATACGTAGTATTTCTGCACAAACACAGAGTTTTTATGTATTGCACAAAAAGTAATTTTCTACACAATTAGTGCTAGGTGTATCCACAAAGGAATAATTTTAGAAACAGCAAGGGAACTTAATGTTTGCATATACTATGTTATCATTAAGGGAGCTGCTATTTTTCTTTGCTTTCTCACCCCTTTCCCCCTGCCTCGTCCCTGTTCCCTTCTCCCCTCCCCACCCCGCCCCCTCCAAAGTTTTTCCCACCCCAGGATCTCTTTCATTGTTCATCTGTGTGTGCTGAAGCCAAGAATTTTCTCCACAAATCTTAGACAAACACTGGAAAGGTTTAGCACTCCTGATGTTAAATGAGGGAATAAAAGTATATCTTTTTCTCTTCCAGCTGAGCATGCACACTATGACTCCCTGCCACTATACAAATGATTTTATTCACTATTCATATGCTGTCACGAGTGAGAATCAGCCAAATGGCTGCTGAAAGCTGCATAAAATTCACATTCTATGTGGCCTGGGTGTAAATTATTTATTTGTTTTCTGGACTGAATAAGCACAGTTTCCACTACTCTCTTTCGAAATCTTTTCAAGGGCTGCATCCTTTGCTGATGAAAATCGGAAGTTTGCCTAAAATGACTCCTTGAGGCTATAGTCCCACACATCATGGTAGCTACTGGTATTTATAGAGCATTTATGGCTGCACTGAAGCCTAGTATTCCCCAGTGATGTGATTTTATCTCCCCCCTCCAAATCCATGATATCATGTTCAAATACATCTATTGCACACCCTCCCACTCTGCACAATTCAGCAGGGAGCTTTCCAGCTATTATGGCTGGTCCCAGCCCAATTTAATCCCATCATCAGGTCATATGAAAGAAAGAGATCATGAGTCACCTACAGGGATTGATGTCTTTGGCACCAAAACACAGGACACTACTGCTTGAGTTGGCACTCATTAAAGTGAAATGTGAGACCTTTGACCAGCAAATGCTCTTTAATTAGGCCCTGGGGCAGAGGCCTGTGCTGCTAGCATATTGCACTACTAAATTCTTTACTTGCCTACACTCAGAGAATTGTCGTTCACAAGCTTCGTACTGCAGTTGACTCCTCCAAATGGGTGGCGACAAGCACAAATAAAAGTCTGTCTGTCATTGATACAGGTTCCTCCATTCTGGCACGGGGAACTGATGCAAGCTGAATACTGCCCTGCGATAGAGAGGGAGGAAAACCAACAATCTCAGCTGCAATGTCATTACAGTGACACTTACCAAGTTTTCAGTATATTGGAAAGCCTCTTTGTCAATTCATAAAGCTGGTGGAATTTCTGCTGAGATCCTGTGTGAAGACCAACTTCAGATCCTGCCCAGGCTGCTCAGATCCTTTGTTAGTCCAACCTTCCTCTTTGCCTGAACACAGCATACCTTCAGGTAGCCTCCAAGATATCTAGAAATACCTACAAATGCTGAGTTCTGCTTGTCTCAGAGAGTCAAGTACATGTAATAAAATGAAAGATATTACAAATATAACTTCTTTGGAGCATCTCAGTCATCAAATATTATGAGAACCATCAAAAGATTGGGACATCTGAACAGCTGTAATCATACAGTCCCAGACACCCCTGTCAACAAACATCAACCTTTCCTTGTTCATTTCTTCCTTCCTGCCCTCCTAAATTTAATGACTTCCCACTCTGCAGTGTAAGTCTAAAGCCAGCGAAGCCCGGCTGCAGCCAAGCAATAGGAAATTCTCCTTCTGCTGTTCCCTACACAAACAAGTCTTTCCATCATAATCTAAGGCAGGTGGTCCTCAGGACAGATTCAGTCTGGAAGATATTCATTTCCACAGGGAGATGGGGAGGCTGAGAATCCACCTCTCCTTGGCACAGCCTGAGACAGAGACCTGCAGTCCACACAGCATCAGCTGCTCACTTCCCCCTTCCAACTGGTCACAGTGGCAGTGGATGTTTTGTGCTGAGCCCCACACAGCTGGCTCAGCCTCCTTCTTCCTTTCTTGTACAGTAGCCCTCAGACACTACAGCAAACCAAGATACAAGTGAAAATCAGGCAGTCTGCAATCATGTGATTCTAGAAATATGTTGGATCAGCTAATTAATGCTTACTAAGAACAGGAATGTGCCAAGAGGCTTGGAGGTGACCATAGTGTAGGAGCCCTTCAGAAACAAAGAGCAAAATTTGGAAGAGACAGTACTGACATATCTAATTTTATTTCCTTCTTTTGGTGAGACAAAAGAAAGAGTTGTTTTCCTGCTGGTTCAGGCAAATCTGTGGTTTGGTTTGGTTGCACTAGTGCAGGCACAGAAGGCTGCTCTTTTAGGACGGAGTCAGTTTATCCTTGAGTGTACCAAAACACAGATTTTGTACCGCTTTTGTACAGGTTGGGCTGTCCTGTCTATGACATTACTCACCCAGATGTGTCACAACCATTGCAGGAAGGTCTGACTACTGGTGATGAAAGATCTTAAATGCTATCCCAACCACTTTCAGGACTTCTCCTTGCCCACAGATAACCCGATTCCAGGATATCTACCAAGATTGTTGTAAAAGTTTTATATTGCAAGCAACATAAATTATACCAAACAGGTGAATCTGCAGAGCACCCTCACTGAGATGTCTTTGCTTCTCTTCCAGCCTGTGTATGAGCTGGCCAGATCACACCCAGCCAAGACAGAGAAATCTGTCAGTCTAGTGCTGCTGAGCTCTGAGACAGTAACTACTGGGTGTAATTGTATAATGTGTTGTCATAGCAGTTTGGGGCGAAGAACATTCAGGCCACTTTAAAAATTAAATATTGCTATGAAAAATTTGGAACACAAAGCATTCCCAAGCCATACATTTTCTTTTTCTCTTTGCTTTGGTCAAATAATAGTCAGATGTTGCAGAAAATGAACTTTTTCTTTGCCAGGAGCTACCAGCAGAGTTCTGGAAAGAGAACTCCACACAGTCCTATGATCGTAAATCTAAACTGGTAGGTGGGAACTGAAAAAGCCTTTCATAAAAGGGTCTACTTATTGCCAGGGAAATGTTGAACTGGATCTTCACATAGATATTGCAGTAATACATAGTTATATTCAGATTCCCATCCCATCATTTCACAGACTGCTGCATTAAGGCAAACTATTTCTGTGAGAAATTTTAGTTCAGTGAGCAGAATGTTAAAGCACATTGCACCGTGCCACTTGAATTTGCACTGATGGAGCATATGAACTTAAAAACACAACAGTCATTCTTTTCACAGAAAATAACGTCCATCCTGTAATGCCTGAAATAAAGCAATTTAGGGCTGTCATGACTGGGGTCACAGCACAGGCAACTGGACACCAGGAAATAATGTTTTTCTTCTCAGATAATAGTTTTGCTGCACATCTAATTGAAGCTATTTTTCACTCATATTTACCAAGCATCTACAACATTTCACTCATATTTACAGAGCATCCACATATTTATCAATTGTGAAAGGAAAGCAGAAAAGGAAGGAAAACAGCTGATTGTGCTGACTCTATCATACTCCCAAAATACAAAAGCTTTGTGTAAGAACACAGCAGCCTCTCTGCTAATTGTTCTCTACTTATCATAAACAAGAAGTAAATCCAAGAAACAGGAAAAAGGTCACAAAAAGGAAATGATAATGAGATTGAGACTAGTGTTTTAACAGTCTGCTGAGGGATGATTTTGCCTGAACTTAATCTTGGAATTAAATCAAAAACTCAGACATATCTATACGTACAATAAATTAACCCTCCCAGTGCAGCAGTGTTTAACAGCAGCTGGGGAGCCTGTTTATTTGCTACCACTAAGTGAAGCTGTGAAAAGGTTTGAGCCAAATTAGGATTTTCAGAGTAAGAGGCAAATGTCCTAGATCTCCACTGAGCAGGTAATCTCTGTATAACTTCCATGTGGTCTTACACTAGCATGGTTTTGCTGTCATTTCTAGCCCAGGTGACCCCTCCATCCAGTATTTTCCTTGCTAAAGTGAATCCTGAGACACTATGTTGGTATCTTCTGCTTGGGGTAAAGATGCCAAAAGGTTCAGATTAGGGAAGAATTTCCTACTATAGTTCATATCCTATTTTTAATTGGTCTTTCACAATTTAGTAATGTAGATGAGTAAAAGAGGGAGACTTTATAAACTACATTACAGGCTTAAATTGCAGCTGTTAACAGCAGAGAATAAACTGAATGCAGTTGCTATTTACACTCAGCACGGTAGGAGTGAGGAGAGCCAGGTAATGCTGAGGTTTGCTACTCTTCAGGAGGGCAAGCAGTCAGAAACTCTTTTGGGAAACAGACTGCCAATGCTGTACAAACAAATCTTCAAACAAATAATGAAGCTCTGTCAGTATCTACTGGGGTGTTGTTTAAAAGCAAATCACATAGTTAGCAATTTAATGGTCTCCTTATGGAAAGAAGTGACTTCAGTTGTTCAGTTTGGAAAAGTCTAAACAGGAAGTAACTTACCAACATGTTCTCAATATTTAGTAACTGTCTTTCAGGAAGCCCTGGGAAATTGGAAGAGCCTGGGAATCTACTAAACCACCCTGCTCACACAGGGTCAGGCTGGCTGTCAGTCTACAATTATTAATCACCTCTGGCTTAGCACTCTCAGTCTGACAGTGATAAAAGCAATGAGCATCACCAGTAGCCTGGATGGAAGGAGTGCCAGAGAGCAGCAGGAGAGGGCAGCCCCACCAGGGCAGGCAGCCAGGAACTGAGGGTGACAGCAGGGCTGGTGCTTCACCTGCAGAGGTGACAGGCAAACTGTGGCAGGTTGATCGTGGCAACCAGCACTAGTCACAGCCCAGCATAACTGAAAAGGCCTGGGATTTTGGCTTAAGCTGAAACAGGGATCCCAGGTCCATGGCAGGGTGTGCAGTCTGGGGGCTAGGTCAGGATGCCCAGGGTAATTAAGGCAATCATTGCACCAAGGGCCCTGACAGAGAATGCAGATGTAAGTGCTGTGTAGGGTGTTCATGGTGCAAAAAAGCACAAATTAATGCACAGTGTGCAAAAAGCAAGAGGGAGAGGTGCCACAGCTGTGCTCTCCAGTTTTGGGTGGGGGCAGATTGTCAAGGCTGATCTGAGCTACTTGGACTGTGACAACTCTGCCTCTCTATTAAGCAGAGGTATCTAATGCCTCCAGTGTCATGATTTCAGGGTCACTAAATAAAAAACAATGAAACAGTTTAATCTGCAAGTTAGTCTAAAGAAAACATGCAGAGTTAATGATGTCATAAAGTACGTCATCAAACTGAACTAGAATAACCATCGAACTGGTGCAATTAAAATACAAGATGCAAAACATTTGAATAGGTTAATTTCACTGCAGGCTTGAATCATAAAGTGACAATGGAAGCTTGCATTTCTGTTAGGAGTCAGAAATCATGTGAAGACATAGAGAAAATGAGAATGAAAAGAAATTACCTCCCTCACATGGATGTGCTCTTTTGAATATATAAATATAACACAGCTGCACTCTTAGTTATTCATGTTGATGAGAGGGTGGTATAATCTGAATAAAGCAAACCCGCAACTAGCACAAAACATGCAACAAGAGAGTGCATTCACTTCTGGAAAGCAGAGCAGCCTCTAGTTTCCCTAGAGAACAGACACAGCACTAGATGACAACAGGCAATGGGAACTGAGCTGAACTGCCCTCATGCTGGATTACGCATTTCTGCAGTAGAACAGTGCACTGGAAGGTAGGACCAGACATAATCCACCACCAAGTCTAATGAAGAGTCTGCTGAATATTTTTTCTTTAAAGTCTGGCACCCCCTCTGTGTTAGCTACTTGAAGCTGTCTAGAGACCATTGTTTTTTTATTCACTCCAGGTTGCCATTACAGTTAGTATCAGGTAAATCGTTAGATTTTTCATCCCACATACACGTACTGCAGCCTCTAAATGACAGAAACTTCTGTTCATTCCACAACACAGGACGTCTCCAAACCTATACGTCCCTGCATACATAATGCAAACTCACATTGTTTCCCCTTGATTTCAAGGGACTACTGAGGAACGTATTACCTCAGGACCAAATCCTGAACACATTAAAGCCAACAAAAATCTCGATCTGTTAGAATAGGATCAAATATTGAACATGTTGGAAACAATGAGAATTGTCATTCACCTCTTTCTAGAACCTTTTTCTAATCTCTTTGAATTAGAAAATATGATCTAAGATCAAATACATTTTATAATTAGCCAATTATGCCTTAGGAATTCTTCTGGAAACTTTAGCAGAGTCAGCACATATCTCTGGATAGTCTCCTGGAAGTTAGAGAGAAAAAGCTTTCCTGGAGAAATAAACTCTACCCAGACAGAAGATGGATACTTGTTAATTAGGATAATGGTCTTACTTCTTTAACTTACAGAAATGGAATGTATGACTTTGCTAGGCATGAAATAATTGAGTGCAAAAGCTCATTACTGATGGAAATGTCTGCATAAACATTGCTATGTAGAAAACTTGTTTAAAAATGGTGATTTTCAACATCTGCACAGATTTGCACTTTTTGAAAAAGCGAGCATACAGCCAGTGTTATCAAGCAAGCTCTTTGTTAAAATTCAGCATGAGATAAATAATAAATAGAAAAGACATTAATTCATTAATGTGGAGTAAGACACAGAGCAGGTGGCAGCTTCCTGTGCTCCAGGCTGGTAGCACTAGTGACATTTTCCAACAAAGTAGAAGACTCAGGAAGGATCAAAGGCATCACATCTCCTTTTCCCTTACTTTTAATTGAGAGCAAGGGTTTTGAATTTCCATCCTGTGCAGTGGCAGGAACAGGCAGAAAACAGAAATGACTGAGGAAGGATTGCCATTTTAAATATAAAAACAATCAAATTACTTTATAGTAAGAATTTGGCATATCTCACTGCATTTTGAAGTGTGGCTGTCTGTTGGAATAGCTGTGTGTCATCTCTAACTGAAAACATAACCAAGGACTGAAATCCTCCAATGTGGATGGCTTTCAGCAGAAGCCAAGCTACTCATGGGACTGAGGCTTTACAAAGGATCCTTTTCATTGACTACTGAAAAGTGCTGGACCTAGGACAGGAGAAGATGAAGGATGGAGGGTGGGAAAGGGAGGGAAGAAGAGTGGAGAGGAAGAGAGAAAAGGAGATTGCTCACGGTCTTAGTCTGTGAACAAAAGTGGTAGCTCTTACTGCTCCTACATCTGATTACAATAGGGACCAAATATAGTTTCAGAAATGTTCATAAGTTTAAAAATGCTTTACAGAAAAGATTTAGGTCTATGTCTTCAAAAGTATCTGGGCATCTATCTGTCATTTGGGGATCTGTCTCAGTTATTTTAATATGAAGATTTCTAGTCATTTAACCACCCTTCATTTTCAGTATTTTCCCAGAAATGGTATTTCCATAAAACATTAGCTTGTGCTATTGATTTTCACTCAAGTCTGATTTCAAAAGTCATAACTCAGAGTTCGTATTTCTGTGAATTCATCCATATGAATTCATTTCGTATAATGACATTTGAATTTTAGTTCAGGAGGGAAGCACACTCAAAATGTCTTTTTTAAGAATGGCAACTCCAACTCAGCTGAGCTGTTCTCCAGATGAGCTTGAGTTAAACCTACTTTATTGGCTGGGCTCCTGATTCTGCAAGAACACACTGTTGCAATTGTAATTGCACTAATAATCTCAATGATGTATTGAAGGAGCTGGCAAAAGCCTCATCACAGTCATTTGGTGCATTCACTTGCTTCAGGTTTTTGTTACTTTCCATCCCCACTGTAAACTACCGCAATCCCAGATTTCTCTCCCAGCTTGCATGGACCTTTTTTTACTGAAATTGCTAATTGAGATGCAGGCACAAAATTCTTGTAGTTTAGATTTTGTCTAAATTGACAGTTACATTTGGAAGGTCAGTTTCTCAACTGAGTGTGTGTACATGCACATATATCTTAAACTGATCAGATGTGAATTTATTAAGGAAAATTAAATGGAGTTCTAGATGCCTTAGTGCAGAGTCTTCTCAAAATAAAAATAAATGCTCTTGTAAACGAGAGACTAGAGTAACCTTGGGTTCCTCTGAAACACTTTTTATGGCAGTTTTTTGGACTTCTTATTCATTCTCAGTCAAGTTTGGCCACCTCAGTTCATTGTAATGGTTACATAACTCTTTATTACAAAGACCCTAATTTTTAGTAGAGCAAAATGCATTACCTGGATCGATAGTATTATCTGTGTTTCTCTGACTTCGGCTTGCCAGGCTCATGGTGACATTTGCTGTCCCCTTTTTCACTGGAGCTGGTTTCTTCATAACTGGTTTCACCTGTTTCTGAAGTTTGGTGACATTGTTCATTGCAGTTGCCACCGACTTGTCAACATGCTGGGTTAAATTTGTCAAGATAGTTCCTGCTTTTATTTCAAGCACAGATTCAATGAGTTCTTTGAGGCCTCTCTGCAGCAGAGGGATATCTGGCTGAGCAAGTTTAATTAGCACAGGTATACTTGCATTCACTTTTTGGATGCTGCTGTTGGTATCCTGACACAGTCCCCAGGCCTCATGAGCAGTCTTGTTCACAAGTGGAATGCTGTTTGAGAAGCGGATCGACTTGGCTTCCAGGGCCTTGATCCTGGAACTCAGTGTCTGGAGCTGAAGTGTGACCACCTGTTCCTTCTCTGTCGAGGCAGCTTTGGTTTTTTTCACTGAGATGCAGTTGTTTGCCAAAAACTTGGAAATTTTTGATTCCACGCTCAGAAGGCGAACCTCATGATCCTTTGATTCCTCCACGGAGTCAAATAGTTTTTCTTCCAGGCGGCTGATATCTTGTTGTTGTTTGTCCATTTTTGATGATGTTTCATTTAAAATATAGAAAAATCTTCTCAAGTTGTGGAGGATACTGTTGTCAGACTTCTCGTATGGAAGATCAGAAAGTGATGGAGCTACTCGTGAAGTAAATTCACGCTTCTTGCCAATGAGCAGTGTCTGGAGGGATTCATTCAACTGTTGGAACTGGGGAATGAAAGCCAGAAGGCTGTCCAGTTTCTCAGCTCTGCCACAGCAGACTTCAGTCTCATTTCTTAGAGCATGCAGAGTATCTTTCAGTACATAATTATCTTGAATAGAATCAATAGCACTGTTTATTACTATCATGGTCTTGTTTAATCCATCTTCTATTTCCATAGAGCATTCATTAACACGACTCTCAAACAGTTCCTGATAAGCCTGAGATTCATTTTTAAGTCCTTCCTGAGTTTTGGAAAGCTCCTTGATTTCAGAACTCATTCTATTAATGACAGTTGTGAGGTTTTCAAACTTCTCATTGATTGCTTTAGCTTGGATTTGTTGTTCATACTCTGAAGTCAGACTAAAAGGTACCCCTTGTTCAATCAAGGGTTGCAGGATCTCCATATCATAGCACAAATCATTAATTTGCTCATTCATTTTGTCCATCTTATTGTCCAATGGAAGGATCAGGTCAGAGAGACTTTTGTTTAGGACAAGCACATTCTCTTGGGTTGCTGCCAGCTGTGTTTGGAAATCCCTTCTGCTCTCTGACAACATGTCATCACAGACTCCCAGAACAGAGTCTCTCTGAATTTCCAGTGTAACACTGAGATTGCTGATCTTGCTATCCTGGATTCTTAAGTCATCATAGATCTGCAGCACCATCACGCCTTGTTTCCTCACTTTCTCATGCAGTGTGAACAGGTACTCTGTAACATTGTACTCTGTGACTTTGTCTGCTGAAGGCACGTTTTGGCTTGAAGACTGTTCAGCTGATAACAGTTGTTCATGAGCATCTTTCATTTCAGCAAGAGTCCTATTTAAAGATTCATAATAAATGATACTTCTTGACTGCTGATGCTCCAAGTTATCTTCCAAGGATTTCTGCTTTTCCTGTAAAGCTTTCATAGGCTTGTCACAAGTGAGGGTCATTTCCTCTTTCATTTGCACCATATGACTCTTTAGCTCCAGAATGTCAAGCTTTGTTGGCACACTGTCTTTTTCCTGGGCAAATATTTTTTGGGTTTCATTCAGCTGCTTGACTGATTGTTTTGTTTTTTCAAGATCATCTGACAAACTAGATACAGTCTTGAAAATCTGAGCCATGCTCTCTTGGATTTCACCTTGAAATACTTTAAACTGTTCTCTGACAATGTCTTTGACTAACTCATTAATACTTTTGGATTTGAGACCTTTGGGAAAAAAAGAGAAATATGGAATCAATCAAACTCATTGTGTTAGAAACATCTAAGTTTTTTTCCATAAAGTGAGCAAACACAGCGCTGAACATAAGTGAAACACATACATCCCTGCCCTACCCATAGAACCAAATTTAAAGCTGAGGAATGTAGAGGATGGCTAATAGTGTTTGAAGACTCATCCCTGTTTCTACTGAAATCAATGGGAGTTTTGCTATTAATTCAATAGGGCAAACTTCAACTCTGCATAGGTGGTATGGACTTTGATCTCCTAGCTAAGCTGTTGCTGAGCACTGAAATGGGGAGGTCTGTGTGCTTTTGTGACTAGCTCATAAGAAAATGATGTGCCCTTTCTCCACTGAGAAAGTATGGAAAAAAGACCTGCTTTATTAACACTATGGTCAAGAAATGAAAGCAGTTTATTACCTTCCTGTTGTACTGTATGTGGTAATTGATCATACAATACACCATAGTGAGAAAGAAGCAAAATAAAAATAGCTTTATTGAGTATCTGGAGTTACTAACGTGACAACTGCTGCAAAAGGCAGACATTTTAAAGGTACAAACCTCTAGTTACTCTTGTGTACTACAAATCTGAAATAGCTCCTAGGAATACTGATCCTGAGAAGCTCTAGGCAGAGGTGAATTTGTGGGAATTCTGCTCCTGTGAATAACATCAAAATACATCTCATAGATAGCCTTAGGTGGGTTAAGACAGTCATAAAATAATGTTCATCAGGAGTGCTTCATAACATATTTGAATTAATTAGAGCAGTAGCTCTTCTCTGATGTGAGATTAGAAGGATTTTTAAAAATTTGTTCTCCAAAGGTAGCCCTTATGTCCAGCTAAGATACTGAAGCATTCTTTGCACATTGTTTCTAAACCCTATGAACACTCACAGCCAGCTTGTGATATAATGGTTAAACCCTTCAACCTCTACAATGCCTTGATGACCATCGGTTCCCTGATTAATGCTGTATTGATAAATGCAGAAATTCTCTGTTGCCTTCCTTTCTTTTCCCCTCTCAAATACTTCTATAGCCTGGATTTTATTGCTTCACCTCTAAAACAGCAAGGCATGTTCTGAAACTTTATTTGAAAATACCTTCTCAGCAAGAGCAGCAAAATGGCAGGAAATCAGACCCATGAAACACAATGTCACTTTGGGCTCCAGGGGTGCAAAAGGATTCCAAATAAAAATTATTTTTTTCAGCAAGCTAGAGAGATGCACAGTACTTTTTCTAGTCAGGAGATCCATTTGAATTGTGCATGTGTTTCCAGCTGGAAACAGAGATAAAGTAGTTGATAATATTTGCTTTTTATGGACTATAAATGAGTCTCAGTCTTCATTAAGTCTGGTAAAATGGACAGTAAACACCTCTGATCCTTAGGGGAGAACTCTGTCACTCGTTCAGATGGTGGGTTTTTTCAAGGCAGGTTATAATAGGCAGGAACAATAAGACTGCTAGCCTAGAAAAGAGCCATTTCAGAAATATAGCATGAAGTTTCCTAAGCAATAAACTCAATGACTGTCAACTGTGGTCACAGATGTCACAGCAATTTTTACACAAAGTATAAAAAACAACACAGTGATAATATTGAGATTGCCTTAATTATTTCCCTTTTTACTACCTAAACAGCAAGTAAATGACTAGACAGATGTATACACATGAATGTGAACATGAACGTGCACACTTGCACACAGAACTTTGTCAGTGAAATTCAGTGAAGAAAAAACAGTAAAATAAGATACCTGAGAATAAGGATGCCCTGGCAGCTGAGAGGAAGAACCAAGATATGAATACAGAGTAGAATAACTGACATGTAGAGAAAGCATTGTAACTGATGATTTGTATAAAGTAACTGAAGTTACTTTATGATGCTGAAAAACGTTCTGTGCTTTAAGAGATACAGTGAGCTTTGAAGGAAAGTTTAAAGGCTGCGGAAAGAAACAAGGTTACTCTACACATTCTGTGAGGAATTAAATTTCTTCATCTCAGCAACAAATCTTGATAACAGGCCATCCTGCTCTGAGAGGTCTTCCACAGGATCTACACTGGCCTTTTCTTTCTGTGGCAGCCAAGAAGTGCCAGCCTCACTTCCTCTCATTCCTACTCTATTTAGTTGGATCGTGGGTGTTGTATGGAGCTCAGCCCTGGTTTTCAGATGTTCAGGGGGTGGAACCTGACAAAACAGACAGCTCTGGGTTTCTCTCCCTTATTTGTTGGCTAGAACAACTAAATACCTGGTAAGAAAGTGCTATTCCGAAGTTCACCAGGGATTGTGGAAGCCTACTTCTCCACAGAAAGACCTGACCCAAACTTGTGTTGTAGGTGACAATTGGGTATGTTCTTAAGCTTGAGCTGAGAATACACAAGAGTATATTCATGGATGTAACTCGACTTCCCTGTTGCTCATTTTGAAATAGTAAGGTACTAACTACCTGTGAACATTAGAGGTCTCTTGCACTTTTTAAATAGTAAGGTACTAACTACCTGTGAACATTAAAGGTCTCTTGAGATTATAAATTTTAATTTTAACTCCCTGGCTGAAATCCAAAATGTGTAATTACTTTGTGTCAACATATGCTCCCTTTGCAGTTTCATTTATTTAAAGAATAATGTGCAAAATAAATGTATGTACACAGGAGACTGAGTTAAGGTTATATATCCAGCTATAAATGGCATTTCTGACTGGGAAATGATTAACGCTCCATTGTTTAGTTCATTTTTAAAGGAGTGTACATTTTAATAATGATGAAGAAGGGAGTCTATAAAAAGGTTTGATGTGGAATGAAAGGAGGAAGAAAAAATAGTAAGGCAGAGTTTATTAAATTAAAGGGAGAACATCAGATTATTTTCTCTAAGTAAAAAGTAGGAACAGTCTCCTGAGTACTGAGAACAATTTAAAAAATGCACAACAGGTTTCATTAATAAAATTAGAGGAGCATACCAGTTACTCCAGTGAGCGTTGCCCTGTATGAACATATGACAGGTTTGTGGGACCCATGTCTATTTACAGATGAAACCAAGATAAAAAGACTTTGTAAACTGCATCGAATTCTTTGTTCACAGAAACAGACCTTCATACAAAGGTAGGCAGCCAGTATAATTTGTGTGATAAGAAAAAAAGGTGATTAATGAATATGAGCAAAGGACCTGGGCACCATTGGGAAAAAAATGGAAAAGTAGGGGAAGAAGGAAGAAGTCTGAATAGCATGAAGCAACTACAGACTTAACTGTGCTTTAAAAGCACGTTGCTTCGGCAGTGATAGTGGGGAAAATTGTATTCTGTTTCAGGTGAGCTTTTAAGAGTAATTTTTAGCAACTCTGACATGCCTGTAGTGCAAACCTGTACCAAGTTAGAGGGCAGCATGGAAACTCCTTCCAGCTCCTGCTACTTTAGGATGCTCTTTGCCCACTTGTAGTATGACTGACTTACACTCCCTGGACAGAAACTGCAGTTCCCCTTTCACATTACATATACAAGCCAACAGAAACACTAACCTTATTCTCTCTCCCTTCCTCCCCTTATTCCTGCTGTTTATCCATGTACAAGCCAAGAATAACCTGTATTGGAGTGCCCAATATTAGAGTCAAGGAAACTAGTTGATAGCAGCAATTTCATTAGAGCTACTTGATTAGGAGATAGATTGAGAACATAAATCAAAAAAGGGCCAGCAACTGGAGATTTCATCTAAGCAGGTAAAATATAGAGCATTGCAGATAAAAACAATAAAGGTTTGAAACACATTTGCAGGCAAATGTGAAATAATGTGGGGGGTTTTGTACTGCACATTTTAATTAGGATTTGGACCCTTAAATAGAGATAGAGAATGGAGAAGGAGGAGTACAGGAGTATAGGATGCATGTACCTCTTGGAATAGCATGAAAATGACAGCTAGAATGACTGGAATATAAAAAGGAATGAAGAGAAAGCAGAAGGGAAATGGGAAATATTCAATGACAAATTAAATGTATGCCCAAGGGTCAAGAATGCCATCTAGCAATATATGGAGAGGTGAAAGCAGGTCAGTGAGAGAAATGGGATAAACGTGATCCAGGGTACAAGAGAGCCATCTAGCATGTGGCACGAGCAACTCAAGAGACAGAGGACTGAAAATACAAGAAATGGGACCACATTTGGTAAATTCAAGGGAGATAAAAATGCACTTATTGTTTCATTTAGTTTTATCTCAACATAAGGAGCTCCAGTTCCCTCATTCTATTTTTAAACAACAGAAAAGTCCTCTGGATTCTAAAATGTATAATGCAAACAGTTTGGGGAATATTTCTGAAAAATGAGAAAAAAATTGCACGTCAAGGAAATGAAAGCTTCATTGCCACTCTGCCTGTTACGCACCATTTGTAGGTGGGTAACAATCAGATCTTGCTGCAGGATTCAGAAAGAAGGGATACATAATTCTGCTGGAGAGGGTCTGCCCAGCCTCCTGATCCCTGGCTGTGTCTTTCTCATCTACTGAACATGAGTACAGATGTTTATCAGAGGTTGCCTAATATGATCAGAGCCAAATTATTCAGCTGCGTGTTTACCGTGTTATAAATACAACTACAGAATTCCTTATACATTTCCCCTGCATATGTGAATTATGTATTAAAGAATATTACTTAGACTTGGTAGCAAAGCAAATACTATATCCTTTAGCAGCTGTCAGATAAATAAAAAACAGAGATAAGAATATTTGCAGAAGCTCTAACTAAATGTAAATACCTTGAGAGTGCCTTAAATTACCATTCAGACGATGTAGTACCCAAGAATGCAAATTTTTTGTCACTATAAAAGACACCGCAACAAATGTCAAAATGAACAAACCTCTCTAGTAGGAAATGAAAATAAAAAAGAGTTCTCCCTATAAATGTGGAGCAACAGAATAGGTCAGTCTATGAATGTTTTTAGCATTTATTTTTTTTTCTGGCACCTTTAACTGGGTGAGTGATTACATTAATTTATTTTTCTTACCTTTTAGAAAAGACTGGAAGTCTCTGCCCTTATTTTCATTGATTTTGCCTTCCAGAGAAGAAAGCATCTTACTCGCATCATTCATTGCTGCAGCAATGCTGTCAACCTTCTTCTGTAGAAAAGTCAGTTTCCTCTCCTGGCTGCTAATCTTCTCGTTAATTTTTTGTGTAAGTGCTTGATCAGAAAACAAAATGAGGAGAAAAAAAAAAAGTAACATTAAAACATTGTGGAGGGGATAAAAAGAAAGCGTAATTGACTTGAGAGACATTAGCTGGAAGTAGGGTGAAAAGTTTCTGAATTTTTAGTCTTGAGTGAATCATCTTGATTTTTGTCATGTATCATGTATTAGTGACATTCAGTAGCACAGCAGTAACTAATTACTGAAGCATCTGTATCCATTATAAAGTATTTATAATTGTACAAGAGTATTTTGAATGGTTAGCATATTTTAATCAGCATAATGCCATTCTTCCTCCACCTAGCACCCTACAGGGTATTCAATTAGTTCCCATTTAGTCTATCTGCTTTAACACAATCACAAAAGCACTGATTTTTACTTACCATTTATAACATCACTTCATGAATTTGACAGACTTGTGTTTGAAGGAATATATCATCTTTTCAGTGTTGGGGTCAAAATAAAGATTTGTTCAACACGGCAGCAAGTCAGAAAAATAGATAATAGATAAATGACTTTGGAATAATCATTAGTCTGTCATTAAGAAAAGATACCCAATCTGTGAAGTCAAGTTTATTTAAAAACCTGCCCGAATTATTCCTGACATTTGTAGTCTCATTAGATATAAAAAGGCCTAGCTGGATGCTTTTAAGACAGGTAATGGCAGAAAAGGCCTTGGTCTTGCAAATTTAGACTCCATATGAATTCAGCCAGCCATCTGAGTTTCTCAGCTGACAGGAATGAGACTTAGTCTGGGATTTTCAGAAGATGCTGATAAAATTAAATGTTCTAATTCCTGTAAGCAAAGTTACAATATCCCTTCAGTTTCTTCAACAATTCAGACCAAATAGCCTACATGATATACAACCCTACATGATCCAGGCCATATTATGACTTAATAAATGGCTATGCAAGAGATTATTTAGCACTACATACAAATATTTAATAGTGTAAATTTACAGTATTGCTATTGAT
This sequence comes from Calidris pugnax, assembly GCF_001431845.1. Taxonomy (NCBI): domain Eukaryota; kingdom Metazoa; phylum Chordata; class Aves; order Charadriiformes; family Scolopacidae; genus Calidris; species Calidris pugnax. The sequence goes on along the minus strand of NW_015090774.1, from coordinate 9,020,397 downwards.
CTTATTTCACTTTTCATTATGTCATCAGCATCTATTCCCATGGCAGGAAAGAGTTACAATCAGAAATCATGTAGAAGCCTAAAGACTACAGCAAAAAAAAAAAAGCAATTTATATGTAAAGGGGCATATTATTCTGCCTTGATTTTTATTCTTCAAAATTCTACTATGAAAAAATAAATATATTATATCAAACCTGATAGCATTTGGGAAAATTCAAAATATTCAGTGCAGATGAAGTGTGCCAACACCTGTGAGAATGTCCTCCTGTAGAGGCATGTTGGTTGTAAAAGTCATAATTGGTACAGCATAGTAAATATGGTTGGCAATTTTAGGGAGGATATTAGCACCTTCAGTTGCTTATTTTGGCCATGGTGTCTACTTACACAGACACAAAATTGTGTTTATAACTCAACCACATAGTTTAGAGTCCGGCAATTCTCCCCAGTGGCACTGTGGAGACAAGCTTTTGATCAATCTTCTTTGTCTGCATACTCTTCATCATAATACTACTCCTTGACAGACACACAGGTCTGGAAAACTCTGCTCCTGGTTGTGAGAAAGTGATCTGAATTCATTACTGGCTCATGCATAGTCACCCAAACTGATAACTAACCTTCAGGGTGCAATGCTTTCTTCAGTTTGGTTTCTGTCAGTTATTACTGAAGGAGGAAGACAAGCTGCATAGATGAACCCGAAAGTGAGGTTTATAAGTGGCACGGCTGCATAGCGGGAGCTGGAAACAGAATCTGGCTTGTAGACTCCTGGCAGCTGCTGATGGAACCAAAGACCAGGGCAGTCAATCCTGGCCCCAGGTCATATTTGCAGGGTTGGCAGCCAGAACAGGTTATGTCTCTCCTTCTAAACTGACCCCATTTGATTTAAAAAATAACTGTAAAGCAATTAACATGGAACTCTGAGATTCCAATTTCAGAGTTATTTTTCAGAGCAGAATTCCAACTAAGGGAAGTGGCATGTTTTAAGGCTCTATTGATCAAGCTTACCTTATCATATGGGTCCTATTTGCTTTACTGGACAACATCCTCCTCCCTCCAGCACTGGGAAACCCACAATGTCACCAAGGGCCAACAGCCTTCTCCTTTTTAACTCCCATTTGAAAATGCCTTTCTATGTCTCCATGCCAGTTTCAGTTTTTACCTCCCCTGCCTGTGCTTTCTAGTTTCCCTGTTCATCTATCATGATTTAAAGTAAAACACATATATGGACATAAGCACATACATGTGTACTGTCTCCATAAAACCCCGTGGCAGTCTGGCTGCTGACATTCTGTTCTCTCAGCATGTATGAATCTCTCAGCAACAGAACAGTGTATTGACAACTGCAACATACAGACCTGAAAACGTAACTTGCCTTACTATTTGGTTCCCCCTTTTTTTTTTTTTTTTTTCAGATATAGGCCAACTATGTGGGTGACAATAACACCATAATGTGTAACAGCTGATGATTATACAAAAAGACAGTGTAGACATCCGTAATTGAAATATCAACAGATTCAAAAGAAAAGAGAGGTAGTAAGAAAGTTCAAGCCACATGCCTCCTTTACGCTGTCTTTCACATCTTGTCCATCTTTTGGCTCCTCACCATGTAAACTACAAGCTCATTTGACAGCATGTAGTGAATGCTGCCAAATAACACATATAATTTCCTACCACAAATTTACCTGAAAAATGCAGTCTTATTCGCTGCTGGAGAGTGTATCACAAGCAGAGAATAATTTTGCCAAACAACTTCCTTATTCAAGTATGTTTCACGTATTTCTTTTGTTGTTATTTAAACACGATATGCTAATTGTTGGCAGTTCTCTGAGCACACAGACTTTCTAAATAATTCTGCATTGCCAACATGTCTATACCCTCAAAGGCATATACATCTTCAGGTTGTACAGACTAGAATATCGTATAGTCTGTCAACTACTTGAATATCTCTAAATCATGGATACCTTTTCATGTTTTTTTATAGTGAACATTTAATATTTGAATTCCTGGTTAAATGGCATGATCTGATAAACCATGATTATTTCTGCTCCCAGTTTAGTGAGTGTGCAAACACGCCTGGCATGAATAAAATTCCGTTCCCATGAATACTTATGCAAACAACTATGAAATTAATTTTCTGGAACATTTCTTCTGGTAAACTTTAAATCATGCAGATGGTAATGGAAAATAAATATAAAGGGAAGTGATCACACCCAGCAATTCTAGAGACTAAGAGATGGAGAAGTAGCATGCAGCAGTCACCTAAGGTAACTTCTCAATGTAGATCACTATTTGAATAAAAGCATTACTGTTTCTAACTAGCTGTTACAATGCTGAGGTCTGTATACACCCTTGCAAGAAAACACGGACATTTTGTTCCAAAACCTTATGGTCTAGATAGGTTGAAGTAAACATGGTAGTGAGCAAATGAACAGTGTAATAAGAAACAGTCTCAAACATCTGTGGCATAAAGCTGTAAACTGTCTCTGTGTTGCTTAGCTATTTGATCATCCTAGACATAGTAGCTAAAACACAGCTAAGTTGCCCTTCCTCAAGTTTGAAGTGTCATTGCACCAAAGCTGTAAACTGTCTCTGTGTTGCTTAGCTACTTGATCATCCTAGACATAGTAGCTTAAAACACAGCTAAGTTGCCCTTCCTAAAGTTTGAAGTGTCATTGCACCAGTTTTGAATAAAGCATCAATTTTTATAAGAAAATATATGACAATAATCATGCATTCGGATAACACAATTAACATCATTACATTTTCTTTTATAACCAATGCTGTTTGATACAACTGCTAGATTTGGTTTGAGGTTTTTTTGGCTGTGTTGTTTGGGTGTGGGTTTTTTCCTGTTAATTCATCTATTTTACTCAGTAATATAATAGTTTGAATATTTCTATGCAGAATGACTGTCCTGGTTTTAGCTTAGTCACCAGACACTCTATAAATGCTGAGCTACTGGTACCTTTAAATTCACCGTAATTTAAATACCTTAAATTTCTTCTGCTTGTTTTTATCAGAGAAGCATACCACTGAACCATGACTGGTAGAAACTGATGGTTTATTCAGGTCCCTTCAGCAGAGAGGGATTTTTCTCATATTGTTTTTGCAGTGATCTTAGTAAGTCACATGGTCAGTGATTGGACTAGAGGTGATAGTAATTATAACCGCTGACCTGGCCCACTGGGGTCCTGAGGAGCTCCTGCTGTCCTCTCACTGACAGCTCTGCTGCTTTCAGCCTGGTTGCTGTGCATAAGTGATTGTTGTTCTTGAGCTAAGAGAGGGAGAAAAAGGAAAGGATGTGGGTAAAACATGGAACTTGATAATCAGGATTCCCCAACAATTGCTTTTTCTCTCTGTGTTCTATACCAACTGTACCGAAGCCTAATCATCTGCAGTGATTCTTGTTATCTAGTCCATCTATAACACAGTGTGGGACCACATTGATGAAGACAGTGAATGGCTTTATAAATGGCTTCCTGAGATTGTTAGGGGTTGGTGTTAATACTAAGAAGTCAAAACTTATAATGAACACAATTTTAAAATCTTCAGGGCTAAAAATTCTAGAGGAATATTTTAGATCAATATAAAACAGCATTACAAAGACAATATAGAGACTGTCAGCTGCAAAATTAATTAGGTTTTTTTTGTAGGCACCTTTTAATCATGTTTGTTAAAACTGACTTTTTTTTTTGACAGATTACACAAATCTTCAACCATGGAAATTTTCCTACTAAAAGCAATAGAGATATTACATAGTTGCAGCACCCAAAAATATTTCAAAGCATAATCAAATTCCAGCAGATTTGTGACTCAGATGACACATTAAAAACATTCAAAACATTCACATACATTAAAAAACGTCATGAAGCTGATAGGTTTGTAAATATTTTCTCTGGTTATGGCAGCCAAGATTTTCTGTGCTTATTTTAGATCTCAGCCCGAAGATCCCAAAGCAAATTGCAAAAAGCTAGAATAACATTATTATTATTATTACTTAAATATTAGAGTTGGGGAAACTGAGGACCAGAGAAGTAAAACGCCTTCATTCACAAAAAGTAGGGAACAACTGATAGAATAGTTGGGAACTGAACTGAAATTTCCAACTTCCTGACTTCTCTAGCCATTAGGCTTAATGGTGTCGCTTTCATTTCATTAGTGTTTTAAAAAATGAAATACGTACAAAGTAGGTTGTAAATTTGCTCATGTAAATTCATACCAATTTTTATACGCTTGTTCACTTCATGAAGCATTTTAAAGTGGATGTTGTTCCAGCCAGAGCACATCTAAGCAATGCCACTTATGTGGCACTGATGTGATTTCCAGTTTTTAGTGCAGTACAAGCAGAATAACTTGGGTATGGTAACATTAATTTCCAGTTTAAATATTAAAACCTAGTCTGGCCATAATGTGAGTTTCCAAAGAAATAGAATCAAACCCTGAATCAAGAAATTCCCTGCCTCTTGGCAGTATATATGAGGATCAATAGATTACAAGGATGATGTAAGATGTTTAAGATTGTAAATTATTGGGGGAGAAGTAACAATTGGGACAGGGACTCAAAGGAAATTATCATATGGACTGAAAGTTTCAGCAAATTTTTTGAAATCAGCTGATAAGAAATACAAAATTCTCAAATAGTTATCATTTCAATAGCTTCTGTTATCTTTCTGTGGCATGGTTATTGACAGGAGTTAAATACTTGCATTCAGCCCAATTCATTACTCAGGATTTATCAGGTGGTGATGTGATGATATGATCTATGACAAGGGATCTATGACACAGTTACTTGCCTGTGATAAAGACCAGCCAATCAATGTTCTTTTATTCTTTCATTTACCAATCTTTCTGTTCCTCTAAATGTATTCACTGCTGCTACTGTTAGTGCTGCAGATACCAGATTTTTTTTATACTATCCATCTTATCTTTCATTCTTCCTATTAAATCAACTGTCCCACTCACAGCTTCACATTGTGGAATACCAAAATCCTTACAGTTTTATTCAGTTTTAGAGTTTCAAAGTCCCACAGCTGAGATACCCCATCCTAGATGCTGAACAGCAGCAGATGTGATGGGAGCACCACACTGAAACTCTAATACATATACTCCTTAGGTCAGAAATAGCCTTCAATGACTCGCATTTGCTCAGTTTAAGCCAAAAAGATAAAATATAAAACAAAAATTAGACTTCTAGACCCACCTTATCGGTGCCACTTATAATAAGAAAGCAACAACAACAACAAAAAAAAGCAGCATTTCAAAATGCTGAGCAACGAAGACCACTTCCAGTTCCTCAAGGAGCTTCAGGGTCCTCAGAACTTCTGAGTATCAGGTAACGCACACAGGAATCCAACACTGAATATATTGGCCTAGATGTATAATTTATTGTGCCATGTATTTTTAAACACAGCGTGCAAAATGATTTCAGGGAATATTAAAAATATGGAAATTGGATCTTTTTCTCCATATATATTTTTTATGAAGCGGGAGTAGCTGAAGGGGAATCCCTGTGGGGAGTTTGGTAGTTTCCTCTCATTCCCCGTGTTTCAAGGTGAATTGCTACCTTTTGTGTCTGCAGCTCACCCCACGCAGAGGATAGCGCTCGATCTTGTGCAGAACATTTTACAGCCATCTGCTGGAGAAATGACATCGCTGCCATGCAAGAGAATTCAGCACTAACAATGGCTATGGTATTGTCAGCAACTCTGAGAGCCAGCTGTTTGCTCTAAAGCACAGCCAGGGCAAATGGAAATGAAATCATATACATGTCACCTCAGCCCCACACCACAGCAAAGCTGAATTCAAACACAGCGTGATCTACATTTGAAGATGCATCTTCAAGTTCTTGAAATAATTTGTGACACGTAATATAGCGTCCAGAGACCACATGTGCGTGAGCAAACTGGGATTTCTTTCCCTCAGACATTTCTATAAGCACATTATTTTCTCCAGCTTAAGGATGAAAAGTCAAAATAAAGCTGTGTTTAGCAAAAATGATGTTGTGAACTTTGCAACTCGGAACGTACAAGCCCTTTCATTTTAGCAGTTCTGCACCCAGGTAGGCGTTTTGTATTCCCAAATCAAAATAATGATGTTTTATTTGTTGAATTGTCCTTATTGCATCGTTTCATGAGGCTTGTAAGGTACAATTTCTACATTTTTCCCTTCTTAAGTTTCTTGTAAATTTGCATTGTCCATGGTGGACTAGGATGTATATCTTATCCAATTTGGTCATATGTTGCCACATAGAAAGTTAGAAGTAGTGATCTGAACACGTCTCTTCCCAAAAGCTCTTCTGTCTCACTTACTACTACGTTACCTTGGGAAGCATCTGTAAACAGGCAATTACAATAAGGCTACCAAATATGGTTTACAGATGTCTAGTAATAACTATCAGACGGTGACAAGTGTTTCCTCCTGCCTAGACCATCAGACTGAAATAGTTATGTATGATTTCGCTTGGCTTGAGAGAGAAGCTAAACCAGAAGGCGCTTTGAATTAGCATTTGCTGCAAGCAGCCCACATCACACTAACGGTGCCTTCCCGGGATCTAAAACATATTGCCAGAACACCCCAATTCCTTTGGCAGAGAAACCCTTCGATAACAGTTCTGCTGTCGAGCAGATCAAGAGCAGAGAGGCCAAGCAGAGGGCTCAGCCACTCTGGAGAGCACCAGTCATTTTCTCTTCCCCCCGCCGCCCCCGCCGCTGCTGTAGAAGCCGAAGAGCCTGAAGACAAGGCCGTTGGGCTCCCAACTGCTCGAGTTCATTAGCTGACGACAGCCCTTCAAGGGAATTGAATAATACAGGCAGGGCTCGTGCTGGTGGTCTGCTCCTCATGGGAGGCAGGATTCCAGAAGCGGGGAAGAAGAGCCTTTCTGACACAACACCTTTCATCCCAATCTCTTTAAGCGCTTCTACAAGCATTAATTAATTAAATATCCCAGAGCCCCTGTGAGATAAGTGTCATCTCAATTTTCTAGATGGGTAAACTTGGGTATGCAGATTATAAGTGGCTTCCCCAAGTTATTCAGCAAGACAGAAGAGGTTTGAAAATAGAACCCAGGAGATGTAATTTCAAACTGGCTCCTGTAACACTCGACAACATTTTCCTTTATTCTTATTTTTACACAGATGCCACTACAAATTGAGTTATACAGCTTGTTTTCCTGGTTAATGCTTCCCTGTTTTTTTGATGCCTGCCATTTCAATTTTATCAACATTTTTTAATCAACACTGACTTCCCTCTTCCCTCCCAATCAACATTGGCATTTTTTAATCTACTTTTGCTAATGTGTGCATTTTTAAAAAGCAAACCTTTAAAACATCTGATCCATGCTCACTGGACAGCCTTGCTGACCGACTGTGTCCTGTGTTAATATCTGACTCCACGCTCAGCTGCACAGAAGAGAATTCTGTGCTTGCTGAGATTCTGGCTCTTCAGCATTGAAATTTTCCTCCTGGATGTCAATAACAGTGATTTCTCTTCATTCCTCTACATTAATTTTTAATCACAGCCCCTACTTTACCACTGCTGATTGAATTCCCTACCACATCTAATGGCCTTTCTTGTAATATTCATTCATTTAAAATATGTATGCTGATGCCATATCTTATTTTTCAAGGGCTGCTTGTTTAAGGCCAGCAGCAAAGAAATAGCTATTATACAGATGTTAAACTACAGTACGTTGCCATATGTTTGATCACCAGGGCAGAGGTAAAACACTCTATTCTGTCAAAAAAGGGCACAATTATACAGGGATCACGTGTAATACCTTGGAAAATTCAGTCACTGTCAAAACGAACAACAAAAGTCCTACTCAATTCAGAGGGAAATAAAGTTGATGCATTATTTTATCATGTCTAAAATATATTCTTAGAGTCTGAAACTGAAAGCCAAAAGAGTCACAGTACTGTAGATTAATTTTACAGCAAGTATTCAATAGAGAACCTGGATTTAATATTCCAATCACTGCAATACCCAATAACTAAAAGGTCAAAAGTAGAGATACACAGAATGCAAATTCAATATTTCAGGAAAATGGAATAAGGCTGAAGATTTTATGAGTTTTATTTAGAGTGAAAGAGAGGAGAGGACACTCTGCTTAGCTACTTTGGAAATTCACGTTCAGGGAAGAGTCAACATCCCAAAGTATTTTAGTTTACTGTGCATTTTTCCTAGTTTTAAATTAACAGGAAGGACTGAATTGATTTTCAGCAGAGTCATTTGCTTGCAAATCAGATTGCATCGTTTTCTTCTGTTAAAGTGAATTGTTTCAAATCTTTACAACTCTACGCACCTTTGGGTTGGCAATTTTGCCCACTGTACCCAGGACAGCACTTCCACTCCAGTGATGTGACTATTTTATGTTTGGTTCTGTAGGCTTGGTGTGTTGTTGTCTGGGACCTGCAAAACAAGAATGTTTGAAACCTATTTCAGATGAGCAAACAGGAGTTGTAGGATACCTGTATAACACATTATGTTATCTTACATATCAAGTGTGTCCTTTCATTAACTGCTTGAAGCTGAAGATGAAGCCTCAGTAGGGTTTTCTGTTTCAATAGCAATCACAGTTCTAGTTCTAATATTTTAGCCTTCAGATCCTCTGCACAGACTTCAAGGGAACTTGACTGTTGTCTATTTAGTGCTGTCAGACTTCTTCCCTGAATATCTTATTTGGGAGTCAAATCCTGCTAATATCTACTAAACTGGACTGCATAAGCCAAAAATACAATTGTGAAATACCATTTTCTTTGAAACCAGTGAAAAAAAAAAGCATTCACAATGAATTCATGCCACGCCAGTTCACATTTAGTGCTGGCTGGAAGCTTTCCATTCTGATTATTTTAAACAAGATTATACAAATGTTAATCCAATAAAGCGTGATAATTTCCACTCTGGAAGTGAATGTAAGGAGAGTATGGCTTTGTAATTGTGATGCCTCAGTTACTACTGTTACAGTATGTAACTGCAGAGGCAGCAGCAATTTTGTTTCTGTGTTCCAACACGTTCTGTGTGTCCTGGCTACGCCATCACTTCTTTTAGCTTTCGTAATTTCACAGAGCAATCAGTGTAAAATGGACATGCTGCAGTAGGGCATACAAAAGAAATTTACTACAGCAAGTCTACTTGCTTTTTAATATGTTAAACACAAAGTTTGAATAAAAAGAATATCAGACAGTTCTGCTAGTTGCTCAACACTGCCATGAAGAACACCTCAAATCTCAGAAAATACAATGATAAAACAGTCACAGAACTCTTTTGGACACACAATCCCTGTCTAAATCATTTCAGAAAGCAGGAAAAATTTGAAGACTGTCAGACCAAAAAAGTATCCTTTCAATGAATTAAAAAATGCCATCTTGCTTTACACCTTAGTTAATCTTGTCACCCCTTCATAAGTGTTGTAATATTATATATATTAAAATTCATAGTGGCTGGCAGGAGCTTTGCATGTGTCCCCAGCCAGCTTTGTCTCTGAGAAATGGCTTTTTCAGCAGCAAGAACTCAATAAAGATTAAGGTGAACTGAAATCAAGAGAGTTTTTGGTTCTTCTGCTGTATGGATGGTATTATTTTATGATAAAACTACCGTATTCTGCATTAGCATAATCCATTCCTGAAAGCACTTATAAAAATGAAGTGTCCATGAAAGGAGTTCATCAGGAATAGCTATTTCAAAAATAACTCTCCACGTAGACACGCCCCAGAACAGTATATAGTAGAGACTTATTTACAGGGGCAGCACAAGGAGCTCATTTTCCTACAAAATCAAGATCAGAGTTATTGTGAATCTTCTAGGTGGAATGTGAAAAAAAAAAAACAAACCAAAAAACAAAAACAAACCAACCATAAAACTGGCAACATTTTAACCACAGGGTCCATTCCACCAGTTTGCAATGCGATTGACTATATTTAGAGTCACCAAATCCTAAGGATACTCTATTCCCAGTTTCACCTCAAAGCTTTAAGCATGTTCTGCCATACCACCTAGAGGACAATACCCAAAACAGTGAAACTGACTTGTAAAGGGCTCTTCAAATTTTTCAAGGGAAAAGAAAGTAACAATTTCTAGTTTGTTGGTGCCATTTCAGTTTGCCATTTTCCTGGCCCATGCATTAAAACCCAATTTCATTTACCATTGAAATCTAATGTTTGGAGAATACAATGAAGCACCCAAAGCACAAAGAACAACATAAATATGTTTAACAGAGTCATTATTTACAAGTTTTATCCAGGCCAACTGCTTTCCTAGGTCTGCTACCTGACCAAAGCTATGCCAGAAATAAGCACCCAGCAGAGAGGTAACAACAAAAAAATGCTTCTCAGAGGAAGCCTCTAGCTCCAACAAAGCACAAACTTGGAAAACTGGTCAGAAAGGATTTTATTTTCCACATATGCTTTAAAGCTTTGTACATGTGCACATTTACTCGCAGTATTCCAGAAGAGGGGAGCAGGCAGTGGGCTAACTTGAAGACTTTGAACAGATCAGAGGGTGCCAAAGTGAAGGCATGCCAAGCCTGTATTGTGGAGTTCAAGGATGCTTCCCAGTCATGAGACACTTGATCTAGGGATCTGTGAAGACGAGACCTGAAAACATGCTAATCTGCCTCCTCTTGTTTTCATTTTCATTTCTGAAGTCATGGTTGTATTAATTATGCAGCAAGGACTTGCAAGTACTCTTTCTTCCAAGCTCTACAAACCTCTGAGCACAGGATCCAATATGCCAAGTGCAAGGCTTTGCTCTGCCCGATGAGAAGGTTTCCAGGTTGTCCACTACCACTGTAGGTAAAAGTCTGGTATGGACATAAGCACACCAGTTCCTGTAAGAGACAGAAAGTAAATACAATTAAAAGAACAAATAATGTTTTCCACAATATGAACAGAATACAACAGACTATTTCAGTTGTAAGGGACCTACAGTGATCATCCAGTCCAACGCCTTGACCAATTCAGGGCTGAACAGGTTAAAGCATGTTATTAAGGGCATTGTCCAAACGCCTCTTAAACACTGACAGGCTTGGGGCATCTACCACCTCTCAAGGAAGCCTGTTCCAGTGTTTGAACACCCCCTTGGTAAAGAAATGTTTCCTAATGTCCAGTCTAAACCTCCCCTGGCACAGCTTTGAACCTTCCCATGTCTCCTGTCACCGGATACCAGGGAGAAGAGATCAACACCTCCCGCTTCATATCTCCTCCTCAGGAAGTTGCAGAGAGCAGCCTCCTTTCCTGTAGAGAGGAGCTTCTTCCCCTCAGCCTTCTTTTCTCCAAACTAGACAAACCCAAAGTCCTTAGTCACTTGTTTTAGGACACCCTTTCCAGCCTTTTCACCAACTTATTAACCTCCTCTGGATGCACTTAAGGACCTCAACATCCTTCTTAAATTGTGGGGGCCAGAACAGCACACTCAAGGAGAGGCTGCACTGAATACAGTGGGATAATCACTTCCTTTGACCCGCTGGTGATGCTGTGTTTGATGCTCTCCAGGATGCAGTTTGCCCTCTTGGCTGCCAGGGCACACTGCTGACTCATATTGATCCTGCTCTTGACCAGCACCCCCAGATCCCTTTCTGCAGGGCTGCTCTCCAGTCACTCCTCTCCCAATTTATACTTGTGCACAGTGTTACCCATCTTAGGTGCAAAATCTGGCATTTCATCTTGTTAGATTTCATCCTGTTAATGATAGCCCAGTTCTCCAATCTACCTAGATCCCTCTGCAGGGCCTGTTGCTCCTCAAGAGAGTCAACAGCACCTCCAAGTTTGGTATCATCAGCAAACTTGCTAATGGTGCATTCAAATCCTGTGTCCAGACTGTTGATAAATATATTGGACATGACTGTCCCTAGAATTGAACCCTGAGGAACACTGCTGGTGGCCAGTTGCCAACCAGCTCCATTCACTACAACCCTTTGAGTTCTGCCCTTCAGCCCGTTCTTCACTCAGTACACTGTGAACCCTAGAATTGAACCCTGAGGAACACTGCTGGTGGCCAGTTGCCAACCAGCTCCATTCACTACAACCCTTTGAGTTCTGCCCTTCAGCCCGTTCTTCACTCAGTACACTGTGAACCCGCTCATCCCACAGTTGGACAACTTGTCCAGAAGGATGCTGTGAGGGACAGTATCAAAAGCCTTACTAAAATCCAGAAAAAACTACATCCACCACCTTCCCTTCATCCACTAGGTGGGTAACCTTATCATAGAAGGATATCAAATTAAACAGGACTTCCCTTTTGTGAACCCATGTTGGCTGTACCTGATGATTGCATTACTTTTTAAACACCTTTCAACAGTGCTCAGTATAACCTTCTCTGTAATTTTTTCCAGGAACTATGATTAGACTAACAGATCTGTAGTTCCCTGGGTCTTCCCTCATGCCCTTTTTGTAGATTGGAATAACATTGATGACATATTGGAATGCGATGATATCTGATACTTAAAGGGGAAAATTAAACCCATAATTTAGAATAGGACTAAGTTATGAAAATCAAGTTTGGTTTCTCTCAGACTGCCAGGGCAGTCTTAAGCAATTGCTTAGTCTTTGTACTTCAGCTACCCATTAACAACAAAGAAAGCAGACAATAATTTCTCCATCTCTACATACATTTATATTGCAAATCTAAGTTTTTCTTTGTAAATGTTCATGGAGCCCTGAGTACAAAGAAGCTCCTCCAGACTGCAGTAATGACAGGTCTTAAAATACACCTACATTTCAGATTATAGAAACTGTTTATCCAGAATTCAAAGGATTGTTTAGTAAAGTTTTTAACCACCCATAACTTTGCCTTTACGGATAGACATTTCTACTCTTCCTCCCCTTCCCCAGCATTGTTGTGGGTACATGTAGACTGTATTTTGCAGTGCACTTTGAGGTCAAAGCCACACACAGCAATAATGTGGCACAGCTCCATGCTTGCCTGTGCCATTGGGCACCCACCCAGAGATGGAAGTCACATACAAAAGGATCAAACTCTTGATGGCTGCAGCGCAGGATGTAGAAGCCGGTAAATGCAAGGCCAGGTTTCGTTTTATTAAAAAGGATTCTAAGGAGATTGCAAGAACCTGCAAACTGTTAAACTGGATTTTGAAACCAGGTGACTTGGTAGAAGCTACAGCAGAGAACACAATTAAGTAGAAATTATAAACTGATTAAAGGTTTGGGACAGATTTGTAGAGGGAAATCATGCCTCAGAAATCTATTGGCATTCTCTGAATCAGAAGCAGGTAGGTAAAGGGGTGATTTTTAGAGGCTTTTGGCAAGGTCACTCACCAAAAGCTATTGGGGTGGGGGGGGGGGGGGGGGGCATCAAAAAATGTAGCACCGCACCAGCAAGAGGGTGTGGGGGGGGGGGGGGGGGGGGAGAGGCAATCAAAAAATCTGTCACATAGTGAGAGGATAGATCCTGTTATAGATTAATAAGGCATTAAATCAGAGAGGTAAAAAACTAGTTAGCTTTCTCAAGAAACAGTTTATCAGAAGAATCCCACATGGATCTGTAACAGATGCATTCGTTGTTGAGGGGGAAAGCAGGTGAATAGGGAGATGACGCTGATACAAAGCTAAACTAAATCATTTTGTGTAGTAAACCTAAAGCTGATCTCGAAGAATGGCAGAAATCTCATGATACTGAATCTCCAACTAATTAAGCATCAGAAAAGGGTCTTGTGATGCTGAGTCAGGCACAAATAAAGACAGCCTTATACAGAGAGCATGACTACTTAAATTAACCATCATCAAGAAAAAAGATCTTGGAGACCTTGTGATTAGCTCTTTGAATACACTAATTTAGTATTTTGCATAAACTAAACTAGTGAATCAAATATATGAAATTACTAGGGAAAGACTGAAGAACAAACAGAAATCACCACTGTTTTCAGTACATCAACTCTCTGTTGCTGTATATGAGTCTATGGTTAGCTCACAGTTTGCATACAGAACTCAGTTTTGTTCCTACATCCTAAAGAGACGTGAAAAGAAAGATACAAACAGAAGATGAAGAACAGGTGGGATGGGAAGACATGATGTTCATTATTCAGTTGGTCTTGTTATGACAAAGAGGCATCAAAACAAAACAGGTTTAACTTAAAGAAAAAAATGGGGTGGGGGTGTCTCCACAAACATAGACTGTGCCAGATGTGGAGTTTTAGAAGCCAAATAGGATTTTAAAAAGCAGTTAAATGATTTCATGAAAGAACATGCCATTAGGGTGTTGTCAGTTTGTTGGGTATTTTAAACATGACATTGTAGCTGTAATCTTTACCTCAGGTACCCCCAGCTGCAGATTGCCAGGCATCCTTAAGAAAGTATTATTGCATTTCTGCTGATGGAACAAATGTCTGTTTGGTCTAGTAGTGATTTTTTTTCTTTTCCCCTAACTTAGTGCATCCTTTCTTAGGATCATAAATTATTCCTTTGTTCATGCTGAAAAGATTTCATTTTTGACTTGGAAAGTTAGTGACAAGACATTGTTTCAGTTGTAGGGCTGGTGAACTTCCAAGTACTTCCATACCAGTATTAGCATATGAGAATTTAGAGTTCATCTTCCTGGGTCATGTTTTGCTGTTAACCTTTGCTTCCACTTGTAGTTCTGTTAGTGTTTCAAAATCCAGTAAGGAAATATTTATTTACATTACCCAGCTGGCCCTGAAATCAGTATCTTGCTATGGGCTCCTTACAGTGGAAATCAAAACACAACTAAGACCAGATTAGTTCCATTTACTTAACTGGCATTAGTAGAGATTTATACCGCTTCAAACAAGAACAATGGCACAAAACATAAAATAGTGTCAGAGTCTATTCTTAAGTGATTGCTTTTGTTTTCCAAGATCCTACCAATGCACTCGCATCAAGTTCAGTAGTGCTTGACTGGGAAAATAACTCCTGAGGAAGCAGCAGGGTAAGCTAGGAAGTAAGATGCTAAGGCCAACAGACTGAGCCTCTCAGTATTTCTGCCAGTATCTGCTGCCTCCTCACACAACACATATTGTTTAATTGATGAATAATGTGTTTCATATAAAACGAGGTTTTATTGAGTCTCTTTGATCTGATTTCGCTCGCTCACTCCCCACTTCCTCAAGAGTTTTCATTAGGATAATATTTCTTTTTAATTGGCTATGAAAAGGCTGCGCTTTTGTTTGATGCTTCCTTTATGTTCTGTCTCCTCTAGCTATAGCCTTTTTGTCTGTGTGTATAAATTAGAGACTCCATGAATAAATATTTGCCAGAAATTAAATGCAGCTCTGAACCATAAGCGTAAAGATTAGGTACTCTTCTCCCTACCTCTGTGGAAGCCAGGAGCAACTATATGCAAGTTTGAGACACATAGAATCGGCAGAATCAAAAGGAGAGTTAAGTCTTTTGAGTTTTACAGAGGGATCATGAAGTTACTTACACCACCTCTCTGGTTGGGGCATATGGGTCCTTTACAGTCTACTGTAGGCTGAGAACACGGAGACTAGCAGCAGTGCCTATATAATAATGGTATCTGTGGTTAAACGTTGCCAGCAGTTAGCCAGAGAGAGCGCTTGTAGCTCCATCCCTTCCAGCACATCCCTGCAGGAGCAAGGGAAGAGAGGCACCCCCTCTTGCCATGTGTTGAGTAGGAGCAGGACATGGCAGGGGACAGCTCTTCCTTGGGGGTTCCTTGTTGAGCACCAGGGAGGAGCAAGAGCAGGACTTTTCCCAAGCAGGAGGTGAGCCAGGAGGGAAGGAGGATGACTACAGGAGGTAGGTGCTGACCTCACCAGCAGCATGCCAGTACTGCAGCACCGGAGACTGGCAAGCAGCAGTAGGGTGCCAGCAGCCCAGTAAGCATCAGGCAGTGGCTAGGTAACAAGTGAGGTCCAAGAGGACTGCTAGACAAGCACCTTTATGAGGAGAACAGGCTCAAACCCAGGATTAAATGGAGCCCCGACCCATGAGTGTGTGTGGAGATTTCAGGTGAGGTTGCTCAATACCCTGCTGCTGAGCCTCTATCTCACTACAGGCATGAGGTCTCTTCCATTTCACGGCTGCAGTGAGGGTTCTGCATATTCATATCCAAGATTAAAAAAATGTATTTTGCTCTGAAGTGCAACACAGAGATTAAAAAAAAAAATCTCTCTCAGCATATGAATGGGACACTCCACATGGCTTAACAGATGCAGAAAGCGATACCGGGCCAGACTGACAGTGGTCTATTCAGGAGGAGTTCTGATTAAGCATGGTGGTTTGCTTATGATTTACTTACGATTTAAACTTGGCATAGAGAATGTAAACATCTAAATTCCTGAATAACTCTCAGTAATTAACTGATGGCATATAAAATCTGATCAGAAGACATCTGAAGTGATAAAATCACCTCAAACAGTTATGTAGTACCACACCTCTTTTGCTGTTGCATGTTAGCTGTCTGGAAAGTGAGGAAGGAAGAGCTAACACCTCGGGCAGCTGGGCACTAAGCGTAGCACCTCTGCAAATCCAGAAGCCAAATACAGCAGTCGGTTTTTAAAATCTAGGCTACAATGAGCCAACAGTGAAGTTAGGCCCTGAGCTGGTGGCTCCGTAGCCTGTGCTCTACCCTCACATGCAGACCCGGCAGCTCACCAGAGGAAGGGATTAAGCTGAAGACATTCAGCAGTGTTACCTCTTACAGCAGTGCCAACCTCTTCTGCAGTGCACACAGTTGGGGTATAATTTTTGATAACTGAATTCTACTTTACATCTGAGCAAATGTGATCAATGAAAAGATAAAACAACAAAAACAGGCATAAAAAGCACTTGTAAAACACATGAAAGCCCTTGAATACTGAGAGTTCAGTTAAAAAAAAAACAAAACCTTTTTAAAATTCATAATGTAAATCCACTAATTATCATTATTATTGAGGATGGCTAGCTTCAAGGTAACAGCTACTGGAACTTGCCCATTTGGAGACACCCTCCAAAGGAAAACACGGTACAATTCATCCCAAATGTATCAGTTAGGGACTGTGCTTTGTTTTTAAAGACTGTCTGAACTCAGTCTCTGGTCTCTATCATAAATTTAACTCAACTTCAGCAGATTGTTTCTATTTAAAATATTTAACTCTTTCTTAAGCTACATGAGTGCAATGTCTGAAGCTGTGGTTCTCATATGGCCCAGCAATCTTTGATCAGGCTAAATTGGAGGAAATATTCTCAGCAAAAGAGCCCCTGGTGTGACTTATAATTAGGTTTACGCTACCAATGAAATAAGCTCATTAAGAGATGTTAAGAATGTAAATATAATTTTGAAATCAAATTGTCTGAAAAAATGTAGATTTGGAAATAGAAGATGAAGCGTGGCAGAAGAGCTATGACAGGCTGTGTTAATGCAAAGGCAAAACAGAAGACAACTGATTTCCATAACAGGACTTTAAACCTGAAAATCCTCTTTACCCTCCACGGAGTAATATATTCCAGATCAGCAACACAGGCTTCTAACATGCAGATTTTGTTGAGAGCTGCAGAAGCCTGGCGTTTCTTTTGCATTGAGCCTGATTTCAATCAGGAAAGCTGTATTTAAAAACAAAACAAAATTCTTGTAACACACAACAGAAATCCAACCTGGAAAGAATGGTGCAACTCCCCCACTGGCATAAAGCCCGTGTGACAGATTTCATCCTCCTCTTGCATATGTTGGCCAGGAAAACTCACTGGTAGCAAGGTGTGGGAGACTACCTATGAGTTCCCAGGCCTTTAAAATAGCCTTTTTGCTCATGGTATTTGCAGCAGTATTTCCAGCTCAAATTAAAACACGGCTACCCCAACTCTACATCAAGTGCTGTTTAACCCTATCTGAGAATTAGGGCATAGTATGAAGAGCAGCATTTGTTTCTTTTGCAACCAATAAGCACATCTACACCACAGCCTGGGCAGGTCTGAGTCCTCTGGGTTTTATGGTCATTGCAAATTCAAAGTCCTGAGTTGCTAATGGGCCATAGAGCCTGCCAGATCCGTGGCCCATTTAGGCTGGAGCAAAGCACCTTGACTGGCAGGGCATTAGTGACACACAGTGCCTTTAACTCTTTTAGCTTTTGGGATCCTACACGTCCCATACAGCTTATTCAGATCTTGTCTTAATACTCTCTTGGAAAAGTTGTCTCCTCTTTTGCTTATTCCAGTCCTGTTTCTTTTTCCACAGAGAAAACTTTGCTGTGAAACGTTTCTTCATTTCCACAGTTGGTAAGAAAATAGAAAGGATGCAGCTTGGAGATAACTGTGAAATAGAAGTAGTTTTGGGGTAATTATAAGTGAGGACTGCCTGCACTGTGTCCATAGCAAGATGCCCAATGTCCAGTCTACATGAATATGTACCAATAATACAGGTGTTTCCCTCAGCTGGGAAAAAAGCTGATTTCTGAAAGTCTAAGGCAGGCTACCGTACTGTTTCCCGGTGTTCAGCTGACTCACCCTCAGTGATTATATTAACCTCATGATATGAAGGTGTGTATGTGCTGTGAATTACTGGGCAACATCTTTCACCTTCAAAGGGATGCTATTCGCAGCACAAAGTAACTTCCCCATCTGCATAATGAAACCACGTGGCCTATGGAAACTTGCCCTGCGATGCACAGCTAGGGGATGAATTGCAGGTAACATCTCAGCATAGCTACTTCTTCCTGTTTGTGCTTTCACAAGCAGTTTCTTAATTTACTGTGCAGATTTCTGAAGCTGGACTTGACTTTATACGATGAAGAATAGCCCGCTTGGTGTGAAGTAGCTGTATAAATGTGTATTCTTACGTATATCCCTGGGTCCTGATTCAGGGGACACATGCCTGACAACACTCAGGAGCCTTTACACTCACCATAGTTTCAGCGGCATGTTACCAGCACTCTTAAAAATCACAGAATGGTTTAGGTTGTCAGAGACCTTAAAGATCTAGTTCCAACCAGCCTGAAGGACACTTCCCACTAGCCCAGGTTGCTCAAAGCCCTGGCAAGCCTGATCTTAAAACACTTCCAGAGATGGATGGTGCAGCCGTAACTTCTCTGGGCAACCTGTTCCGGTACCTCAACCACCCTCCTAGTGAAAAATTTCTTCCTGATATCTAACCTAAATCTACCCTCTTCCAGTTTGAAGCCATTGCCCATCATCCTATCACTACTCCCTTGTAAAAAGTCCCTCTCCAGTGATCTTGTAGGTACTGGAAGACCGCTATAAGGCCTCCCCAAAGACTTCTCCAGGCTGAACAACCCCAACTCTCTCAGCCTGTCTTCACAGGAGAGGTGCTCCAACCCTCTCCATCATCTTCATGGCCCTACTCTGGACAGCAATTAGCACAGCTTACGCTCTGCTTTACCACCTCTTTTGGTGGCAGCCTGGGCGCCCCGTCTCGCGCTGCCTGCCCTCACCCGGGGAAGCGGCGGGAGGTTCACCCCATCGCCCCCCGGGAGCTCTACAGCCATTTGCCTGCCGCTACCGACAGCCGGCAAGAGAGCCGGGCTGAGACCTCTGCCACCCCGCCAGCAGCCAGCAGCCCGGTACCGGCTTTCCCCGTGAGTCGGGAGCGGGCGGACCGAGGGGCGGCGGGGGTGAGGCGCCGTGAGGGGAGGCGGAGCGGCGTGAGGGGAGACGGGGCGGGCGTGAGGCGCTGTGAGGGGAGGCGGCGCGGGGCGGGGCCTGTGTGAGGCGAAGCGGTGCCGGGCAGGGCCGGCAGATGGCGGCCGTTGCCCGCGAAGGCGGGAAGCCGCCGGCGACGGTTGAGGCGCCGATGGGTCGCTCCGCGGCGCTGGCGGCGGGCGGGGAGGTGTGGGCCCGTCTGTCCGCCACCGCCACCCGGTTGACGGCTGCTGAGGGGACCGGGCGGGCGGTGTGACCGTGTTAAATTCGGGTACAGCCCGCAGCGGAGCTTCTTCGCTTCGCGCGGCTCAGCCAGCACTAGCGCTGAGGGAGAAGCCCCCCCCTCTCCCGCCTTGCCCTCTGCTGAGCTGCCAGAGGCTGTGGGGAGAGCAGAGGGCCTGCAGGAAGGAGGGCAGCAAAAGAAGAAAATAAATGTGTTTAACTCCAAAGAAGGGGTGCTGCGACTGCTTGCTGGGTCTGTGACAGGGTTGTTCAAAATAGATCTGCAGCCAATGTTCCTGTTTAACTTCAGCAGGCTTTGAACCAGGCCTCTGGAGGCTGTGATACCCAATTTGGGCGAAAAGCCAAGTAAAGTACTACACTAACATTGAAAAATTATAATTTCCTTAGGGGGAGAGGGTGAGTGGAAGTTTATGAGACTGCGACAAAGATGCAGTGCTAAGGGACATGGTGTAGGGGAGGACTTTGTAGAGTAGGGTAGATGGTTGGACTCGATGATCCCAAGGGTCTCTTCCAACCTAGACGATTCTATGATTCTATGATTTCCACTGTAAACTGTTCTTTGAGTATCATGCTGAGAAAAAAACCAGACAAACCCTTAGAAAAACTGCCAGCCCCAGAGCATCAGGTATACCTGCACGCCATTGCTTCCCCCCGCTTGTGTGAGCACAGATCCTTGTAAGCGGTCCTAAAGCCACTCAACAGGAACACTGGTGGCAGCAGGTCCGCAAAGGGCATAGATTTTGTTCTTCTCTTTTCACATTATATCTGAAAATGAGTTATTTTTATCCGTGAGTAAATTAGATTACCTGGCTTTTAATAGAAATACTATTGAATCAGCGCAGCTGAACACCACTGATTCATGAAAATGAGATTATTGTGTTGCTGAAGCAATACAAAAGGAACCAGAGCTGGAGCTGTTGTTAAAGTCCATGCATGGCTTGGTGGTTGTGCCTCATTCACATTGTATGCAGTTTACTGGTATTTCACAGAATAGTTTATGAAATACTAATCTCGATTTTACACCTGTTTTCATTTTGTATTGTCCTTTGCACCTTGGAAAAAGGGATGTAGAAAGATGCTGTAAGCATCTGGAGTTAGTAGATGCCTTGCAAGGAAAGGCTGAGGGACCAGGGCTGACCAGGTCAGTCTGAGGAAGGGAGTGCTTTAAGGGCAAATAACTGCAGCCCCCTGGGCCTTACAGGGAGACTGTTTACAAGCTGGATCTAGGCTCTTTCCAGCAGTGCATGGCAGGAGGGCAAGAGAAACCTCGCCTAAATTGAAACAAATTCAGACTAGGTATGAGAAACTTGTTCCCCACAAGGACACCCAGGCACTGGAGCAGGGCTCAGAGAAGTTGTGCAGTCACCAGCCCAGAACGTGGAGCTCAATACCTACCTGGCTGGATCAAGCCCCGAGCAACCTGGTCTGATCTCTCACCTGGCCCTGCTGTGAGCAGGGAGGTCACACTAGAGACCTCCCAAGGTCCCTTCCAACCTGAACCATCCCATGGTTCTGTGAACCTGTGAGCTTTGCTTATATATCTGTCTCCTTTGAGTGATATGATTGGTTTTCTGAATACAGTGGGTTAAGTGCATTCATGCACAAAAACATACACCAACGTGATGTGGAAGAAATACATTATTTTTTAAGCTAGGGTCTTTCCAAGTCTAAAAGACTATTACACAAAGATCAGAGTATAGTCCCTAAATTTACATTGTATAAAAGTACATTGCTGAGATAAATTTTCTGTTTGCTTAACAACCTGCCAAGTTTGGATGAGAAGAGAAAATGTTGATTGATATGAACACTCAGATGATAATGATAGAAAGCACTCTCACAAGGTTTTATTGCTATTGCACGGAAGACCAGGCTCTGGTTTGAGCAGCTTCCTTTGAACTCCACTAGGTGACTACAGAGACCTCTCACCTTTTGATACTAGTGATATGGTAAATTCTGTATCCTTAAATGAAAATCAATTATCTTTCAAAAATGCTAGTTCAAAGAGCAAACATAAACCTGAACCAATTTTTAATTGGTTATTTTTTTAGGTTCACTGCCTAGCTTCCTATGCTCTGAAATGTATGAATCTCAGCTGAAATAGAAGTTCAGTACTTACTAGGGACTGACCATAATCAAATCAAATTGCGAAATCTGTTTTACATGTTGACTGGAAAGGAAAACCTGGACAGCCTCTGAAAAGTCCTTTTGATATGCAATATAATGTAGTATATGATGGTAAAATACTTTACGGGGTATGTTTTTAGCCCTGAGAAATAGCTGACTTGTTGACACTGAAGTATCAGGTGGGGTGAGTCATACCATTTGTTTAATGGGTTTTTTTCAGGACTCAGGGTCCTGACATTTTGTCCTGTCTATCACAAAACATGAATTCTACACTCATCATTCATTTCCTTTTTTTGTATGTACAGTGCTGAAGCCTTGGACTGTGAACAGCCTGTTTGTCTCATCCAAGCTTTTATTTACTGTTGTGACCAATTGTGTGTCTTACCTTGTGCTGCAAAAATTAATTCACATTTTCCACTTACCTTGCACTTTACTAATCTGTTTTAGCATTTAAAAAGTTGTCTTCTGTGAACCAGATCATCTCTTTTAGACCCTACCTCCCTCTCTGTGATCAGAGCCCTTCAAAGTAATCGAATTTTCCCAAAGATAGAATTTAGACTTATGAGAAGATATCCATTAATCTGCTTTGAGAGTCATCCAGTAAAACACATTGGAAAACTCAGACAAACTGCTCTTTGAAAAGGTCTTAATTCTGCACTTTTACCTCTGGAATATCTATTTGTTTTCTATCATCTAATTGACCCAGAGTACAGAATTCATTAAGGTAATTCTGGTCGGTCCAGTTTACTGTCACTGCTTCTCAGATGACCTCCAGTGGTACTAGTTTTCACTGGTTAGTTAGTCCTTTTCTAATCTACAGAAAAGGAGATTGCAGTATGTCAGTGGTGGCTTCTCTACTTTGAGAAATACTAATCAAAAATAAGTATATATTGTAAGTAACCAATAATAATGTCACTTTATAAGTGACAAAATGAAAATGTTAAAAAAGAGGATCCATCCTAATTCCAAGGGTGAATATTGTTCTTTAATCTCTTTATAGTATTGTTTTGGGCAGTTTCTGTTTTCTTATTTAGCTTCATTAAATGGTTAAATGCCTTGCCAGTTGTTTTGTACCTGGTTTGCCCTTACTCATGCAGAGCGATATCTTTATGCTGGCACTGATTGATTTCTCAGGGGGCTCCTGAGCAAAAAGTGTCTGAGCCAATGTCTATGAAATTCAAGGTGATTTTTTTTCACAGAATTTTCCTCATTACTTACCAGGAGTGTAATACAGAATAGACACTTTGAGATTTGGCAGAAAAATTGTTTTTTGAAACACTTGCATTCTCTAACTGGCAACAGAGATAATGCCTTTGGAAAATATATAGGGATACCTTGCTTCTCTCCTTTTCCTTGCCGTTTCTATTCTACGAATTAGTGTCAGTTCCTAAAATGTTAATTATATTCAGGGTTGTGAGAATACGTATTTTTCTGTGCAGACCTGAGCAGATGTTTCTGGTGTACCTTAAATTAAATGCTGCAAGGAGTGTTTGCAGTGGCTGGGAGGCAAATCCCAACACTGTGTCGGGTTTGTTACAGTAATCCTAATCTATGCAGTGGGGTGAAGAGATGTTAGCAGGGATGGAAAACAGCCTGTTCCTAATCCTTGCTGTTCCCATGGCAGATGAAACAAAGAGCAAGAGCAAAAAGAAGCATGAGCATCACTGCAGTGGTTAGTGTAATGAGATGAACAGAGACCTTTATTATATTTATTTAAAGATTTCAAAAGTCATCTGTATAGTAATGCCTTATCTGAATCTGATCACAGAAAAACTAAATACCCAGGCTCTGAGAAGGCTAAGGCAAGAAGATGCTGGGGCTTTTTGTCTTTTTAAGTATTTTGCAAATGTCTCAAAAGTAACCTGGGTGGAGATTTGATATTTTTTTGTTCCCAGTGTTATGTTTCCTGTGCTACTGACAACAGTCTGTCACGACTCTGCCTAGCCATCATTGCTGATAGGCTGTCTCAGAAAACTGAAACTTTGGCTTTTGTTATTTCCTGAATTTTTGTCTAGTTTTCCAAAATCATTATTTCATCACCTACGGTTCAGAATTGCATAGACATGTGTTTACCATTTCTTCTCTCCCTGAAAGACAAAGCATCCTACAGGGTCTCTCTGGGAGGTAGTGTAAGGTGGATAAACCATCTTCCACAGTAGCTTCTTCCCACCCAGGTACTGGAACCGCTTGAAAAGTGACCACCACATTAAATCAAACATATCTTTTAATTCACTCTCTGCATGGGACATCGGCAGTGGAAAAGATTTCCTCAATGCATGGGGTTTAATAGCACTGATATAAACAGTCTATGAATGGACCCTGTGCACTCTTGCCCCATCCAGGTCCTGCTGTAGAGTGTGCAGTAGTACCTGACCTGCACAACCTGCTACAGTGTTTTGGTGCTTCAAGCCAGCAGTCTCAGTCATCTGTTAACTCTTATACTTCTGTGCTCAGCAGAAGACAGCACTAATCTCTAAATACTTGCATTAAAATTCTCTTCGGATGGCTACATTTTCTTGGTACCATGCCATATGCATCGTTATGGAACTGCATAATTATGTCCTTTGCCCCATTTATTCTGTGGATGAAATAGCAATAAAGCAGTGAATTCCAGCACTTGGGTGAATGATTTGCTTTGCCCTTTAGGACTGCAATGGGAGTAACACTGCATTCAGCATGTGCAGCAAAATTAGATTGTGGGCTTACAGCCAAGAGTCGTAAGTACATTCAAGATGCTGCTGGCAAAGAGGGGCTCACTGCAAAGGTCTTCTGCATGGCTGGAACACAACGTTGTGAGGGCAAAGCAAGCACTGCTTGTCAAACATCCTCTGACACTTTGCCACCAAGGCAACCTAAGTACCAGTGTAAGAGGTTCTTCCTTCCAGGTCATAGTGAATATACCTAGTGAGGCAGAAACCTAAGCCATGCATGACTTTATTTATTGTAAATTCACCATGATGCAAAATCCTAAGAAATTGATTCAAGAATTGTTCTTCTTGCTCCATTAAAAAGTGACATGATCAAAAGAGACTGAACCTTGCATTAACTAGGCAGTAAAATCAGGTTTCTATGTTTCTTGTGTATGTGAGCCATCTGCTGAGCTTAACCATTCATTTTAATTTGTCAGTACACTAGAAATTCTACCAAGCTGATACAGGCAAAAGCAATTTCTGGGGAAAAATGCAGACGTCTGGTCATGAGAATGAAATATTTCAGCACTCCTACCACATGTGACAGATAAGCAAATCTGTCCCTGGCGCTGACTTTATTAAACCCCTCTGTGCTTAGTAATAAAATACTGTCACGTCACCACTACCCCGGGTAATAGCAGGGGAAGTCTATGAAGACCCTCAGTGGATTCATGATAATTGGAAAATGTGTAATATATACATACTAAGAGAAAAGAATAATGGCGAACCATCCGAAAATGTGGAGATAGTGTGGTTAATTTACAGCCTGAATGAATGTCTCATGCATTCAGGAGCTGCCTGGAATAGTAATTAATAAAACTGGGCTCAGAATGAAAAGGTGGGTGTGCTAGTCTCAGGACTCTGCCTCAGACTTGCTCCATAGCACCAGTTATTTAAGCTGCTTTATACAGTGAAATACTGCAATTCTCTTTCTTCATGGGCTAAAAAAGATGTATCTCACATGAGGTCAATTGAAAAAAATGTATCATCAATTTTCTTCTTTGACACCAAATTGGTGCTCACATTTAATGTCACTGAACTTTGGAAAAACTCTCTTGCTGCTGCTGAAAGAGAGCTCTAGTTTTCCAGCATATCTTTACTCATTGATACGGTTAGCATTGGTGGTTGTCAGAAATATTCTTCAGGTGCAGACTGTGAAAACCTATGAAGTATTTCCAAATCATGCTCTTCTGACATTTTACAGCAATTTTGCAAAAATTGAATGAACCAGATCTTTTTTCTAATCTAGTTCTAGTATGCCTGTGATATGTGTACATAATATTGTCCTCAGATAATCTAGGGTAGAGATAGTGAGGGAATTATCTTTGTAATTAAGCCAGTAAGGCACACGACTTCCTTCAGAAAGGGGTATTTGGGTAATTAAGCTCGTACAATGGGCACATATTGCACATTTTGGGTAATCTGACAGCCCTGGAGACTCCCCAACAAAGTATATGTACTGATATTTTTAAAATTATAAATATATTAAAAACAAAATGCTTATTCTTGTTTCGTTTTCCTTCCTCTTGTCTCTCCCTGACCTCTCTATTGTTCCTTCTCTATGGAGCCTCTTAACATCAGCATCTCTGCACATCTGTTAGCACAATGGGTTGCCATAAAGAGTCTCAGGCAGTTTCTACAAGGTCAGTCAAAAACTCAGGTTGGAATACAGATTATAACCAAAGAGCTGCTTTAATTCAAAGTAAAATCAAAGGGCAAATTGTGCTTCCGAGTTTCCTTAGAGGTAGTACACTTTACAGCTATGAAATCTGCTATTGAGGCGTTCATGCTGTGCTCAGGCATTAAATGAGTAAACTTTGAAGAAAGCTGTATGTCTTTAGTGGAAGTCTTACAGCACCTCTTGCACTTTATCTGCAATAAAGATGCATTTATTTTTTTAAAAAAAGAAAATATATGCTAGAAATGGATTTAGGGTGTAGTCAATAACATCTGCACATAATAAAAAAAAATGCTTTTGTCTTATGCATACTTTCTCAGGAGCAGCTTTCCAGGTGTTTCACAGCAGTGATCGGTAACACTGAGCACACTAGACTTGGCATTTTTTCAATACTTTACTGAAAAAAAGAAAGAGTCACAAGCAACTTTATTATTCTTCCAGGTCTAATTCTTAAGGAAAGGGAGAGAGAATAATGAAGTGACTTAGTTCAGTCACAGTCCAGGTCAGTGACAAAACTGGAAGAAAAGCTAAAATCACCTTAGCTGATTGTAGAAACACCTATATGTGGTAGGAAAACCAGGCTTGTAATACAAGAATCTTCATACAGAAAGGATGGAGCCACACCTAGAACTGTACACTCTTGCTAGAGAGTAGCCCAGCAGTTTGAGAAACAGAGTGGGGATTGGGCATTCCAGTTTATGCTGAGTTTTCATGCCACTACGCATTCCTGTAACATCGATACGCAATCCTACCTTTATCTCTAACTTGCTCAATGGACTGGAAAAAAACCCAAAAAGCCCTATGCATGTTGCAGAGCAGGTTGCTCCTCAACCACGCATGAAATTTGCTTATTTTGCCTCTCTGAAGTTGCAACCACATCGCATTGTGCTAAATAAAATATGAGATCTTGTTGACCAGAGACTAATTTTTTGCTTTCTGTATTTATATCTTATGTAGAAGGTAGAAACAATACCTGAAAATTCACAGAGATTTTCTGAAGATTAATTTCACTGGAATACTATTCTTGACAAAAGCTAAAGCTCTAAGGTTAGCATGTAGTAAGACCTATTTAATGGAGATGCAGTTATCGGCTTTCATGTAGAAAGAGAATTCATTTAATTCAGGTTTACTCGGACACCCTGCCAAAGACCGCAGTAAGGTGTTGTAAGGGATGACATTCACGACTGAAGGAGTGTGCTAGGAAAGCTGTCTGGGAAACGCAGCTCCTTACTGTGTTACTGCTTCCAGGCTGAAGTAAAGGACTCCTTTCCTTTGGGTCTTTCTGCATCATTTCACTTATGCATGGTCCGAAACGTGCTCAGGTCAAGGGGAATCTTTTCTTTGAGTTGAAGGAACATTAGCTCACAGCCACATGTTGAAGATAACTGTAGGAGTATTTCTAATCGTTCATCTATTCTCTTTTGTGTGAATCTAAGAGGAAGAGTTTTTCCTTCTTTTGGATCCTAACATTTGGGCAAGAAGAAATCTATATTCTGAAAACCCGGTCTCCATAAATACTATGGAAAACAACCAATTCTTTGTGTCTTCCATTTTCTACCAAGCAGCAATGAAGTGAATATTTAGCAAGTACGTGAACCTTGCAACATCTCCAAAGTCAGTATAACATCCCCATTGAGAATTGAAGACATTGGGGAACAAAGGAAATAACTGGGTGTTCCACAGATATAAAACTAGGCAGTACGATCTGATACACTCTGTTATGCATAGCTATTATGTATTAAGTTATACAGTTCTGAATGCACATTCACCTGCACTTTCCATAAGGTTTTATCACAGAATAAGGTGTTTCAAATTGTCAGACATTGATGCATTTTGTACACTTAATTGCTTATATTTTCTATTTAGTGGAGAAGCTTACAAACACAATAATCCTTAATAGGATTATTAATGGGATAGGAATAAATGTGCATTTGCAAATTCTTTTACCCACAAGAAAAGAAAGAAAAGAAACAGCAAAACTCTACTGTGCATAAAGGGAGGCATCTGTTGTAGTCCTTTCCTACCCATATGTGATAATGACTTTCCTGTTGGTTTTGAGATAACTACCCCAAGGAATAAAATATTGCAGCATTTCTCTGTTACAAATTTATGGGTTTGACTGCAGGTTTGGTCCCCTGCTTGTTTTAGATGGTCTTTAAGAAGCAAACATTTTACTGAAATGACTAGAAATTTTGGGAATTATTTTGCTGGGAACAGGAAAATAACTATTCCTAAGCAGTACCTAGGAGACAAGGAAAAAAAAAAGTAAATTTCCTTACTTTCCCCTGGTAGTTTCAAAGCTGGATGCTTTGGAGTTGTCGTCCTGCTGGATACTGGTGATAGCAGTGCTGTGGGATGATGGTTTGAGAGATCTGTTCCTTGTAGCTGTATTCTGGCTTGTAGTGACTTCTTGCTGGAGAGGCATCTCTCTAGCATCGTTCTGTAGAGATGCCCCTTTGCTGCTGGATAAGCTTCTCTTCTTATCTTCGTCAGGATCACCATCACTGTGTCCACTTGACTGGCTTGTAGGGGTAGAGGTTGTAGGATTGGAGGCTTTCTTCACTGCTTTCATTCCCAGAGGCTTGTTTGAAGATGCAAAAGGAGGTCCCTGTGAGGCACTCCCTTCGGCAGCTTGGCTCTCAGAATGGGGTGACCCCACAATTGTGGTCGGAGATGGAGTCAAGTCTGAGTGACTTGTCTGGGTTTCACCATCCTGGCCTGTGATCCAGAAGTTTCCTGGAGTATTAAATCCAATGCTGGCACTCTGTAAATTAAATAGGACCAGCAAGAAGATTATCTCCTTCATTCTGCTGTTTTGTAAATGCTACAGGTTATCTCACATTTATTTCCCAAACAAGAAATCCTGTAGCTTCTCCCTCCTCCTGAGCTGCTGCTCGTACAGTGAGCCTACCCAGAGGATGCCCTGACAAGCTTTATTTTTGTAGAAAGGAAACAGGTTTTGGTTTCAAAACTGACTGAGGAAGCCTGGTTTCCTGTTTCTGTGGATTCCTCTGCAACCTGTGACCCCTTGGAGAGCGGGAGCCTGGCAGCCTTTGTGGGGGAAAAAAGAAGTTTCTGCAGAAGGCACAGGACAAAGATTAATGGCACAATAAAAATGTGGAAAAATATGTTCTGTGAAGTCATCCTGAGTGATAAAAACTGAAATTATTAGGTAATTTTCCTTTCACATGTACGTGTATGGAGACTTGACACGTGCCCTTTGGATGGTTCGTACTTGTGACCTTGTTATTGAAAAATAGTTGGTAAAACTGGTGTGCTGCATGAAGCTGAAAGTTTTCTGTGTCTCCTCTTTTTGTTTGAATGTTTAAGCTCACTGCTGCCAAAAGTGGGGAAGTGATAAGGAAGAGGTTCACACTATATTCATCATTGTACCACAAGCCTTCAAATGCAATAATTTACCTATAGGTCATTGACCATTTATGCTGCATCGTGTTTCTGGAGTTCAATCAACGATGTGTATGAACTATCTCTATAGTATCATTTCCCAGAGATGCAATTCCAAATTCTCTGGGGTACGAGAAACACCTCTGTGGGCATGGCAGAGGTGGCATTTGATCTGTGGGAGACACGTGCCCTTCTGGGACAGGGTACTTAAGGGCATTTCAAATGGTGTTAAAAGTTTACATAAGGACAACTGAATCCCATCCTAGATCCCCATTGACTGTAACTGGAGTTTAGGCATGTAATTCACATGCAGATCCATATTTATGAACCACTAAATCCGTATCTCTAAAATGGAGAAATCTCCCACCCATAGACAAGACTGAAAGGAATATCCTGGATCACCGAGTCCATCCCTTCCCTTTTACTGCATACTTTTACAATTAATTAATTGCAATTAATATTATTCTAAAGTAGTATTATTCTAGAATAATATTACTTGCAGCTTAAACATAATATTGGGAGCT
Organism: Calidris pugnax; assembly: GCF_001431845.1. Taxonomy (NCBI): domain Eukaryota; kingdom Metazoa; phylum Chordata; class Aves; order Charadriiformes; family Scolopacidae; genus Calidris; species Calidris pugnax. The sequence goes on along the minus strand of NW_015090774.1, from coordinate 8,990,178 downwards.
TTACAAGCAGAAAAGATCTGGGGAAATGACTATTCCATACAAAGAGTAAAGATAACTTTTTACACCAGAAGGATAGACAAATACTGGAGTACGTTACTCCGAGAGATAGTGGGATCTCGATGACTGGAGATATTCAAAACTCAGCTAGACAAGCCACTGAGAAACATGTTCTAAGCTCTGCTTTGAGCTGGATTTGGGACCCGATGACCTTTGGATGTCCTTTCCAATCTACATTACTCTATGAAATTATGCTTGTTAGCTGCCAGGTTGAATACTGCGGTCAGGGAAGAGGAGAAGGATTTTTTTCCTCCTCCAGTGCCATTCTCCAGGTCTCTGAGATTAGGAGGAGTTAGTTTCTTGTTGAAGGAAAAGAAAAGGAAAAGGTAATTGCTGATGAAATTGCATAGAGAAACATAACACAAAATTTTAAAGTAGGGAGAAAGCAGTAACAGAATAGACCTGTCAGGAACTAAAGAGATCTGAGAGGGCATTGTCAACCTGTTCAAAAAGCCTCTAGCCACTGACACAAGTGCTGCACTAAGGACTGTGGACAATGTATGTATAAAAGCAACCTTACACACCTGGGAGCAGAACTGCAAATCCTGGGCATGCCTTGTATTATTTGAAAATTGCCTCTTCTCAAAAATAGAAGCAAAATCCCTATTCTGAGGGAGTTTAATGATTAAGAGTGACACCAAGAAAAAACTGATAAATGACTTGCAATTCTTTTCAGACGATATTTAAAAAACAAAACTAAACACAACACAACAAAACCAACCTGAACATGGAGGATAAACCATTAGCTCTTATTGCAGTCAAGTAAATCTCTGTGATGGCTGTTCCTGTTGAAAGATTTGGATAACAATGCCTTGCTTTCAGTTTCCAGGCGATAGTCTAGCCTTTTAGCTGTGCTGAAGGGTTGGGTTTTCAATTTGCTATGATTTTATTTTTTTGTTTTATTGTCTTGGTAAAGTGTAGGCTTCTCCTATACAATGAAATGGATGCCATTTTGTGATACAACATCTTAGCAAAGAAACGCAATGGGGCTCTTTTTTGGAGACTTTATTTCCCCACTCTTTTTCTTATTCATAGTGAAAATCTATAAATGCTATTTGAATGTAGGACACAGGAGAGAGTCTGATGAGCAATCATCTCCTTTAAAGGCTAACATAAGCTATTTCATGTGAGTGTTTCTCTTTCTGAGCTCTATATTTGAGATTTTACCATTACGTGATTTAGCATTTGTTATCCTTTATTTTTAGAAATCCCAAGATAAAATGAGAGATAAATTAGTCTTGACCGTATTTGCAAATTAAATGCAAGCTGGCTTTAAAAAAGAAAAATCACAGCAGCTGCATACTGTATTTATTTATACAGTCGGAGTGCCTAATAACAAACAAAGCTTGTATTCTGCTCCGAGTTACTCCACTGCAAGTGTTAATTCTGCCTCTAAAGTCAGGGAAGCAACTGCACATTTCCACCAGTGCAGAAAAGAGCAGCATAAAAGAGTCTGGCTTTTGGCGGTTGGCAGATTTCATTACCTCGGGGTTTATTTCCCTGACTGAATACTCCAAAATGAAAATTTATTGTTGATATGATTTTATTAGTACATGTCTGGGCTGTTGATTAAAAGAAAAAAATTGTTTGAAGCTCTTTTTATTTAGCAAAACAATCTTGGGACTGTAAGAAACTCAGGATATCCATTTTCAAATTGCTGCATGCTGGATCTGAATCCCAAGCTCATTATGGATAGTATTTCAGCGTTAGTTCACATCCAAATGCAGCCTGTCTCAGCACAAATTGAACCTAGGAAAGGATAAGCACTTGGATGCGTTTGGTGAAACTTAGGCAGAAATAGGTTCAAAATTATCCTGAAAACTCCCACTCAACTTGCTGCTTACTCCCTTATGCATAAATCCATAGGTGCCACATTTTTTTATTAGTTGTGTAGCAGTATTACTAAAATCTCTGCATGTCAGGCTGGCCTCATGGGTTCTTACTGTAAAATTTAAAAGTTGACCTTGCAGCAGAAGCTGGACCTCAAGTTCCCAGTGTATATTATGTGCCAGTCCCACAGTCTACACTCATGCATGCTGTTGCACACATACTCTTTCACCCAATGAGTCTGAACTTCTATATTGGCACATTCGGTAGGAGGGATGGAGAGTCTCTCATCTCCTGGGAGAGCACAGGACAGTGAAAGAAGCAGTTTCCTGAGAGGTGGAAACAGGGTCTGAAGATTCAGCTGTACTCCTGGGGGTCATTTAAATCACCAGCCTATATTACGTAAAAGAGCAGTACCCTTCTGCTCACAAAAGAGTTACCCTTATTTGGTATTATGGAAGAAAGAACAGTATTATTTTCAGGGTCCCAGCTGTGGCTCTCCAGATAAGGCAAGTACTTTACTGAAGCCTGAGTAAGCTGACCAAAGGCTGGGATTTTAGAAACACTTTTATATTTAACATCTGCTAATGGCACACACTCAACACGGTGACTTCAGACAAATCCCTGCTCATCTCATTGAATCACTTGAACCATCTTCAGGGACTTTCAGCTCTCCCCAAGCACTGCAAAGGGAGCATCAGCTTCACTCTCTTCTGCAGTTATCAGACTGTACAGCCACTTTGGCAGAGCTACTGTTGATTCTCCAGATTATTTAAGAAGTTCTATAAACTCACCTCTGCTACACTACCATGGTCTGTCTCACAGCTCTCTGTCATCCTCATTCCTTGGGGTTTACTAGTAGTGAATCTATCCCCAGTCTTAGCAAGAGTAGTCCAAATCCACGGGGGCTTGGCACCCCAGAACTATCTGGGCCAAGGACTGCACAGCCAGATCATCTTCTCTACCTGTGCTGGAAACTGCAACAACATCTGTAGAAAACTGCTGGGATGATGGGCTGTATGCCTGCCTGCTTAGCACCTACACACGTGCCACAAGTGCTATCTATGGGTAAAAAATATGAGTTTCTATGTGAGAAAGCTGGTATTGAATAGCACTTTATTCCACTGGTGTGCCTACTACTGGGAGAAATTGGTTTTCCCTTGTCCCAGACATAACACAGTTGTATTTTAGATAATTTTTCACATTGCTTGAAGTACCTCTTAGTACCAGTTGATCTGGTCCAGTGAAAAAGCCACTTCACTTTCTTCTCTCATATACAGACAGGATAGGGCAGCACTAAAGACACAAAAATAGGCACATCAGGATCAGGAAGAAGAAATCACTTCTGTAGTCATTCTGCCATGGTGCAGAATATTCTCATCCAGTTATATGAAGAGCTCTAGTACCCCACTATATCAGCAAATAAAGTTCTTGTCACAATGTTTCCCCTGTAAGCTCCAAGAGCATATTCAAGGCTTCTGAACAATTCTGAATCCCCATATTTTACTTTTTTTTTTTTTTTAAGTTAACAGCTTGTATCCAGTGTATATGGCTGGTTAGCATTAATTAAAAGGACAGAATATAAGAGATGCTATCATGCTTATTTTATATTTTACTGGTTGTAACTGGTTATTGCATTATAACTGGTTATTACATTTTACTGGTTTTACTAGGCTACATTTTACTGGTTATAACCATTGTGTACTTAGACAAGAATATTTCTCCATAAAAGTCAACCCAGGAAGTTAAATTTTACATCTAAAATAAGATTCAATGAATCAATAAAATTTCTTTACGTTTGTTTTGATTGCATAATACAGAGCCCTGTGTCCCTCTCAAAAAATAACTCCTTTGAATCTTACTTTGCTTAAAACAGTGGTAACAGAAAAAATCATTACTTTGTGTAGAAAGGACATAGCAGCAGAAGTATTTTCCAATTAAAGGTCAGTATGTGTAGTTTGCATGGTTACAGCATGAATTCTTAGTGATTTTGATGACTCAGCTGCAATGTGGCTCCAGCTAAGGCAGAATTATATTCCAGCATCAGCATCACTCTTGATCAAACTAAGCAAACAAAATACCCTACAGTATTTGAGGATGCTTTTGCTGAAGTATCATGTAATAGCTGTGATTTTACAGCGTATTCCAATATATTCTTTTCCTTTGCCTGTGGGCAAGTTTTTAGCCTTCAGAGATGTTTATGTATTGAAAATATCTTTTATGTGGGAAGTGTGGCAGCAGATGAAGGAGATTGCTCTCTGCTTTGCTCTAACTTCAGCCTATCCTTAGGGTAAAATTGACATCAGGTAGGTGGGAATTGGCAATGGTCTGGGTTACTTTAAAAAAAAAACAACCCTGTGAGTTCTTCCTAGCATTTCCTTTCTAGAAATCGTTTTTAATATGCAAATATACCGAAGAACACTAGGATTTTCCTAGAACAAAAGAAATAACAAGTTGGTACAGAGCTCTAACCTTGGCCATTTCCTTCCCTGTAGTGCCTTCCAAGTGTGATGATTTCAGTGAGTGATGTAGCCTCCTTTAGCAGTCTCTAGGGGATGGTGCTAAAAGACAGTTTATCTTAGGGAATTCTCACATTACTCTGGAGACCAGACCATTCCCAAATGCCAAAAGATCAGCAAAAGACATAGGAAAGCAACAGTTATTTTTTGTAGCCTTTAAATCCAACACTAAGTAAAGTTTGGCTAGCCCCAGGAGTCAAGGCTTTACTTTCAGGAAGGTGTAATTAGCTGGGGACTAAGTAATCATTTGTGGAGGGCAGGAATCTTCCTGGATGCACTTGTCATCTGTCTGGTAGTGTGCGATTCCCACACCTGTCTGCTACAGACAAAGCCTCGTTAGCAATACTCTGTGAAAAAAACTGATGCTGCTAGAGATGAGCACTGAGAAGCTCCCATGCTAGCTCATTCCCTAGTATATCGACCAATAATATTCTGTGGAAACTAGAAGGAAGCCCGGGCTGTGACAAAAGACCAGAGGAGTAAAAGTTTCCTCTACTGGTAAGGGTTTCCTCTACTATCTGTGCTGGGCTGCTTTCTCACAGCTGAGGGTAGCTCCATGAGGAGTGATCAACCTTCCCGACAGCGGTGCTGCAAGTGACTGGAAGAGCAGCATTTACCTGAACACTGGAAGCAGCCAAACCCCTTGGCTTTCTTATTAAGGGCAGGTCATCAAGTGCTGCTAATTCCCCCGGAGCGTGAATCCCATCTGTTTTGCAGGGTCTAGTGCTAACAGACTGCATTCAGCATGTGCATCCCTTTCCTCTGGCAAAAATGGTTGCCTGGTTTGTCTGTGTGTAAGGAGGAGAAGGCAGATCAGGATGCTTCCAGTAGCAAAAAGAAGGGAACAGTGAAGTGAGAGAGAGGCAACTGAAGGGGAACAGGGCATCCAAAGGAATGGAAATTTGGATTTGCAACGTCGAGCTTTCCTAGAGCTCGGAGGTGCTTTTAATTCCAAGCTTTTCCTGATATGGATGAAACAAAAAACTTCAAAAAGTAGAACACCAGAATAATGCTTTCACTGCTTTGTCTCCAAGGGGTTTCCAAAGAAGTCCCTCTCGAACTTCCTTATACTGTGTGCCTGTGCCAGGATGTAAAGAAGCAACAGATAAGTAAATAAAATGATTCTATGATTCTATGTGCATCAGGGCTACTGCTGGCCTCACAAAAACAGCTGGGAGTCCAGTGTAAGGTGAGAGCCCATTCTACCCTTGCTTTCTCCTTTCCATTTCCTGATATATAGTAAAGGATACCTAGGACATTTCAAAAGTAGCAGCCAGAAATGACCTGTTATTATGAAGTTAATAAAGCTGGCAAGTCTATCAAGGTGCATGAGGAGCAGCCTACAGTTTGCTATGTCTGCATGCTGGAAATATCAGACTGAAGTGATAGTTGATATTCCTCCCATCACTGTGTTTCTTATAACTGCTGTTTCCATGGCAAATATACAGACTTGGCTTTCTACAACCACATTCCTTTATCACTTTTCTTGTAGATATGTATTTCATAGAAAATAGATTTCTTCCCCCCTCCCTGTGCAGCTCAGTCTGGAATGAGAGTCACAGCTTGTTTAAGGGATGGTGAGAAGCCATTTGCCTTTTTTTTAAGCAGAAGGGACTTTGTGTGAGGTGAGCAAAGAACAAGTCTTAATGGATACGACCAAGATAAAAATTTGCTATGAGAAGTCTGCATGTGATTTCCTAAGACCACAGGAGTTCTGCTCATGATGTTTTGTTTTTCTGCATTTTGCTCATCTGAGGCATCTATGGGTCGATTTCATTTTCATTATTTTATAGACAGAATTGCTCTGTTTCCGTTTTCCAGCACTAAGGTCCCAGAGTTGCAACTGGTAATGCGCAGATAGCTGTGAAGTGCTTCCATTATGCATCAGGCTATGGCCTGGTGCCAAAATCTGCCTGGGGCATTTGAGAAGGCTTAATGAGATAGAAACCTAAAAAGGAAGGTGATAATACAGCTGTAAACATTTCAAGATACATACATTTATATCTGGGTTTATCTATAATTCTGTCTGCTAATTTTTTCTACTGTGCTTGAAATTTGTCCAGGTTTGGTTGGATACGTGACTGGAGCTTGTCACTGTTCATAGTGTGGGTGTATGAATTGCACAAGAATAAATGTGTCAGTCTCTCATTTTTGTAGTGAGCTTTGGTTTGACAATGATGTTCTAGTTCAGTAGGGAAAGAAATTTTATTTGCCTGGTGTTTCCCAATTGGCACCTCTGTGGCCTGAAGAATATTGGGTCAGGCAATGGTAGTGTCTTAATTTCATTCAGATGTGACTCAGAGGTAGGTTGAGTATCCCAGAACTGAACCAGTTAGCTGCACATTGCAGGGGGATCTGTAAAAGTAGCTTTCTCTGGAATGGAGCAGTCCTGTGGCAGAGAGATGTTTTGTCTAGCTGTACCTGTAACCGGGTTTTTATGTGAATGGGCTTGGTAGAAGAGCTGAGGATGCAGAATGCCTATGCAAGAGATTAATCTGATTTGCAGTGCCTGTCTGGAGCCAATGTCCGATGCTGATTTAAACCTACTCATGGAAGGAGTAGGATGCCTATGCAAGAGATTAATCTGATTTGCAATGCCTGTCTGGAGCCAACGTCCGATGCTGATTTAAACCTACTCAGTCTCTTTTATGGAATTTGCATCATCATGTTTTTCACCCTTTTCCTCTACTCATTAAGATACTTAAGGATCTATGTTCCTTAAGATTCAGCATCTGAAGGTAAGGCAAATTACCGCCAGATGTGTCCAGTGAGGTTTGATTTTTCCAGTCAGAAAATGGTGTGTAGCCATGGGGAAAGCCTAAAAACATGGATTTATCAGCAAAGATATTCCAAGCCCGCTGACATTTACTCTTCATTGTAGCCTTTGACACAAGAGTTCAGAAATATCCTTTTCACACAGATTTAAAACCTCACATTCTGCTACTGTGGGGATTGTTACTATATAGGGCCATGCTTTGTTTTCCTGGAAACCTTGATAATATGTGAAGCTTATCTATATTGAAGGCTTCTGATCTTGCAACAGAAGGATGTTGTTCCAAGCTCTAGGAGTGAGCCCTCTGCTATTTACAGAGAAGCTTCCCCCATCATATGGAAAATAGATTTGAGAGACTTTTCTCTGGCCCATGCAATTCTATTCCTAGAAAATTAGTTAGCAGTCTTGACATGCCCTGAGAGAAAAACAAAAGGAGGGCAACAGGAACCTCTGTGTGCAACCTCCATTTTGAGCAATTCTAGTTTTGTTGTAGTGACTAATTTTTCCCTTGAAGCCAAAAAGCGAAGGAGGGTTGACTAATGTGCCATGCTATGGTTGCTGCATCTGGGAGTTTAGAGTTGGACTGGAGCCTGAAGGAGCCTAATTTAGAAAATAATGAGCTTTAGAAGTGAGTATTAAATCTAAATATATGCATGTATGCTCATGTATAGTAGCCAGGACACAATAAGTGCCACGTGCGTGTTTGGATTTGAAAGGTCTCTCTTTTTTAGCTGTATCAGTAAGAAGAAAACTGGAGGTTAAGACCGGGTCAAAGTACGTAACAGCAAGCAACCAGCAACTGATGTCAAATGGAAGAGCTGGAAAACCTTGTATCAAGTATATAAGCATGATTCCTTATTTCTCACCCTGGATTCTTTATTTTGTTCACATTTCAGATTGAAACCCCAGGAGCATGCCAGTAAATCTACAGAATAGGTTTATTTCTTTAAAAAAAAATGAAGTCTTATTTCTTCAAAATGTTTGGGGGTTTGCTGTTGTTAGAAAATCCCCAAATTAATAAAGTGTGTTTTTCATCACTATGCCAGTCACCAGTGGTGAAAAGATGAAAGGGAAATAAAAAGGAGAGAAACAAATTGAATAACTGAGAAAAAGCTTTCAAAATAAAAATCTCTTACAAAACAAAACAAAAAGGTGAATGTGAAATTGCTCCACTTTCTAAGCTAAGAATTTTAAATTTCAAAGCTTCCCATGAAACCCTTTACCTCTCTTCTGTCAGCTTTGCTACAAAGCTAGACCGGAGATGCATTGAACCTGATATGTTTTATCATGTGTAGCTAAAAGGTAGGACCTGCTACCAGCTCTTTTAGTAATTGAGAAATGTAAGACCGCAGGATGACACCTAGCATGGTGTTCCTACAGGAGGTACAGCAATGTGGGCCTGAATGATATATCTTCTGTGCTTATGAAAAGATCAGGCAGCATCCCTGGGCCTTGCCAGGAAGGCACTGAGATTTGCTCAAGCCCTCTACATAATACTCAGACACCGAAAAAGAACAGAAAAAGACATTTTCCAAGCATTGGGCAACTACATAGTTCAAACTTGGTACAGGAGCAGCAAAGGTGCTTTGGGAACACAACCTCTTAGAGTGCTCAGCATGAACCCATTTTGAAACGGATCAGCAGAAGAATTAGGAATGGGAAAGGCTTGATCTTCCCTCAAGACTAAGGCTTAATCCACCATTTCCCTTTCTAGATGGAACAGGAAACATCTATTATAGAAGGCTCTGGGGTTTCATTGCCAGTCATCTTGATGGGCCATAAGCACCAGGATTTTTCAGAGACCTAGAAACAACACAGCAGCCACTAATTAACCAGCTGCTTCTTGGCCTGGGAGGGTGGAGGCCTGGACTTCATATATAGTATTGCAGTGAATCTCACTGGTGAGAAAGGTCACGTAACTTTTATACATAATTTTAAACTCTTCCAATCTAATTTTAACAGAGAAATAAATCCTGTCTTACTCCTACAACATTTGCAGAATTGCTTTCTCCAGCTGATCCTACTGCATGTACAAGTGTCTTTCCACTCATGGAGAATGCTGGAGCTCTGAGCCCTTTGAGGACTGATTATTTCTATCTCCCCTACCTCTTTTTTTTTTATTTAGAGGAAGGAGGATAAGCTCCTCTTCCTTTCTCTGTACCAAAAGGCATTTCTGGAATTTCTGAACGTGTGTTGGTTTCCTTGAAGCTTTGTTTTATCTTGTTTGGTTGTAACAGTAATTAGCTAATGACCAGGTAACTATTAGTGACCTTGTTTTAGTGTTTGCTTAACTTTGTACAATTGTATTGTGTAATTCTTATTGTTATCTGTACTCATACACAGAACAATAGAAAGCAGCTATTGTGTGTAGAATGAATTATCTATGACTCTCAAATAAAATGCAGCATAAAGGACCACAGGCATAGAATCAGAGCAGGAGCTTTAAAGCACAGGAAAAACATCATATCAGGGGATCCACGACTGTCAACAGCTCAGCACTGGTCAAATATTAGTTATCAAAGGAAAGCAACCTTGGCAGCTGGATAGAAACAGTTCTAGTAGCAAGGGAAGAGAACAAAGAATTAGTATATAACATGTTAAACACACAGATGTGTCTATAACATGATATCACAGACCAAGGAAGAAAGAGCAGAGTGTAGATGCTGTTACGAAACATAAAAATGACCCCAACCCCAGGTCCGGGGGCGAAAAGGAAGAATCAGCACCCCATTCCTCCCAGAGAGGAGATGCTGGCTGTGCTGGAACTCCCTTCCCACAGCCATCAGCTTTCATACCCAGAGGGACAGTGAGCTGAGCACTACAGCCGAGGAAGAGGAAGGTTCTAGGAAGTTTGTGAATGTGGCATTTTTAACTGCATTTCATTTGAACTGTCTAAGTATTGTTGTAACTGGACTAAAAATAGCCTTTAATATGGATGCAGCAAATTGGTAACACAGTGCAAAACAGAGTCTTTACTGCGAGTACAGACTGGAGGTAGAAGGGAACAAACATCAGTGCATGTTGTAGCCCAGCACAAGCCTTGCCAGTAACTGGGACCATTCACCAGGGGTGTTTCCAGCTACTGGAGGGAGCCGGTCAGTGGTTTAATTTCTTGTAACAGGAGCCACTGTCAATTATGTGCATTGCTGGTGAAAATCCGAAGAAAGTGCCACAGAACAGGGCAGACCAGGCTGTGCCCGGCTTCCTGGGAAACTGTGGTTCTATAAAATGTGTTGTGTGATCTGCTGGGAAATACAGGCTTGACAAATTTACGAGGCACAGTAAAATGAGGTGATGAAGGCTTATTCCTGGCTTTTCAAACTGCTTGAACTGAGTGGCGCATTTTACTGCCATGTGGCAGGGTAGGGCCTAAGGTACCTGCTTACGATTGTGTGCGAGCAATGCTCACCCTTTGCAATGATAAAATTTTCCCTCTGAGCCCCATTTAAATTCCAACATGTTCTGCTTCACTGTTGGTTTGCCACTGCCAGCTACATTTGCTGAGTTTCAGTCAGTCCTAACTGATAAATTTGTGAGACAGAGGGGTGGAAATGATCACTGTACTTAGGGATGATGGTAGCTGTTGCTGTGCAATGAAATATGCATATCTAAAGCCACTCAGGCAGGCGTTGTAGGGTATATAAAAGAATATGGGGATGCCTGACTGAAAGTGCATCATGATGTTGAGTTACCCACAGTGGCAGGCAGGCAATAAATGTGTTTAATACACAGAATCTCTGTATACCCCCTTTAGTGTGCCCCAGCCTTGTCCAGATCAGGTGTGGGGTGGCAATGCATCAGGGCTCCCCTAACCTGAGTGCTGGGTCTCCTTCTTAGTGTTGGGTCTCCTTCTTAGGGCCACCAACAAACTGGTGGAGAGGCTGGGAGGTGGCTAGGGACCTCTAATTTGACCAGGCTATATTTCTATGGGGTTTTTCCCCATTTGGTATGGTGAACTTAATGTTGGTAAAAGAGGAATGAACCACCTATTTACTCAGAAAGAAGTAGGGGGAGTCTCAGAAGTACAAGCCACTCCATTTTAGTAGTATGTTTCCAAGGGGTTTTTGAAGTCTTAGGCTTCATAACATATGGAAAATCATTAAAAAATTAAAGCATGGTTGTTCTTGCAGGATGAGATGAAGAATGCAGGTATTTTAGACATGGATGTGAAGGAAGTATTCATTAAATATTTTTTTATATAAAATAAATTGGAGTGATTGGTGGCAGGCTTACGTTACCATTATTTTCATTACTCATTTAATTTCATCACATGGAGTGGCTCTTTTCAAAATTGCTTCTTTTGCTAACACATCCAGATCATGGCAGCTCCCTCTCCTCTAACCCTAGTCTGCTTCACCTGGGCTGTGGTGAGTCTCCTGTATGCACAATAAATAGGAGTTTTTGTTTAAAATAGTGACAATGTTAGTGCAACAATATGCATTCAGATTGCTCTGTCTCAACTTATAAATTTGGCGTAAAGAAAACCTTAGTCCCTCGCAATATATAATTTCTCCTTTTGTTTTTAGTTTCCTACAGAGGGAATGCTATTTCAATACTGTTTCACAGAGATCTTCACTTTTTCCCCATAAAATTACAAAGTCTATACATTGTATCATTTCATTATTATATCCTAATAGTAAAGTCCATACCTCTCTCTTTGAATCTCAGCTGACTCTGACAACCAAGACTAGTTGTGAGATAGGATATGGTTTTAAACACATCTAAAAGGGAGATGATAAAATCAAACATGTTTCTTATGATTACTTAAGTTGGTTGGCTGCTCTTGTGCCCTTTTCCCCGTGTTGCAATCATGGGGTCCATGGGGAGCAGTCATCTCCGATGGAACAGTACTCATCATGAAGATGAGAATACATCCTGTATGCAACTTTTAGATAGTAAAAGTAGTTAAATGGAGAAATCTTTTGCAGAGAAAATAAGCAATATGCAGCCAAACCCCTCTATTTCTCTGGGTCCTGAGGGCACAAAATGTCCTTATCTGCCCTGAGCAGCTTCATCTGACCCCACAGGGTACCTGTTCCCAGCCTTAACCCCAGCCCCATGATGGAGTGATCCAGGCCACCCTTGTCCCCTTGCAGTGTTCTGGTTGTCCCTGGGCTGGCAGGAGCCCACTGCTGCCACCAGTCCTATCCTGCCTGTCAGCAAGGTCCCTGCCCATGATGGACCCACCCAGCACCCTGTCCCATCTCATCCCTGCTGTGGGGGGCAGCCCCCATACCTGCTGCTCCCTCATGGTGAGCTCAGGCACAGCTTTGGGGCCTCGGACCAAACTTAAATAGGACTCCTGTGCGCTTGCGCAGGAGGTATGGGGTGGGAACCCCAAACGAGGTTACTCAGGGCAGTTAAGGCTATTGGTGCCCTTAGGGCCATGATGCTATTCTCATTAGCAATGCAAACATTCATACAGCCTCGTTATGCTGCCCTGAGATCCAAAATGTTTGTTCAGAAAGAGCTTTGTTGCAGAGAAGCAGCTGTGTCATGTGCATCCTTGTAAATCTGGAGATATTACAAAGCTCAGATATTGAACCGAAATCCCCCACTGAAGATGGTGACAGCCTGAGCATGCACAAAGAAAATTACATATTTTAGCATGGAGTAGTGACCAGAGTGCTAATGGCACGGTCTGTCTAAACTGTAATGCAGGGTTTGAGACTTTTTTCGTCTGCTATTGGGATTACAGATTTCGGACAGAGAGCCTGTATATGACAGAAGGAAAAAACCTGTGAGAGCCAGAGCTGCTTGAGAGAAGAGGGCTTCCTGAGAGAGCAACACATTTAGCATTCATGGCAGAAACAGCAGAATAAAGTTAAGCAATATAACAGCAGGATCCTGTTGCAGTATTCCCTTGTAATTATAAGTAGAGAGGAGGATATTTCTTGCAATAAACCTCAGTGTATGTAAGTCCACAAAGAGACTTATTCTTTCTAGCTGAGAATCTAGTAAAGATCAAATGTGTTCTTCTCAACAACAATTCTGCATAGGCACGTGTAGAAAGACCTCAGTCTGCTGGAGAGAGTGAGATCAGCCTGGGAGGCTGTAAAGCAAAACTCAGCCCTGCTAAGAGGCTAAGTGTGATGTACAGCTTCCAGATTTAAGTAAGCGTGCATGGAAACGAAGGGGACCTCTCTAGCCAGGGGTATTCTACCTTTGCAGGCTTAGCTAGGGAAAAAGTTAGCTTGTCTGTGTTGCTGCAGGCTCTATAAAACTGTTAGTGAGTCTCATTGACAGATATCAGCTTGCTTGCCTCCTGCGTGTTAGTGTCACCAAGCTTTGCCCTAGTGTCATGGTTTCACCCTGTTGGGCAGCGCATCAGCATGCAGCCATTCACTCATTTCCCCCCAGAGGGGTGGGGGAGAGAATCAGAAGGGTAAAAGTGCAAAACCTCGTGAGTTGAGGTAAAGATGGCTTAATATGGTTTCACCCTGTTGGGCAGCGCATCAACATGCAGCCATTCACTCATTTCCCCCCAGAGAGATGGGGGAGAGAAGGGTAAAAGTCCAAAACCTCATGGGTTGAGGTAAAGACAGTTTAATAGGTGAAGCAAAAGCTGCACACACAAGCAATGCAAAATTAGGAATGAATTCACTAGTTCCCATTGGCAGGCAGGTGTTCAGCCATCTCCAGGAGAGCAGGGCTCCATCACAGGTAACGGAAGACAGATGTCACAACTGTGAACGCCCCCTTTTCCACTTTTCCAGGAGAGCAGGGCTCCATCACATGTAATGGAAGACAAATGTCGTAACTGTGAACGTCCTTTTTTCCACCTTTTCCTCAGCTTTTACTGCAGAGCAGGACATTGTATGGTGTATGTGTGATGCTTTGGTCAGTTGAGGTCAGCTGTCCCAGCTGTGTGCCCCCCAAGCTTCTTGTGCACCTTCAGCCTACTTGCTGGCAAATGCTTTGGTCAGTTGAGGTCAGCTGTCCCACTGTGTGCCCCCCAGCTTCTTGCGCACCCTCAGCCTACTTGCTGGCAGGGTGGTGTGAGGAGAAGACAATGTCTTGACACTGTGCAAGCACTGCTCAGCAAGAAGTAAAACACCCCTGTGTTGTCAACGCTGTTTTGGTCACAAACCCAAAATACAGCACCGTACAAGCTACTATGAAGACATTTAACTCTATCACAGACAGAAGAGTACAATTATTTATGGCTGAATTATCTTTCAGTCTGGTTTGCAACCTTCTAGGCTTCCTTCCAAACACGTGAACTGTCGTTATCCATTAAAAGCTCAACTCTGCATGTGTTTACCAGGCTCTAAGCTCCGAGATGCTCTGCTGTGTCACTACCTCTCCTATCCTCTATTATACTTTGTGAGTTACAACCTTGTCTCTCTATAATGTACAAGACTCGCATAGGGGCACATGAAAAGTATGTCATTATGTAGTGGTTGAAGAAGCATACTTTGTGAGTTACAACCTTGTCTCTCTATAATGTACAAGACTCGCATAGGGGCACATGAAGAGTATGTCATTATGTAGTAGTTGAAAAAGCGGTTCAATAGCTGGAACAGTCTCATTAACTGTTTTCTCTAAAGGATTAACACGTCTCTGTATTTGACCTTTTGCTATGTTCTTTCCAGTTTGTAGATACTGAACTCTCTAGTCAGCCAAAACGTGTCGAGTTCAATGAGAATTGGGCTTACATGAAAATTTCTGCTGGTTCCTTCTTCTGTTACCTTAACAACCAGTATCTTTACCTCACAAGTAACATTTTCATCTGAAGTGCCTCCCTCTTCCACATACATTTCCATTTTGAATATTCACTGAAGAATGAAACTGGAAATGAAATATTACAAAAATTTGTATATGCCTGTTCTCCCATAGGAATTCAAAATGTCATAAATCAAGCAGCTCTCCTGTCAAGTTGTGTTTTGTTTTTTTTTTAATTTACCCCCATCAAAAAGGGAAAACTTCTTGTTTAAGCAATTAAACACCAAAGACAAGATTACAAAATGGATGAGATCAGTGGGAGGTTCTCCATTTTCTCCAGCAAGCTTTGGATAAGGATAAGCAGGGGTGTTTCAAAAATAATTTCCTTGAGAAGCAACCAGTAACCAAAGTAGAATTAATAACTGATCTTCAATTTCTTTCTAAGAAAGAAGTTCTGCCATGTTCTACACCAGTAACTCCAGGAATGGCAGTTTTCAGTGCAGGACTGCAGATTTTTTAGATTAAAAAGAAATAAATCTTCAAAATTCCGTTAAAGCTGTAAGATTCTCAACAACTGTACATGTAATAGTGCCACCAAATATATACTAGCATGTAGTCAGCAATATCCTTCAATATAGAAAGGCTTAAAAATTGTTACATGCCAAGAAGTTTTGTCTGGTAATCTGCCTGTATGAAAAAAATTCTTTATATGGGAACACTCGTGCTTCAGGCTCCTCAATTCAATAGTGCACATCAGCACATTCTCAAATTTAAAGTACGCACAGGAGCAACCCAGACTTAATGTACGATTAATGCTTGTTTCATTGACAAGAGTCCTGATATTACTGACCATATTCTATACTTTTCCAATGGATGTCTGTCTCTGGGACTTTTAAACTGTTGTAATACTTTAAACTCTATCATGAATGTACTTTGAGGATATAACTAATTCACATTATGCTTGTGAGTTTTTTATCCTTCAGTACGGTGTGCAAATTTTCAGTTAGTAATCTTTTTCTGACAGATCAAAACCCCTAAGTCATCACATTAAAATGTCTTGCAATGACATTATACTTTTAAAAGGTATGTTTCAAACTTGTTAAGGCCTCAATCAAAGAAAGCACTTAACCTTTCCTGAAGCACATGTTTAAACACATTCTATCAAGTCATAAAATAATGGATTTATAATCTCTTTGAAATGTGTCCGCGAGGTTTGAAGTGGGGGAAAAAAACCCAAAACAACAAAAAACCCACAATATTTTCTATTACATTTGTTTTGAAATGGATAGTACTTAATTTTATTTTGTCAGCAGGATAAATTACTTTCCTTAAAATTCAAATGAAATTTTATTTGGCAAGTGCTTTATGACAGCTAGGTGCTGCTGGAAAACCCTTGGCTAAATTCATAACGCTTGCTACAAAATAGGTGACTGCACTTGCAGTTCTTGCCTTGATTAGCTCTTCTGCTGAAGACAGGCGGGTAGATTAGACAGACAATCAAGTTTCTTGCGTTCTCCTCTTCCCACTTTCCTCAGTCTTGTTAAGTCTCAGATTTGCTCATGGGCTGGAGTTTCTAGTTTCATCTCCAGAGCTGATGACACTTACCTCAGTCACCACACCAGATGAGACAAAACAGAGAAATAGAGCAATATATATATAATCAGCTATAAGCTCTGCTTCCAGTTCATCTTTACCCCAACTTCTTCCTCCTCTGTTCTTAGTGGTTTATGCAGGTCTACACCTGCAAGAGAGTAGATTCAGATTTTTGTTTTCAATATCATTTCCATAAATCTGTATTGGGGTGACATATGTGCCAGGAAACGTGCTTGAAGATTGTATAAATCAGGTATGCATCTGTACCCCTTGCTGCTTATAGAGCAGAACTTTTTAAATGCTTCTGAGCATCTTGAAATAAGAAAGCAGATTAACAAAAGAAAAATCCTCAACCTCCTCCTATTTTGCTGAACACAACAACTGGTATAACATTAGGAGCACCACAATTTCTATATCATCATCGAGAATCTCAGTTTACTGGTTTTAGTTTAATTGAGATGCGTTTTACACAATATTTGAAGCTAGCAATACCAATTATCTTTAAAACTAACCTCTATTTCATCTGCTCAGGTAAAATTGACATAGAAAAAGAGGTAGGATTGTGGCAGAATTACAATACAATAGCTGTGTTTTTTTACAATATTGGAAAATCCTCATTACAGGTGTACTGAATTGATCATACAATGTAATAACAGTATCTTCTACAATCCAGATACCACATTTTTAGCAACAAAATAGACAACAAAGAGATATTCTCTTACAGATATGAAATGAGCCTGTGCTTATTCTATAGTTGTGTGCATTTGTGCAACTTGGAAGAAAACAAAAGTGAGTTATACAAAATGCATTACTGGATCCATTGTTTTGTTGCTGGACAACAATGTTCAAAACCCGTGTAGGCCATAATACATTTTTCCTTTTATTCACGACTGTATTAGGGGAAGTTTCACTTCAGTGCATCTACATTACTGTTTTAGATCACATCAGGAGAGCACTTTTGAAACAAACCTCCCACTCCTCCTGACTTACTGGTTTGCATCACAGACCAGTCTCAGATTACGCAGCTTTTCTATTTGGATGAAAATGAACAAACAATATATCTTGTGGACACTGCATTCTAGCACTAAATGTTTCCACAGATCTTTCCTTACGGCACCTTACTGCTTGTATGTATAGACATGGCCAGTAAAACCTGGTCTGGAAGACCCATGACTGGGTGGGGAAAAACTTCTAGAAAGCAGGAGGAGATTGCAACATCTTTTGTGGGGCTAGTGACTGTTTAGGGAGAGAAGGTCCTCTGGCATAGCACTATATTATTTAAAATAGACAAAAGTAGCAGCGACTGAAACATAATCTTTTAAACTCACTACATGGAAATTTAATACTCACCATTTCTTTAAGGTGTTCAGCTCACTGATTTTAAGTGAAGAACATTAAAGTTCATTTAGGAAGCTGAATGCTCATTTTAAAAATATGTCATCAGACACATTTCAAATTGAAACAGAGGCTTGCTGATGACGGGGAATGCCTTCCTTCAGCAGAGCATTCAAGCTAGTTATAGAATAATGAAAGCTGCATTTGGCTCATGAATAGCAAGAGGAAATTCTTTACAGTTCCGATTTATGCCCTTTCAAGTAGTTCTGAAACAGTTTAATATTTGGAGACAGTTTCATAAGTACCTAGCAACATGACTATGAGGACACCTGCAGAAGATAGTACTGATGAGCATATGCCACAGATACAAAAATTTTACTGCTTGTTTAGACACTAGCAGTAAATAATAATTATCATCCATTGATTGAAACAGCGAAAACACATTAGCCCTTTATAAACAGTTTATATACAAAAGCTTAAGGTAGATTGTAGCCAAAACATAAAAACGTGTTAGGTATTAGAGGGGCCTGATTAGGGTTGGTAGCAGTTAGCTTCTGCTGCTTCTAACCAGGACAGCACTGTAGCTGGCAGCATGGAAAGGAAGATATTGAATGGGTTTGTGTGTGGTGTACAAAAGGATGCATCGAGTTCAATGCATAACAGCATAACCAGGAGTCTTTTAATTGCAGAGCAAATCAGATCAGTCTCCTTTAGAGATGCTTGAAATTGCAGCAACAAAGGTAGCATCTTGAGGTGTGTTTGCCGTAGGTTGAAAGTGTGCAGACCTTGGCTGTGAACAGCAGAGGAGATTACAGTGGAAGCTGAAGAGAAACAATCCATTCCATATTGCAAGTTCACCTAAAAAGGCTACGGGGATGCTAAACTCTCATTTCACAGGGCACTTGGTACCCAGGCAGGCAGTGATCTGTGATTATTGGGTACTGTGAATGGTTCGCCTGTTTCATTCCACTCCTCCTCACATCCTTAATCTGTGCTTTATTTCCTTGTTTGTATCTTGTCACGAAACCAAGATAATAAGTCTTTTGAGCAAAGAATATTGTTTGATCATGGTTGTAAAGCATCAAGCACAATGGGGCATTCATCAGCAGTTATGAGCGCTAATAAAAAGTGAATGCAAAAAAATACATTGATAGGGAAAACAAATTTTATGTTGAAAAGATTTTGAGTATCTCCTGTAGATAAGGACCGTGAGGAGTGGCTGAACTCCCAAGACACAAGTTCTGCATCTGTGTTTAAAAACACAAAAGGAAATATGTATTTTGGCCTAGGGAAAAATGCAGGTGCCCAATATGAAAGCAGACCAGTCTTACAGGATGTTTTTTCCTGGAAACAGATGGAACTGACTACTTGCTTTAAAAAAGGAGTTGCAGGTGAGATCATTTGGATTTCTTACACAGAGCACATAGCAGGGGAACGACTACTGAGGGGTCTGAGCCACAACACCGGGTATTGAATGTGCCTTCAGGACAGTGCAAAGCCTTTTCATTGTCTAAATGAAAAAGCTTATTTAGATAAACTAAATCAGTAGGCCAGTGTTGGGGCACAGCCAATTTTGGGCTGTTACAGGCAACAATGCTGCAAATCTGGCCACTTGTTTAGCCACTTTAGGTGACTGACTTCACCCACCCAAGCATTAAACTCTAAATATCTCTCGGTCTGACAGCAAGTCACTTTAGAGTCACTGGGGGTACAAACAGCCCAGGGAGCAAGCACTCTTACAAACTTTTATCCTAGTAGAGGTTGGATGTGATTGCTGTAACTCTGACCTTGCTGTCTTGCAGCATTTAAAACAATCTGATTGACAGCTTGTAGGCTTTGGCAAATACAGCTTCTACTCCAACTTTGGCAAATACAATCTTTATCCAGTATCCCCTCAATAAACTGCTGGAGAAATGATTTTCCTAGCACAGTGGTTCCACCATGTCACCTCTCTTTGTGTGTCCTCACTGTCCCTTCTTTTCCCTGGACAGCACACCTCAAGGCTCCCTGTGACCTGTCCTTACCTGACTGACCACCTCCTGTCTGCTGCCAATGGGCCAGTTCTTGCCTCCCTTCTGCCAGGTGCCTGTGCCATCTGACCATTAACCATTGTCTGAAAACATTTCATGTTCTCTCTCCACCAGCCTTCATGCATGAAAAGCCATTCTCCAGAAACCTCAACTTAGCCCACTGACAATTTGCAATTCATTTTTGGACAAACCCCTCATTGAGATGCCTAGAAAAGTTTGCTTTGAGGTTGACCGTGGCCTTTCATTGTGACTACTGTCACCATATTTGCTGCTTTGTCCTCCGTTTGACCCTTACCTTGCTGACTTGTCCCTTAGTTAAGTGATCTTTCAAGTCTTTTTCTACTGCCTCCTGGGCATCACTGCAAATGTGAATGCTTCAAACTGCTTGTGAATTGAAACAAATTGGAGAGCCTAACAGAAATTAAATGTTTTAAATGTAGGTTTTTTCCTAAGAACTGAGCTTGAGGCTGTTCCTGGAATGGTAATTTAAATTAAATTAAATTTACAGGTACATTGATTTTGCACAGAAATATGAGGAAAAATAATTTTTTTTCTGTTGATTGTCTATGGTGCCCAAGTCTGAGTCTACATCCCCTTGTGAAGAACTCTGAAACGGCTCCCTGCAGTCACTGTGAGCCCTGCTTACTGCTGCGTACAGATAAACCCTAACACCCCATGTGTTGCCTTAGATTTAATAATTTTAAATCAAGACAGTTTTCGGGCAATAAAAACATAGGCAAGAAAAGTACCAGCCTGTGGGTTGTATAAGATAGGATTTCAATAAGCGATTCCATGTAATAAATAACAGATCCAATGAAACTGGAATGGATAATAATGTTCTTATACAGATATTTCCTTTGTTATTCTTGGTTCCCCCTCCAGAGTCATTCTCTGCATTAATGTCAGCGTGAATGGGAGTCGAATTGGACCTATACCTATAGTTGGTACTAGAAAAAAAAGGCTGGGATCTGATAACAGTGTCGTGATTTTTTGGGGATGGGAGCGGTACCAGGAAACGGTACATAAGACCTACTTGGCTGGGAAGCTTGCGTGTCAGAATCAGAAAGATGAGAAGAGAATGATGTGTTGCCTTTTCCGGAGAATAATTTAGGTTTTTCTTATGGGTTAATACAGCAAAACATAATAAAGCAAACTTGTTCTGTATGTCATTGTTCACATATATAAGTTTTGCACATGCTGAATGTTCAAAAACAGGAATCTCCATTTTATGTAGCAAATGTTGGTGAACATCAGATACATAAAATATTTCTGACTGAATGTATCAGATAACAGACTTCTAGCAATAAAGCTACAAGTTTGTTTGCAAGCAACATGAAAAACAGAAATTTCTGTGTGAAGATGCAGTCATGTGTTTTTGATCACTCATATGTTTATCACCTCTGGATTATTAATACCTCTGGTGACAAAACTGCAATCTGATTGAGAATTGCCACTTTTCTTTTGTGTGAGGTCTACTTTCCCTTAGAAATTGTAGAAAGAAGACAGTTTGATAGAATGAAGTATGCTCCTGTCTGGGTTTTGTACTTGTTTAAACTGTTTGCTTGTGACTAACTTTAGTATCTAATTAAAGCTGCTGCCTTCCTGATGTATCTCTTGAGAAATGCTGCCATCCAGGTAATTAATTTGCTGTGCCTGTACTGACTTAGATACCTATATTTGCAGCAGGCTACTTTAGAGTGTGCAGTCTTATCATTCACCTTGGAGACACCTGGTGCTGGCCTCTTGCTCCAGACGGATTTGGAACAAGACAGGCATCAGACCTGACCCTGCATGAGGATTCCCACTTTTCCAGCATTAGCATTTTCAGTTCTATGAGATATTGCTAACATGTTGCATCACGTGCGAGGAAGGTGATTCCTTATTTCAGTTACAATCAGCTCATTGGCTCTGTGTAACGGGAAACATCTTAAAGAATAATCAACACTGATTTTGCCAGGCACCCTTAGGTAGCCTCATCTGATGTACTGTGTGTCTCTGAGTAGAAACGTGCTGCCAGATGGCCTCCTTGGCACTTAAGCTTTTCAGATTACAGCTTTTCTTAAGGTCCCAGGTGCAACAGACAGAGTTGCTTTGCCCTTCAGCACTGAATTTCTAGCCCAGATAAGTTAATTACTTTATGAAATGTTATCATTGCTTTGCAAGATGTCATGTCACTGTATCTTCAAGTTAAGGAGGTGAAGGTTTTGCCAGTAAGAGAGGTGGTATAAAGCTGAGAGACCCTTCTTTCTGTTGGTTAGAGTTATGTCAAGATTAGTGTAGTTGGGCTGATAATTACCAGATCAGAGATACACATCAACCTTCTTTAAATATAAATATACATACACACATGCATATGTGTGTACGTACCTTAAACATGGTATCTTGGCATATATATCTGTCTCAATTAAACCATTTTTAATATATATACCTTGTAAGTATTCTCTCTCACATATACATATACCACCCAAAATGGCTGAGCTATGCCTGAGTAGCTTTGGGGGGAAATTTGATGTTTTACCTGTGCTAAAATATTCTGGTGAACTTTTCTTTTGAGAATGTTTATATTGTTCATGTTTGGAAAAATAAATTTGGGGCTTAGCAACCTCAGTTGAGATATATATATGGATATTTTCAGATGTGCTTTCAGTTCCAGCCCAATTTGTTCAAATGTTAAGACTAGGGAAAGAGGCCCTCCTTCTTCCACGGTCTCCACCCATGCACCTTTTTCTCGGTTAGATCTCTGATACATGCACCTGCACTGGACAAGTTCTGGCCTGAAGCTCAACATGGCTTGGGCTGTAGGTTGCAGACATGAGATGGTACATGCTGTGCTGTGAGCAGGAAGGACTAGACAGGTTGTCTGGTCTGACTATGTCAAACACAAGGCCTGGAACTGTAGAGAAATGGGATTTCTGAGAAGCTCCTCTCTGGCATCAGGTTCTAAGTAAATCTGAAGCAGAGGAGAAGCAACAAGAATAAAAGTTGGAGCTAGGTCTGGTCATGGAGGTCTATCTCTGTGAAGTGTTCTGCCTGTGCTCTGGTATTGATCTGATTAAGCACAAAGACATGGAGAATGTCGATCTGAACTTCAGACAAACCTGCTTCAGCTCTATTTGTGTCTCCTGTCAATGTCTGCATGGCACGACAGCAGACATCCAGTGACCCAGCCCACAGTCAGCACCCAGTTACATCTAGCAGAACAGTTCACGAGCAGAAAACTTTGCAATAGGAATTGGTTGGAAATGGCAACTGTTGCATAATAAGGGGTATGAATTTTAAGTTAATAAACAGAATCCTTCACTGGAAAACTAACTCTGAAATTATAATTTGCAACTTGGTTGTATGAAGGCTTTAATAAATGTGCTTAATTTTCAATTGAGTAAATATCACTGGAAACACCATGCAAGTGAGGCACATGCCTGCTCTGGAGTGTTACATTACAACACTTATTAGTATGCTAAGTATTAAGATAATGATGTGCTAAACCTCAGGCTTACTTGTAAGCGAATGAGAGGTCATATCCAACTTTTTTTGAAAGTGAGCATGTTTTAGAGTTCTCAGAAATGGCTCATGCACACAGGTAGTTACAGCATGGTCAGTGGTGACAGCAGTGGCCCACAGAGGGGCCTGAGTGGGAAATGCAGAAATGCAAACATGATGATGCAAGAGTCTATGAAAATGGTCTGAACTCCCAGTTGCCTCTAAAGCGATGCAGATGGTCAACTGTTCTGTAAGAAATCCAAAGACTGAAATATATTAGCATAAAAACTGCACTGCTGGACACAGTTAACAGATTTATCAAATTAAGCCTGTTTTCAGATTACCTGCAATCGGTAGAAAGACCCTTCAGTGGAATTATCAGTGTTACCCGTGAATAGCCTGCCCTAAGACAACTTTCCTTCATACTGCAACTTCTCAGGTTTTCAAAGGTACCTTTCTTCTGAGTAACATGCTTTATCAGTGCTGTGGTATCACAGGGAGCCTGCGTGAGTCACTCAGAATAAACAGGGGAAAACTTTCGATTTAGCATGTAGTGTTCAAGGGGGGGCCCTTTCCAGTGTTTCCACATGAAGAGTTTTACATTTGAATTTTTTAACCCAAAGACAGTAAATTCTGATTGGCATTACTCTGCAACATTGTTCAATTTCCAATAATTGTTCTTTTCATAGCAATAAAGTAAATTTACTGAATCGCTAGCAACTAAACCAATAAGTTAGCCTGCAACGCAAGATGGATTGAAGGAGTTTTTATTAGTACTTAATTGATTTTTGCTCTAGATGCTCATACAAAGTAAACAGTGTCATTAAATAAAGATTTGTTTTAAATACAATCAGTGGGCAATCTGCTTGCTACTATCCTTTCTTCAACAGGAAAGGCTTCAGGGGAGAACTTACTGTGATACTAATAGTACTGAGGAGACAATCTAAAAAAAAAAACCATCCAGCTGTTGTAGACAATGTGGTTTAAATAGGAATTACCTTGGAGATGCGATGCTAATTTCCTACCATATTTAATTCTGTTTTCCACTTAAGTCCCATTCATTTTCAGAATGAAAAATTTCTTGTGTCAACATCAGTATTCTATTTTTTTTCCTTCTGTGTCTTTTAACCTCTGATTTAGAATTTAACAGCTGCTTATCTTGAATACTACAGCTGAAATTTTAAGCTTTATTTCTGCTGTGGTAACTGATCCCTCTTGCTTTTACCTCTCTATTTCTAGCTTCATGATTTTATGAACTGACAAGCTGTTACTTTGTTTAACGGCAAAACATGATACCTCCCTTCCACAAACACAAGGCAAAAAAAGAGCCCTTGCAAAAGCTAGGAGTTGCAAACATCTGAGCTCTTCTTTGCAAAGTTTTCAGGAATAGAGCCATAAATATACAAGGATATTTACCATACTAGATTCTCTGTTATTGCTAACATAATAAAATAAGTCTATCCAGATTTATATCAGCATAATAAAAAGCAACATTTCATGCTCACAGTCACTTGCATGCTAGAGAAAGAAAAGGCTTCTTTAAATCTGGAGGGTAATACTTACAAAAGGAGTGCAATATTCACTTTAATTCTAATTTGTGTCTAAATTTATTGGCCGGATAGTAGAGAATGACTGAGGGTGTGGCTTTCAATTACCAATTTATATACTAAGGTATATAATTTGCTGGGCCAGTTAACATGTGGAAAGAATATGATTTTGATTCACTTTGATTTACTGTCTGAATCTATACGTATTTTCCTCTCTGCCAAAATTGGGAGGAAATAGCAATACCATAATACTATAATAAGTGGTTCTTGTACTACTAAGTGTGAATGTGCTGCATGGGATAAATGAGATGAGGCACCTTATGTAATTTAATTCCTGGGCTCCTTTTCTTCTTAAAAAAAAATAAGGCTTTTCTTGAGGGCAGAATTATGAGGGAACGATTTGTATTCTCAGTCAGCACCTTCTTACACAAAGAAATAAAATATATTACTGAATGCTTGGTTGATTAAAACTAGTGGTGGAATGAACCACAGGAAAGTTTACCAAACAGCATAGAAATACTAAGGCTTATAAAGAAACCTGACAAGAGGAAGTACGTGTTCAGAATAAAAACAAAAGCAGGGATGTATCAGCTGTCTGCACAGGATGATGGATGAAAGATGTTCCTTGCAGCTCACAATCTTGTATCTATACCATGTTCTGTTTCTCCTTTTGGAGTGCAATAAAAAACCAAACTGTTTCTGTAGGTCTTGCAGGATTTTATACAGCACATGAAGTGATGTACTGAAACTGAGGGTCCATCTGTTCTAATGCCTTGTCTCCTACTGGTCTTGGCTTTTCATGCCTAAATTCTGCCACCGAAATAGACAACTTGAGTAGCAGTAGCCATGGATAGTGATGGAGGATGCTACTAGAGGCATAAGGGTTGGGTAAATCTGGCAGGAGCGAGCTGGGGGCAGGATGGGGGGGCTTCTTACAGCATGCCTGATTCGGGATAAAAATTTTTGTGTGTGCAGTAGGGTTAAGACTCAAATTCAGTTGGAAATACATCATCTCCTGCACTTAAAAATGAACTGGGATCATCAGTCTTGTGCAAACAGTAAACTGAACTCCCGTCACTTGGGGCCGAAGGTTTGGAAGCAGAAGAGAAAGCCCTCAGGTGCTCAGGGAGGTTTTCTAAGGCTTTGGCCAAGTGAAAGGTGAAGCGAGACCCAGGTGTACCGCATTCCCCATCAGCACCTGCCTTATCCTTCCGAGATGCGCCGCTCCAGCCCCTTAAGCGATGGGGGGGTGCGCGGAGTTACCGGGGCACCGGGTCACCTGCTTTCCCCTTGACTCTCGCCCTTCTCTTGCTCCGCGCCGGCGCAACAAGCGCTCCCGGTTGATCCTGGGCAGGCTCCCGCGGAGGAGGCGAGGGGTGGGTGGGCGCAGCCCCCCCAGCGGAGGGTGGGCCAGGCGGGGGGAGCCTCCCCGCATCCCTCCGCTCCTCCTTCCCTCCCTTCCCTCCTTCCCGCGGCGCATCCTCTCTCCAACCCCTCGCCTCTCCCTCCCTCCCTCCCGCTCGCCGCCTGCGGGGCTGCCGTCGGGGGTGGCTCCTCCAGACCCGGCCCGCTCTCTCCCCGCCTCGGGATGTGCTGAGGGAAGGGGCGGCTTCCCCTCGG
>NW_015090774.1:8768484-8963722 GCF_001431845.1 Calidris pugnax | reverse complement strand
AACGGCTGCGCTCCGGTGCTGCCGAGGACTGGGCTTTCTGTGGCTGTGGAGGGCTAGGGGTGCCTCTGTGTATGGACACATCCATATAATTGTATCTATCTATATATAAATATTTTTTTATTTATATATATCTCCTGTTGAACGTCCTCTTTTGGGCGCGGGGGAGGGCGGAGAAGCCGGGCGCGGTGGGTGCCTTGTGCCGACGGACGGCGTGTCAGCTGGAGCCCGTGGGTGCCCCAATATGGTCGCGTCGCTCTGCCCTCCCGGGTTTCCTTCTGGGTTGATGCACGCAGCTAATGCCTGCGAGCACCTCTCCCTCCCTCCCTCCCTCCCTCTGCAGGTGCCTGGGTATGATGTGATACACATCCGTGGTCCCCAGGCGTCCCCCGCAGCTGGGGACAGGCCTTGGGACCCCCTTGGTTGAGGAGCTGGAGGGTCCCACGGGCTGGAGCCTCTGCCTCACCCCCTAATCTCTGTGTGAAAAGACCACCCAGCCCCGGAGTGAGAGGTGCTATGGGAGGTTCAGCTGGAGCACAAATATTGCCTTTCTTCGCACGCTCCTCACGAGTTAGCAGCCCCTCTGCCTTCCTAGACAGCCATTCCTCCTCCTCCTTCTCTGCCACCTCCAGCAGAGACAAGAAAATAACAGGCAGCACTTCTTTCTGTGTGGGTGGAGGAAGAGAAAGGACTATCCGTAACAGATAAGTTGAAGGGACCCTGACTTCTTGATTTTAATTACTATTTTACTTGTTTCAGTGTAGCGCTGGGTTGTGTAGCTGCCACAGAAGTCACTTGCGAGCTTCAGTGCAGTGCTCTTAAAATCCTGCATTCCTGCTTTTGCTTTTTAGTAAAATCTCTTCTCAGTCCTGATACATGCAAAGAATCCATTCGGGAAAGCTCAATTTCCAGAAGAGTGATGTGGACTGCACAAAATGCTGGGCTGCTGGGAAAGCAGCATTTTCTATTTGCTCCAGTCCTTCTGGGTTGTAATGGCATTTTCTTATAACAAGTGAACATTTGTCATTTAGAAGGTGTGTTTTGGTGTTTTTTTTAAAGTTGCTAGTGTTTCTTTAAGTTGGCTTACTCTCCCTCTCATACAGGGGAAATCATTTAGAAGGTGTGTTTTGGTGTTTTTTTTTTTCAAGTTCCTGGTGTTTATTTAAATTGGCTTTTTCCCCTGTATGAGAGGGGGAGTATCATCAAATCACAGGGCTAAATCTTGCCATCAGCTCACGAACAGAACTGTCCTTTGGAGGAAATCATAGCTCGGTAGGCAGGGAAGGGACTAGTTGTGTCAGTGAATCCATCTTCCAGCCAGAGCTGCGTTATCAGCAACCTCTCTGTAGGATTCTCTGGAAACAGGATCCCCAAGGTTTGCTTGGATTGAGGGAACTGCTCCAGCAGTGCTGTTTAACTTACTTATGGCAGGATGTGAGAAAATGTAAAAGGGATTCATGTAATTGTACTCCTTTCTAGTTATTTAATCGTTGTTTCTATCTGAAATACTGAGTGCAACCTCATGTACAGAGGATGAAAGTGACATAATATGGGGGTATAAATAATATAATTAAGTAATTGTGATCCCAGTCAGTTTGAATATTGAATAAAATTTTCCTCCCTTTCTGGGATAAAAAGCTGAAAACAAATCTTACTGAAAGTGTACTGTCTTTTTTTTTTTTTTTCCCCCTCTAGGGCTGTGTGAAGAAATTCTTCAGCCATGGACGTGTTCATGAAAGGACTTTCCAAGGCAAAGGAGGGAGTTGTAGCAGCAGCAGAAAAAACCAAGCAGGGTGTGGCAGAGGCGGCAGGAAAGACGAAAGAGGGTGTCCTCTATGTGGGTAAGTGGGCAGCAGAGGTCCGTGTACCTTCACGTTCACAGCTGGACCCTCATCAGACCTTATCTTCTGAAAAAAACCAGTATTATTGCTTATGAGACCATTGCAAACAAGAGGAGAGCTGCACCCTCCTGAGCTCCAGTTCTCCAAGGCCAAACGGTGGCTCTTAGGTCACTGTGTTGTGCTGGCCACACGTTACTGCTCTGTAGAGCCACATCTGTAATGCCAAACTGAACGAGGCTGTGTTGTAGGCGATGTGACGGTACCTCTTCTGTGCTGTATGTGACAGTAACAGGTCACTAGCTATTCAAGAAGGTTGCCAGGCTAAGGCTGAAGGGGTAGTCGGTACAGCAAAAATAAATTTAAAAAAAAAGTAGGTAAAAGATGAAGTGGAAGCTAGTTTAGCAGCATCCCATAGAGCATGTGGGTTTTAAGTGGGATTTTACGAGAAGAAACTTGTGAGGTTAATTCAGGAACCTAAGCCATGCTGACTGCTTGGCGTGTTGACAGTAACATTTTGTATGGCAAAGTGTCAGTTTCTCATGTTTTGAAATTAACGTCACATTCTGTACTTACTGTTGTGTATCCATAGCAGATATTTTCCATGACTTCTCAGGGAAGAGCTGCTATAGTTAATGAGGCAAGGCAGGTAGACCCCAAGGTAGCAAAGCAGCTGTTAAGTGACTTATCTAGGCCACACAAAAACCTTGCACAGAGCCAGGGATAAAATTCTTTTCAAATCCCAGATCAGTACTTTGATTGCATCATCATCTTCACTTAGCAAGTGTCAGGCTTTAGAGGACTATCTTGAAAATGCTGCCATGAAAAATTCACAGGAAAAAAATCTGTCAAGACCGTATGAATAAGTGGTCATTTAAAAAATAATTACCGGTCTATTTCTCCTATTTATCAAATAAAGTTCTTCTGGAAAGGAATGGAGAGGCAAATATACTCTTTTCTGTAGGTCCTTTCTTTTTTGCTGATTTTGTAGCAGGTTAATTCTGTAGTGGATACTGTGTGTACCTAGGGGAGATGAGCACAGGTACCAAAGAGAAGTTAAATGGAGTTGAAAACCAGAGGCATTTCTTTTAAATGGAAGCACTGAGGTCTCTGCAATTCCAGGGTCTTTTCAGGATTCCCTCTGCCCTTGCAGGCTGGTGCCAGTCCATAACAAATTATTTCTGCTTCAGATAGTCTGGGCTACTCATTTGGAATGTGTTTTTCTTCTGCTGAGCCATAGTAAAGCTCGATGCTCTTGCCAACAGAGATGGCAGTAATTTTGAAAACTAATTGTAAGATGAGCCTATTTTAAAATGAGCGTCTGCTCACTTTCAATATATCAAAATAGATGTTCTTTCACTGTACGTTGTGCTTGATATTGGAGTTATTCTTCAGGGGTAGGGCTTTCTTTTTTTAATTTTGTTTCCTTGTAGTTCTTGACCGTGCTTCTGGGGTCATTGATTTCTTTGTATTAGAAACCTGCATTGTGTACAGAATTAATCTTTGTGTCTGGCCTGTTCTCCAGACCTTAATAATATTTGAACCTAGTTCTGTTCCCAAAGGCAACAGATTTCCTCTTGTCTTCAGAGACGCTTTTGCTGAGGTTAAACTTTGGAGGGCAGGCTTGCTATTTATTTCAAGAATAAAATACTGAGAACAGCAAAGCCCTGAGCCATGACGGGGGCCTGTGCACATGACTGTAGTAATGATGCAGGATCCTCCCCACAGCAGATCCCTGCTTCTCAGGAGGAAAGAGCTAATATGCATAGTTTCAGTCATGCAGCTCAAAAAGCCTTTGGTTGGAAGCTGTCTCCAGGAGCTCTGGCAGCTCATGTGCCTGGGTGTGTGCCGGCCCATACCCGCTTGTGAGGAGCCACCGTTTCCCCAGCTGAAGTTTCAGCAGGATCAAGTAGGGTGAGGGGGAAACCAGGAGCTGAGTATTTCTTGTCCATGTCCTGAGCAGGCAGCAGGGGTGGCTCTGCTCCTGAGCAGCATTAACAAAGGCAGGTGTGATCGTCTCTCAGTTCTGTAGCTGTTAAGGGTTGCAATGCAAAAAGGTGGTGAAACCCATTTACGAGTGGAGAAAAGGAGCAGCACGCTGCATTTGAGCTCCTGAAGGTTTCTTCCTCCCTGTCTCTGTGGTTGGGTTTTCAGATATGAGTTTCACAGCCAGATTGTGCTGTGAAAGCTGCCTGACGTCTTGCCAAAAAGAACCTAACAACATTGGGCTGAGAGGGACCTGTTAATTATTTTCAGTTTGAACAGTCAGCTCTGTAGCATTCAGCCTTCCATTGCTGCTGGAGCATTAGTGAGATGTAAAGTCTTTGGTCCAGATCCCCTAGGTGATGTGGTCTCCCACTGTAGTCCATGGAGTTTCAGTCAATGTGGAAAACATCTGGACCTTTCTGTCCAGGCTGTTGTTAGCTATTATGTGAAAGATTGTACCATAATTCTACCTTGTAAGAGCTCTATGAAAAAAAAAAAGCTGCTGCTTGGGATGAAGTGTGGTTGTTGTAACACACTTCTTTCTTTTTCTCTTTTTTATTTTTTTTTTGGCACAAGGGGAAAGTTAAAGCTTTGAAGGAGAATGGTCTATTGGAAGAATAACTGTTTTTCCACTCTCTGAGATAAATTCTGTTCTTTCTTCCTTCAGTCCAATGTCTTTGTCCTGCTTTTTAATACCCAGGATACTGCTCAGTATACAGTCTGTAGTGTGTTTTTAAGCTTTCAGCATATGTTTTTTTTTCCCCTAAATTCCTTTGCTGATGTACTTCAGCATCAGCTGACTGCAGTCAGTGGCTCTGTCTTGACTCGTGTGAGCACAACATCAGGACCTTTCTTGCTGTGAAACAGTGGCCTGGTCATTGATTAGATGGAGGACTGAGGCTCAGCAGTGCTGTGCATTGGGTATGCCAGATGGAGGACTGAGGCTCAGCAGTGCTGTGCTGCATTGGGTATGCCGTAAATTTAAAAGCTGTGGCTCCATGTATCCTTCAAGAGCTGTTGGTGTGAAGCAGTGAGGAAATGAGAGGTAATGCTTACCCCTGCTCATTTTGAAACCAGGAACCGAGAGTAAGAAGGATGCTCTTGCCTCTGCTGTTAGTGATGTACTGCTCGAGAGCTCCTCTGAGCTGTGTGTGCTACCAGGGAGCTGAAGTTTTTGCTCAATTGACTCTTGAGTGCACGCTCAGTGCTCAGGAATGGAAGTTTCCAGTCTGCTCACTTTTTATGTGCTATACTCGGGCAGGACAAAGGAATAGTTTATTGAGGAGTGGGGTGGGTAGCGGGGGAGTTGTTTACTACTCCCTGTGCTCAGCTGGCATGTGGCCTTCGAGTAGAGCAGAGCAGTCATGACCTATTTGGCAAGACCATCCAATTTCCTCTGCTGCACTCTCTTTGATAAGGTTTCTTATTTTCCTTTGGTAGTAGAAAAGCCAGCTAAGTAGTCAAGGGACTCGAGATCCGTCTGGTGGAATAATGGGCTCCAGCACTTGGGAGCAAGAGTTCTCCTTAGACAATGATTTGTCTGTCTTCTAATTTGGGTTTGTGACTTTAACCAGCTCTGACTAAGCAACCTGAATGTTGGGGAGGGATTGCTTGGAATAGTCTGCCTCTCAAAAAGAAATGATTTGAGTGACATACAGACAAAAAAAAATGATTTGCATTGCTAAACTGCTGTTATACACTTTGGTTTTGGCATAATGACAGTGATGATAATAAATAATGAAATGAAGAGTCTGTTGGATTATTGTATAATTACAAAAAGGCAAAAATTCTGGTTTTGGCTTCTCCCTCCCCTTGCACAGATGTGGATTACAGCAAGGAAAAGTGGCATTACCATGTACTACTAATACTCCTGTAGGAGTGTAGGTCAGTGTCAGGTTCATTGTTTTTTATATTATCCCTTCTCTGATTTCTCTGTTCCCCTTGTTATGGAGGGTACAATGAGCAAGATTATTGATGTTTTGGGAATGACAGAGTGTAAGACAGCTGGTTTCTCTCAGAAACAATGTGGATGACCAGCTTTTCTTTGTTGCCAGTCAGAAGTCATCCTACTGGGTTCAACTGTTGTTATTTATAGGCTTGTTTTGGCAGATCCTAATGTACTTCTGGATCCTGTTGTAGCTATGACTGCAGAAACAGTTACTTCCATGCAAGTGTGCAGTAGTGGGGCAAATAGTAGTGAGCTCTAACATATGCTGTAAGGTCTGGACCACCACTTAGCTGGTTGGTTGCCAATTAATGGATTTGGCTATACATATCTCTCTTTTGTATGGGTCTATGAGCTGAGCTTTCATTAAAGAAAAGCCTGTCTTCCACTAACAGAGACACTAACGTTTCTGTATTAGTTGTGGTTAGAGCAGTATTACATCAGGGTAAGTGAAGTAAGAATTGACTTGCATATGTCCCTGTGGAGATCTATGCGTTGCAGAGGTCCTCAGGGAGTTCTGTCATACCATCCATCTCTTAGCAGCCCCAGGGAGCTGAGTACGTGGTATTCACAGGTTTCCATGGGTTTAATAGCATGGCTTGTAGACAATTACTTCAACAAGATGAATGAGGTACTGGCCAGGTCTAACAGTGCATTTAAAAGCATATGATTAAGGGTTCTGATAGACACACTGTAAGCCTGAAGTGGTGTTTAGTCTTGTAGAAGTCAGTAGAACCATCCTCTGTTTGGATTCCAGTATGTGTCCAAAGTGCTCTGCTTCTTTGGGTCTCATGGTGGCACAAGATTGAGAACCAATGTCCTAAAACAAGTCCTTAGACAGCAGCACCTTGGATTTAATAAAATAGATTATTTTTTCATTGGTGAGTATTTTCAGTGAGAGAAAAAGCAAGCTTTTTTAAAAGAAAAAATCAGAATAAAGGATTAAAAAGACGTCTCAGCTGTTAGCCTCATTGTTAGCTGGTTAGAGGAACATGTCATTTCACTTGATGCAACATTTTTTTCCTGTTATTTATCATGGATTATTATTTTGCTCTTGCTCATGGATAACTGAGCCTTTTCCATGCTGTAATCAGTCTGATCGTGCCACAAATACATGGTTTAAGTTCCATAAATTGGCAGTAGTAACAAGTAGGACATACTGATGAATGAACTTGTATTTTAGTGTTTAATCTTATTGTAAAGAATTGTGGGTAAAGTTGCTTTCTTCTGATAATTAGAAGAAAATGTATGAACAGAGATATTTCTGCTTATATTAGTTTGTATATGATTTTGCATGTAGTGTTAAGCTAAAATTCTGTAGATGTGAGAAGTGTGTAAAGTCAGAAGTATAAATGATCATGTCTCAAATACCGAATGACATCCAGACAAAAAACTGCATTACAAGTAATGTAATTTCTGTGTTGGTAATAAAAAAAAGTCATCCTATCTTTGTCAGATGAGGGTATGATGATGAACTAGGAGCTGTAAACTCTGTCTCTGTAGCGCTTAATTGCACATTGTGAAGCATCATAGTCCACAGATGGTTACTAATCCTTGAAATGTAGCCAGATTAGAAAACCTGACAAGAACAAGTAGAGCTTTAGTAGAGAAAAAGACATGGAGTTACATTTCCAACAGCAGTATATGCTCAGTTGTTTCTCTTCCCGTTGAAGATGTGAGAGATCGTTCCTTTTCATGCAGGGTGGTAAAAAGTGGCTTGGTCTTCAGGCTGGCAGGGTTACATGGCTCACGCAGGTCTTGCATTTTGTCTCAGTCTGGTACTGGCTCTGGGCTGCTCTCCTCAGAATCTTTATGTAAGTTGTCACCCCTACCTGTGGCAAGGAGGACACTGGCTGCAGCAGACCTTGGGGTTGACCCCAGTGACATTTTCGTATTTGAACCTTGTCTACTGTGTAATGTTTCCCTTTCAGATTAATTTCTGGCTAAATCTGGCTAGTACTTCCAGCTCCCCCTGTGGTTCAATAACCATTGTTAACCCCTGCAAACTGAGATCTGGAGAAGAGTTGTAAGATGAAATTGTGAGGATCTTTTGGAAACTTTGGCTCTTTTCTTCTGCAAACACATGCATGAGTCTCATTAGGACATTAATGGTAACATTGTTTCTGTGTGGACTTAGCAAAGTGGGCTATTAAGAAAATGGTAAGGAAGTCCATATGTACAAGAAATAAATTGCAGAAGAGTTTCCAGTATTACTCACCTTCCCACAGTCAATATACACTCATGTGGTTGCCCTTTATTGATGGTTTTACCCTTTCCTTTAGGTTGAATTTCTCCTGAATAAATTGTAATAATCTTAGGAAACACTGTGTATGACTGTATGTAATCTGTATATTCTTCCCTCTTTATCATCCATCTGGTCTTTCCCAGTACTTAAGAACATGTGTTTTCAACCTATGTTGTTCTTTGTTTAGGTTCCAGGACCAAGGAAGGAGTTGTTCATGGTGTCACAACAGGTAAGCTAATTATCTCTAAATTTCAATTACTTCCCTGTGTTCGATTAACCAACCACTTAGCTGTTAAAAATTCTATATTTTTTGAGAGCACTCAAATTTGAGTAACAGAAAAACATAGAAAAATAGAGAAGCAGATACACTGTCTTAAAATGAAATAGGTAAATTTAATATAGTTGTTTCTATGTGAGAAGGGTTTTTTTGAGGGATGTTCTGAATCAAAGACAAGTTGTACTATATGAGCTAGGAGACAAACCAAACCAGATTCCTAAATGGAAGGCAGTAACTTGCGTTTTTAGAAATAGATAAGTCAAGGGTCTTTCTGTTGTTTGATAGTTACTGAAGGTGAAATATTTTCTGCTGGAAAGCTATAAACCAGTTGGCTAAAAATGTGAAGTCTTTCTGAATTTTATTTTCCTTTTTTACTATGAAGAAATTCAGCTGATAGAAA
Organism: Calidris pugnax; assembly: GCF_001431845.1. Classification (NCBI taxonomy): domain Eukaryota; kingdom Metazoa; phylum Chordata; class Aves; order Charadriiformes; family Scolopacidae; genus Calidris; species Calidris pugnax. The sequence goes on along the minus strand of NW_015090774.1, from coordinate 8,955,034 downwards.
CTGAAAGCCTGGATTGGGTGTCCGGGTTTGTCTCCTTGAGATCTGAGAAGGCAGAAAAGTGGAGTGGAGAAGAGGAATGCCACTGGAGGATGACTGTGGAAGGGAAAATGTGGAGGGACTTAGGCATATGTCAGGAGGACTTTAATTGCTGATTTAGGAGCTCATAGTCAGACAAGATTGATGCTAGTGGGCAAAGCAGGAATTATTGCAACAAATGAAGGAGGAAAAATAATGTAGAACTCCTTCAAACAGTAGGGACTGTAAGAGCTACGTAGAAGGGAAGAACCCCAGGGAGTGTTTGCTGTTAAGGCAGACAAAGTCAGCAGCATTTCCATGCTTAAGTCTTTTAGACTATTCACAGTGAAGCTGGGATGCAATGTGGAGTTTGACCTCTGCAGTTGCTAAGTCAGCCCCACCACACAATCACTGCTGTTAATTGCAGCCTGTGTGGTTATACCCAGCCTCTGGGAATGGTAGATGAAGGGCATGATGGGATAGAGAAGGAGAAACCTGTGTAAACACCCTCGTGAAGGGCACATCAACCAACCCCTCACAGCAAGAGCTGCTTTGAGATCGATGGTGAGAAGAAACAACAGCAAGTTATGGTCATTGTGACTCCCTTTTGAGCAGAATGGAGGCACCCCTTGGCAGACCAGACAATCTTTTCAGGGAAGTTTGCTGCCTCTCTGGGGCTTCAGTCAGGGATGTCACCAGGTAACTCTACAGCTTAGTACAGCCTTTGGACTATTACCCACTCCTGATCTTTCATGTGGGTACTAATGATTTTGCAACCAGAAGTGCAAGGTTTATCAAAAGAGGTTTCAGGGCCCTGGGAAGATGGCTAAAAGGTTCAGAAGCACAGGTAGTGCTATTCTCAGCCCTCCCAGTAATGGGGAGACTTCAGAGGAACAGGTGAGCCCAAGACATCAATACCTGGCACCAGGACTGGTGCCTCTACCAGAGCTTTGGTTTTTATCATCACAGAAGAGTGAAATACAAGATAGTTAGGGCCTGTTGGGATCCACCTGTCCCCTTGAGGATAATGTGCCTTTGCTCGTAAGGTGGCAGGACTAATTGAAAGGGCTTTAAACTGACACATCTGTGGCTGCAGAGAATTTGGTGTGGATTTAATACCCAAGTCTCACCTGTGCTCTTAGTGGTTCTTCATCCCAGCTTGAGGTCTGTTTCCAACAACACACAGAGTACAGTTTCAGATGAGGTGTGCTTGCTGCAGCTGCCCCATCACCCCCTCCATTCCTAAAAGATTCTTATGACTCCTCAGTGTGTCCCACTGGAGCTGAAGGGGTGGGAAGATGCAAGAAAGAAACAAATTTCTGAGTTTCAATAAACTGACTTGAGTTTGTCACAGTTATGAGGGTTTTGAAATGTTTTTTACTACTGCCTAATCTGTCAGTAGCAACAGCACTTTCAAACTTTGAAGTTAATGCCAGGCATGTATGTCCACATTGACATTTATATGCTGAAACAAAGAGTAAATTTGCATTTTAAATTGATTTGCAGGGATCATTTTAGGTATGAACTGAAACTAGTAACCAATAATTTGTACTAAGTGGCAAAATTAATGGAAATCTTTGGTCTCTACAGAGTGCAGGAAAGTCTTAGCTGTGCATTGAATAGAATGTGTAAGTTTCTGCTGTAAAATACAGGACTTCTGAAGATGTCAAGAAAATACATGGTCAAGAAATTCAAGGTGGTTTTCCCCTAAAAAACTAGAAACCAAATAAATGAGTAGAAAAGGATTTCTTCTTTTTGTTCTGTGTACAGCAGTGTATCAGTCCCCTGTGCTCACATAAGCCAATGCAAAGGATAAACAACTGTATGTAAGGTAACTTGGCAGTACTTGATATCACAACTGAAGTAAATGAGAAGTCAGTCGAGTATTTTTAGTAACAAAATTGAACTGGAACATCTATGGTAGTCCTTCAGAGTTTAGCCTCAGGCTGAACATGCATGCGGTTGTTACGAGGTTTGAAATCTCAGCTTGTTAGACTTCAATTAAGAAAAATATTCAGAGGGATCATTACTGTAACCAGTGGAGGATTGCAGTGGAATGAGGTTTGAGGCACGTATATCTGCATCACAACTGTGGGAACAGCAACTGACAGCACTAGCAAGCAAGTTAATACAGGTGATGTTTGCCAAGCTGGGCTGTGGTAGAAGTCATAGAATCATATGGGGTTGGAAGGGACCTCTGGAGATCATCTAGTCCAACCCCCTGCCAGAGGGGGTCTACCTATAGCAGGTTGCACATCAACTTGTCCAGGTGGGTTTTGAATGTCTCCAGAGAAGGAGATTCCACCACTTCTCTGGGCAGCCTGTTCCAGTTCTCCACTCTCACAGTAAAGAAGTTCCTCCTCATGTTTAGGTAGAACTTCTTATACTCAAGTTTGTGCCCATTTCCTCTTGTCCTGTCACTGGGCTCCACTGAGAAAAGACCAGCCCTGTCCTTCTGACACCCTCCCTTTAAGTATTTGTACACATTAATTAGATCTCCCCTAAGCCTTCTCTTCTCAAGACTGAAAAGAGCCAGGTCCATCAGCCTCTCCTCGTAGCAGAGATGCTCCAGGCCCTTAATCATCTTTGTGGCATTTGTGCATGTATGGAACTTGCTGAAGCACTGGGACTCTGTAGTAGTCTATCTTAGTGAGGAGCTCCTTTCCCTCCTCCTGAGAGAAACAACTGAATGCTCTGAGTATCCATCTTGATCTGATTGCAATATGTGTAGTAAGACAGGACATTTTAAGTAGATGAATAGAATTTTTGACAGGTTTGAAAAGACGTTAAATTTGTTCTGGAAGATATTGAACAGACTATAAAGCAAAACATACGGAAAGCACATCTGTTACGTGCTCTGTCTATGAATAGAAAACTCAGATGAGTTCCTGGGAATTTTAGGCAAAACAGTGGTTGCTCCTCACCCACTTAGGAAATGGGTGACAATGAAATACCCAAAGCTTGGAGATGATGGGTACTATGCAACAGTTTGCCTCCTTCTGGCCTATTAAACTGTTTGAAAGGAGTTTGGCTGTTGAATGCAAATAGAGGATGTGCAGGGTAACACAGCAAGGAAAAGTGGCATTACCATGTACTACTAATACTCCTGTAGGAGTGTAGGTCAGTGTCAGGTTCATTGTTTTTTATATTATCCCTTCTCTGATTTCTCTGTTCCCCTTGTTATGGAGGGTACAATGAGCAAGATTATTGATGTTTTGGGAATGACAGAATGTAAGACAGCTGGTTTCTCTCAGAAACAATGTGGATGACCAGCTTTTCTTTGTTGCCAGTCAGAAGTCATCCTACTGGGTTCAACTGTTGTTATTTATAGGCTTGTTTTGGCAGATCCTAATGTACTTCTGGATCCTGTTGTAGCTATGACTGCAGAAACAGTTACTTCCATGCAAGTGTGCAGTAGTGGGGCAAATAGTAGTGAGCTCTAACATATGCTGTAAGGTCTGGACCACCACTTAGCTGGTTGGTTGCCAATTAATGGATTTGGCTATACATATCTCTCTTTTGTATGGGTCTATGAGCTGAGCTTTCATTAAAGAAAAGCCTGTCTTCCACTAACAGAGACACTAACGTTTCTGTATTAGTTGTGGTTAGAGCAGTATTTCATCAGGGTAAGTGAAGTAAGAATCGACTTGCATATGTCCCTGTGGAGGTCTATGCGTTGCAGAGGTCCTCAGGGAGTTCTGTCATACCATCCATCTCTTAGCAGCCCCAGGGAGCTGAGTACGTGGTATTCACAGGTTTCCATGGGTTTAATAGCATGGCTTGTAGACAATTACTTCAACAAGATGAATGAGGTACTGGCCAGGTCTAACAGTGCATTTAAAAGCATATGATTAAGGGTTCTGATAGACACACTGTAAGCCTGAAGTGGTGTTTAGTCTTGTAGAAGTCAGTAGAACCATCCTCTGTTTGGATTCCAGTATGTGTCCAAAGTGCTCTGCTTCTTTGGGTCTCATGGTGGCACAAGATTGAGAACCAATGTCCTAAAACAAGTCCTTAGACAGCAGCACCTTGGATTTAATAAAATAGATTATTTTTTCATTGGTGAGTATTTTCAGTGAGAGAAAAAGCAAGCTTTTTTAAAAGAAAAAATCAGAATAAAGGATTAAAAAGACGTCTCAGCTGTTAGCCTCATTGTTAGCTGGTTAGAGGAACATGTCATTTCACTTGATGCAACATTTTTTTCCTGTTATTTATCATGGATTATTATTTTGCTCTTGCTCATGGATAACTGAGCCTTTTCCATGCTGTAATCAGTCTGATCGTGCCACAAATACATGGTTTAAGTTCCATAAATTGGCAGTAGTAACAAGTAGGACATACTGATGAATGAACTTGTATTTTAGTGTTTAATCTTATTGTAAAGAATTGTGGGTAAAGTTGCTTTCTTCTGATATTTAGAAGAAAATGTATGAGCAGAGATATTTCTGCTTATATTAGTTTGTATATGATTTTGCATGTAGTGTTAAGCTAAAATTCTGTAGATGTGAGAAGTGTGTAAAGTCAGAAGTATAAATGATCATGTCTCAAATACCGAATGACATCCAGACAAAAAACTGCATTACAAGTAATGTAATTTCTGTGTTGGTAATAAAAAAAAGTCATCCTATCTTTGTCAGATGAGGGTATGATGATGAACTAGGAGCTGTAAACTCTGTCTCTGTAGCGCTTAATTGCACATTGTGAAGCATCATAGTCCACAGATGGTTACTAATCCTTGAAATGTAGCCAGATTAGAAAACCTGACAAGAACAAGTAGAGCTTTAGTAGAGAAAAAGACATGGAGTTACATTTCCAACAGCAGTATATGCTCAGTTGTTTCTCTTCCCGTTGAAGATGTGAGAGATCGTTCCTTTTCATGCAGGGTGGTAAAAAGTGGCTTGGTCTCCAGGCTGGCAGGGTTATGTGGCTCACACAGGTCTTGCATTTTCTCAGTCTGGTACCGGCTCTAGGCTGCTCTCCTCAGAATCTTTACATAAATTATCACCCCTACCTGTGACAAGGAGGACAATGGATGCAGCAGACCTTGGGTTTGACCTCAGTGACATTTTCGTATTTGAACCTTATCTACTGTTTAATGTTTCCCTTTCAGATTAATTTCTGGCTAAATCTGGCTAGTACTTCCAGCTCCCCGTGATCCTCTAGTTCTTTCTGTGGTTCAATAACCATTGTTAACCCCTGCAAACTGAGATCTGGAGAAGAGTTGTAAGATGAAATTGTGAGGATCTTTTGGAAACTTTGGCTCTTTTCTTCTGCAAACACATGCATGAGTCTCATTAGGACATTAATGGTAACATTGTTTCTGTGTGGACTTTGCAAAGTGGGAGGCTTAATTAACATATTAATGGTAACATTGTTTCTGTGTGGACTTAGCAAAGTGGGCTATTAAGAAAATGGTAAGGAAGTCCATATGTACAAGAAATAAATTGCAGAAGAGTTTCCAGTATTACTCACCTTCCCACAGTCAATATACACTCATGTGGTTGCCCTTTATTGATGGTTTTACCCTTTCCTTTAGGTTGAATTTCTCCTGAATAAATTGTAATAATCTTAGGAAACACTGTGTATGACTGTATGTAATCTGTATATTCTTCCCTCTTTATCATCCATCTGGTCTTTCCCAGTACTTAAGAACATGTGTTTTCAACCTATGTTGTTCTTTGTTTAGGTTCCAGGACCAAGGAAGGAGTTGTTCATGGTGTCACAACAGGTAAGCCAATTATCTCTAAATTTCCACTACTTCCCTGTGTTCGATTAACCAACCACTTAGCTGTTAAAAATTCTATATTTTTTGAGAGCACTCAAATTTGAGTAACAGAAAAACATAGAAAAATAGAGAAGCAGATACACTGTTTTAAAATCAAATATGTAAATTTAATATAGTTGTTTCTATGTGAGAAGGGTTTTTTTGAGGGATGTTCTGAATCAAAGACAAGTTGTACTATATGAGCCAGGAAACTAACCAAACCAGATTCCTAAATGGAAGGCAGTAACTTGCGTTTTTAGAAATAGATAAGTCAAGGGTCTTTCTGTTGTTTGATAGTTACTGAAGGTGAAATATTTTCTGCTGGAAAGCTATAAACCAGTTGGCTAAAAATGTGAAGTCCTTCTGAATTTTATTTTACTTTTTTGCTATGAAGAAATTCAACTCATAGAAACTGAAAGCCTGGATTGGGTGTCCAGGTTTGTCTCCTTGAGATCTGAGAAGGCACAAAAGTGGAGCGGAGAAGAGGAATGCCACTGGAGGATGACTGTGGAAGGGAAAATGTGGAGGGACTTAGGCATATGTCAGGAGGACTTTAATTGCTGATTTAGGAGCTCATAGTCGGACAAGATTGATGCGAGTGGACACAGCAGGAATTATTGCAACAAATGAAGGAGGAAAAATAATGTAGAACTCCTTCAAACAGTAGGGACTGTAAGAGCTACGTAGAAGGGAAGAACCCCAGGGAGTGTTTGCTGTTAAGGCAGACAAAGTCAGCAGCATTTCCATGCTTAAGTCTTTTAGACTATTCACAGTGAAGCTGGGATGCAATGTGGAGTTTGACCTCTGCAGTTGCTAAGTCAGCCCCACCACACAATCACTGCTGTTAATTGCAGCCTGTGTGGTTATACCCAGCCTCTGGGAATGGTAGATGAAGGGCATGATGGGATAGAGAAGGAGAAACCTGTGTAAACACCCTCGTGAAGGGCACATCAACCAACCCCTCACAGCAAGAGCTGCTTTGAGATCGATGGTGAGAAGAAACAACAGCAAGTTATGGTCATTGTGACTCCCTTTTGAGCAGAATGGAGGCACCCCTTGGCAGACCAGACAATCTTTTCAGGGAAGTTTGCTGCCTCTCTGGGGCTTCAGTCAGGGATGTCACCAGGTAACTCTACAGCTTAGTACAGCCTTTGGACTATTACCCACTCCTGATCTTTCATGTGGGTACTAATGATTTTGCAACCAGAAGTGCAAGGTTTATCAAAAGAGGTTTCAGGGCCCTGGGAAGATGGCTAAAAGGTTCAGAAGCACAGGTAGTGCTATTCTCAGCCCTCCCAGTAATGGGGAGACTTCAGAGGAACAGGTGAGCCCAAGACATCAATACCTGGCACCAGGACTGGTGCCTCTACCAGAGCTTTGGTTTTTATCATCACAGAAGAGTGAAATACAAGATAGTTAGGGCCTGTTGGGATCCACCTGTCCCCTTGAGGATAATGTGCCTTTGCTCGTAAGCTTCAAACAGTAGGGACTGTAAGAGCTACGTGGAAAGGAAGAACCCCAGGGAGCTGGCATGCAACATGGAGCTTCACTTCTGCAGTTGCTAAGTCAGCCCTGCCACACAATCACTGCTAAGAGTGAAATACAAGATAGTTAGGGCCTGTTGGGATCCACCTGTCCCCTTGAGGATAATGTGCCTTTGCTCGTAAGGTGGCAGGACTAATTGAAAGGGCTTTAAACTGACACATCTGTGGCTGCAGAGAATTTGGTGTGGATTTAATACCCAAGTCTCACCTGTGCTCTTAGTGGTTCTTCATGGCAGGACTAATTGAAAGGGCTTTAAACTGGCACACCTGTGGCTGCAGAGAATCTGGTGTGAATTTAATACCCAAGTCTCACCTGTGCTCTTAGTGGTTCTTCATCCCAGCTTGAGGTCTGTTTCCAACAACACACAGAGTACAGTTTCAGATGAGGTGTGCTTGCTGCAGCTGCCCCATCACCCCCTCCATTCCTAAAAGATTCTTATGACTCCTCAGTGTGTCCCACTGGAGCTGAAGGGGTGGGAAGATGCAAGAAAGAAACAAATTTCTGAGTTTCAATAAACTGACTTGAGTTTGTCACAGTTAAGAGGGTTTTGAAATGTTTTTTAGTACTGCCTAATCTATCAGTAGCAACAGCACTTTCAAACTTTGAAGTTAATGCCAGGCATGTATGTCCACATTGGCATTTATATGCTGAAACAAAGAGTAAATTTGCATTTTATATTGATTTGCAGGGATCATTTTAGGTATGAACTGAAACCAATAACCAATAATTTGTAGTCAGTGGCAAAATGAATGGAAATCTTTGGTCTCTACAGAGTGCAGGAAAGCCTTAGTTGTGCATTGAATAGAATGTGTAAGTTTCTGCTGTAAAATACAGGACTTCTGAAGATGTCAAGAAAATACATGGTCAGTCAGTAGCAACAGCACTTTCAAACTTTGAAGTTAATGCCAGGCATGTATGTCCACATTGACATTTATATGCTGAAACAAAGAGTAAATTTGCATTTTAAATTGATTTGCAGGGATCATTTTAGGTATGAACTGAAACTAGTAACCAATAATTTGTACTAAGTGGCAAAATTAATGGAAATCTTTGGTCTCTACAGAGTGCAGGAAAGCCTTAGTTGTGCATTGAATAGAATGTGTAAGTTTCTGCTGTAAAATACAGGACTTCTGAAGATGTCAAGAAAATACATGGTCAAGAAATTCAAGGTGGTTTTCCCCTAAAAAACTAGAAACCAAATAAATGAGTAGAAAAGGATTTCTTCTTTTTGTTCTGTGTACAGCAGTGTATCAGTCCCCTGTGCTCACATAAGCCAATGCAAAGGATAAACAACTGTATGTAAGGTAACTTGGCAGTACTTGATATCACAACTGAAGTAAATGAGAAGTCAGTCGAGTATTTTTAGTAACAAAATTGAACTGGAACATCTATGGTAGTCCTTCAGAGTTTAGCCTCAGGCTGAACATGCATGCGGTTGTTACGAGGTTTGAAATCTCAGCTTGTTAGACTTCAATTAAGAAAAATATTCAGAGGGATCATTACTGTAACCAGTGGAGGATTGCAGTGGAATGAGGTTTGAGGCACGTATATCTGCATCACAACTGTGGGAACAGCAACTGACAGCACTAGCAAGCAAGTTAATACAGGTGATGTTTGCCAAGCTGGGCTGTGGTAGAAGTCATAGAATCATATGGGGTTGGAAGGGACCTCTGGAGATCATCTAGTCCAACCCCCTGCCAGAGGGGGTCTACCTATAGCAGGTTGCACATCAACTTGTCCAGGTGGGTTTTGAATGTCTCCAGAGAAGGAGATTCCACCACTTCTCTGGGCAGCCTGTTCCAGTTCTCCACTCTCACAGTAAAGAAGTTCCTCCTCATGTTTAGGTAGAACTTCTTATACTCAAGTTTGTGCCCATTTCCTCTTGTCCTGTCACTGGGCTCCACTGAGAAAAGACCAGCCCTGTCCTTCTGACACCCTCCCTTTAAGTATTTGTACACATTAATTAGATCTCCCCTAAGCCTTCTCTTCTCAAGACTGAAAAGAGCCAGGTCCATCAGCCTCTCCTCGTAGCAGAGATGCTCCAGGCCCTTAATCATCTTTGTGGCATTTGTGCATGTATGGAACTTGCTGAAGCACTGGGACTCTGTAGTAGTCTATCTTAGTGAGGAGCTCCTTTCCCTCCTCCTGAGAGAAACAACTGAATGCTCTGAGTATCCATCTTGATCTGATTGCAATATGTGTAGTAAGACAGGACATTTTAAGTAGATGAATAGAATTTTTGACAGGTTTGAAAAGACGTTAAATTTGTTCTGGAAGATATTGAACAGACTATAAAGCAAAACATACGGAAAGCACATCTGTTACGTGCTCTGTCTATGAATAGAAAACTCAGATGAGTTCCTGGGAATTTTAGGCAAAACAGTGGTTGCTCCTCACCCACTTAGGAAATGGGTGACAATGAAATACCCAAAGCTTGGAGATGATGGGTACTATGCAACAGTTTGCCTCCTTCTGGCCTATTAAACTGTTTGAAAGGAGTTTGGCTGTTGAATGCAAATAGAGGATGTGCAGGGTAACATGTGGCTGGGAGAAGAGACTTAATGCAAAATCCCCAGAGCATGGTTTCTAAAATGAAACAGTATGGGTTTGGTAGTGTAAGAACAGAGGAATTGCTTGCATACATATTTTAAAAATAAAAGAAAATTTTAAAATTGCAAGTCTATTAAGAGTTGTTCTGGCAAGCAGAGAAGCTAGATAAAAACAGATTGGGTTCACTGTAATGATGCTATATAAAGACACTGAGGAATGCTAGTGAAGTTGTTTTAGAAATAAAATCAATTTAAATCAACGCTATTGAAGTTGATGTGACAAAACTGCACTTGCAGGAACCTACTTGTCTTTTTTTCATGGGCCTAGGAGTTTGCCACTTCTGGTGGTTTTATGATGCACCAGCAGGTTAATATCTCATGAAACTTGAGGTGAAATAACACATTTTGTTATGTGAATAAAAATGATTCAAGAGGTTGGAGACAGTCAAATGCAAACTAGAATCACATATCAAAATGATTGTGTGTTCACAGTTGTGCAGTCAGTTCTTTCTTATTGTCTGAGTTCCAAGGTCTCTCTAATTTTGCTATTTTTGATTAGTTTGTGGTTTAAAACCCTTTACTGGTACAGGGACACGCCTCAAAGTGCTGGATAACTAAATACATTTTTTTGGTCAGTTGCTTTCCAAACTCCAAAATATTAAACTAAGATGTTTCTTGCTTTAAACAAAGTATGACCTGACTGTACCAGGTTTAGTAGCATCGAGACACTGTAAAATGAGGATCATAGAATCATAGAATGGTCTGGGCTGGAAGGGACCTCCAGAGGTCATCTAGTCCAACCTCCCCACAGTCAGCATAGGATACCAGGGTGTGATTCACAGGAATACCAGGATACCAGGGTGTGATTCACAGGAATACAGTGAGCATGTTATTTGTCAGGTCACCCCTTCCCAGAATGTCTGAAGATGAAACAACTTTGCTTACTGGTTTTATGGGGTGTTAGCTTGTAGATCAGACTTGCCTGCCTGATTAGGATTTCTACTGGCCTTCGGTATTTAGTGAAGTAAGAGTAATTTCATTAATTCGGAGAAATCCTGTGGTTTTCATCTACTTTTATTGCACAAAATTGAAAGCAACTAGTTTTCATTTTGAATTGCTCCAAAGGTTTCACATTGCTATTGTTATGTTATGGAGTTGTATACAATAAGTCAGGAAAGGAAAGCTTCAATGCTAGTATTTTTTGCACAGTGCTGTAGTCGCATGAGATCTTCAGTTTCAAAGTTAGCCTTGGCATGGTCATTGTAGACAATCTCATGATCATTTACTGGAATGGACTGTTTCTACATCGATGGACAAAAGTAATCAGGCCATAGCACAGCAGAGCTCTGCAGAAGCTGATTTACTCTGTTTCTCAGCACTGTGATGCAAAGCAGACATCAGCCTTACAAAGACTTAATGGCTTAAGATCATTAAACAACCTGATATTCAGATTAATGTAATTAGCTGGTATCAACCCCCTGCATTCTGAATGGATTTGTTTGTGCGCACTTAATACTTTTCCCCTGTTACTATTTAGTGTAAGCAATAAAGTACATGAGACTGGAAACCTATTTTGTTTTTTCTCCTGTCGCTAGAGTTCCAGAGCTGAAGGGTCACCAGGCTGGAGGTTATTTGGGGAGTCACCCTGGTAATAGGAACTTTGATAGTGTTTAGGTATTCCTTGGAGACAGGAAGGCAGGCCCCTCTCTCTCTCTCTCTCCGACTAGCATTGAGTGCTTCTGCAAATCTGTGCTACGTGTGTATAGTTTGCTGGAATTATCCTCATGGCTCTGATTTCTGAAACAGTGTATGAGAGATCTTTCAGGGTACCTCCTGTGATAACAGTAACAAAAGCAGTATATTTAAGATCACTTCTATTTCATACGTAGCCTAAGAAAACTATCAGGCATCATCTTCTTCCAGTAACAGTGTTAGCGGCCTGATTCTTTGCTTTTTCTTGTTATTAGCACGTACTAAGCCTCTCCTAGAGTAATGTGTTTCTGGGAGGAGAAAATAGAGTTCGGATAGGGCTTTCCCAAAACACTCCATTTGTGGGAAGGGCAGCCAGTCAATGGTTGTTCTTGGTAGGTGGTTGTACTTGCCACAACAATGTAGTCTGAGAAATGTGGGGTTAATAATGGCATCAGGAATTAGGTATTTTATATTGTGGCATCCACAGTGCACACAGTTTCACTCTATTTCTTGATATCTTGGTCTTGAGGTGCAGGTTCTTTAAGATCTTGAGATGATGAAACTAATTATGACTATTGACAATGACCACAGTGCAGCTATGCTTTATCGTTTTATCAGAAGGGAGGAGTCTCCTTGAGAGCAGCTGAACATGCGATCCCTTGTCAGCACCAAACCTGCTGAATTTGCCTCTCTTAAATTCTCTGCCATTCAAGGTATTTTGGAAAAGGAAGTTTTCAAAACAGTGTATGTTGCCTCTGTAAAAAAATATTATCAGAAGAAAATGTTTATAAAAAGGACCTTGATTTATGTGTCTTCCGTTGTTTTTGTTTTCTTTTTTTCTTCTCTCCCTGAAGAGGAATGAGACAGAGGAAAAACTAAAAACAATACTGAAACTTACCCGAAACACATCTCTCCATTTCTTTATTTTTTTTTTAATTTTTTTGAGACTGTCACTTATTTTGAAACTTACTTTTTGCAAGATGATACTTTTTTTTTTACATAGCTGTATTTGAGATTTCTTCTAGATGTTCTAAATAAAATCAAAGCGTTGAAAAGCTTCTGTTTCATAATGTGGCTCAGTTTATTTCTGAAAGGCTCCATGCACAATCAGATCTTAATATTCTTTGGAAGGTATAACGGGTTACAAGGACACATACCTGAAGATATGTGTTTGCAAGAACTAGTGAAAAACTTCCTGTATAGATTTCATGTGTAGAATCCAGAGCTTTTATTGTCTGTAGCTGGTAATATTCAATTGAGGCACCTTAATATATGTCTTCTTGCACTTGTTAGCATAATGTCAAACCTTCCCTGAGGGCAACATTTGCTTTTCAGCAAAACCCACTTGATTTTTTTTTTTTTTTCTGGAAAAAGCATGTCAATAGACTACTGGGGGAATTCAGTGAAATCTCTCATAAGTTTGTATCTTATTAGCATGGATTGGTTGGAAGATCTTTGGAACGGACTGTTTTGCTGTTTCTAATTCCAGACAATGTGTAATCTGTTGCTGTCCTGCTTTATAGTGAAAGCTCCTGGGTTTGGTCATAATAGAGATAATACCTAATTGGTTACTAATTTTTCACTTCATTAGAATGAGCATTAAATGATTTGCTTGCATTTTCAGAGTATATTTATTATTTGGGTTGTTAATAAAAGTCAAATATTAGGCACATAGTCTACCTTTCTAGCTTTTTCCTAGTTGTTGTTTAATGTCAGCCATAGCAATCTATGCTGTGTGCTCTCTGATATGGACAGATGATACTCTTTATGTAAGGAGTTAAAGAAATCTAATTCATCCACAGAAAGTCTTCTCTTCATATGTGTTTCCCAAAAAAAAGTCTCTGAAAGGTGGCCTGTCTGCCAAGCAGAATCCATCCCATGCTCATAAAAAGTGTAAATAGAGCTATGAATGCCTGCCATGAATCAGATGGGATTTGGGCTGGAGAAAAGTACAGGATTAGTTAGAATTACAAAGTTATGTGCTGCACGTTTTTAAAGAACAGTCCCTTGTAAAAGATGAGTGAATGTGTTTTCTTCTGAAAATCTGGCTGTGTAACTTTAAGGCCTGAAGTCACCTCGTTTCTCAGAGTGGTTTCACTATAGTGCAGGCTGCTGTCAGAAAGAGCCCTTGGGGATGAATGAGCAGAAAGAACCCACTAATACTCTGAAAAATAAAATGGCAACCGCTGATGTATCTGTAGGTTAAATGTGTTGTTGTTTCCCTGGGGCTTTGAAGTTAGCTATTAATCCAGTTTGTTTTGGCATCTTTGGCATTCAGTCTTTTTGTAGATTAGTATGTTCTGGATGGACGCATCAGCACTGGGGCAAAAATCTCAGAGAAACAGATAAAAGGTTGTATTAGAAATTCTCTGAGTGACAGTAGCTCTGCTTATTAATCAAGTATATTTTAAAAAACAAAAATTAAGGAAAAATCAATGGCTTATGAGTCTAGTGTAAAACAATATTGTCTTCCTTGCCCTGTAACATGCAGCAAGTGTTTGGTGGAATAACTGGAATGCATTTCCAAACTGGGATATATTGAATGCAATTATTATACATTATACAGTGAGTTAGGCATAATAAGGGCCCTTAAGTAATGATTTTTCTTCCCTAAAGTACAGCTAGACATGAATGAAAATGTCAAATGTCTTTCATGTGAAAGAAATTGAGCCACAAATAAGGCTTTTTTTTTACCTCTGCTGTTCCAGTGTTGCCAGATGGATAGTCTCGTTTCTTAAGATCCTCTTGGGGTGCACAAAGTGTAATGGCCTTATGGCTTTTCATGATGTTGGGCTGTCAGTGATAGATGCGACTCTCTGAAAAACTTATGGCTCCCAGAGTCGCAATGTGTTTTTCCATCTTCTGCATCTCCTCAGTGGCCGAGAAGACCAAAGAGCAAGTGTCTAATGTTGGAGGAGCTGTGGTGACAGGAGTGACGGCGGTGGCCCAGAAGACAGTGGAAGGAGCAGGGAACATTGCTGCAGCCACAGGCTTGGTGAAGAAGGATCAGTTGGCCAAACAGGTTTGTTTATTTAAGTCTTTTCCAGATGAAGAGATGAACAATGGGTGGCCTCCCTGAACTGAGGGGCAGATGGAGTGTTTTCTTTTGTGTCTGTCAGTGGTATGAATGCAGGATGATTTGTGTTATGCTACACAAATGAACAGTAAAGAAAATATCTGTTGTTTGTAGCTTGTATTTTGAGTGACCTTCGGGATTTGGGAACTTGAGTAGGATTGGACATCTAGTTTTACTGTTCTGAAAAGTCTAAGCAAATTTGGTTTGCTGTTTCATGTGTGATCTAGTAGTGATTCTGAAGTCAGCAGCCTTTAGTGGGAGGGGCCAGCGGCTGTAGGATGTACAGTTGAAGGGGAAGATAACTATTTTTCCAAATAACTGAGGATTGAAAAGTAGCCTGCTAGACCTGAAAACGGTGAATCTCCGGTTTAACAGCACAATCTGTATCCTCTGCAGATGAAGAGCAGAAGGGATCATGTACCAATCCACTGACTGGTTAGATACATTGCGTTTAACAACATCTAGCTGGAGTGTTGCTATCTTCCTTGAATATAGTGACATGAACTCAAAAATGACTCCGAACTGCTCTGAACTCATTGGATTAAATTTTCTTAAACTCTTACTATAAAACACCCTATAGATATTTTCATTTCAGCACCAAGGTGAACATTAAGTATTTGTACAATACCAAGAGTTACTACACTTTCTTTGCTGATCCGCTGTGGTCATTTTCTTCCACTTATGGTAGGTGAAAAGTGACCCCAGATAGCTGGTGGGAATTATGCTTTCCAAAATGTGTTGTTTGGACACAAAAATAACCCAGAAAAGACAAATGCCTCCTTTTGTTCTGTTCTTTGTATGAACATTTAAGTGTTAGGAAAAACATAAGATTATGAAGAATATTAGTGTTTGCACAAAAATATGGGGTTTATATGGATTCAGCACGAAGAAGTTCTACAATGTGTCTTATTTCCAATGAGTGTCTAGAGGAGCTGTTAACATTGAATACTTAAGCTCTTTTTTTATCCTCATTGAAGTGCATTCCTGTCTGTCTGACAAACCTTATTGGTGCTTTGGTTTGGGAGGGGGAAGGGGTATGACGTTGTGGTGGGCATTCACTCCACTGCGGTGGATTGGTCTTGAAAAAATCTCACAAACAGTTTTGTTCTCTTTTAAAGCAATTTTCCTGGGGGAGGCTTTTTAGTCCTTTTTTGTTCAGCGACAAGTAAAATGTTGCTTTTGTTGTCTCTGTGGTCCTGTGTAAAAGCTATGTTGGAGATTTACAAAATCAAGTATCTAACAAACTGCCAGGGGATACAGGAGTATGGCATGGCCACAGTAGTCTATACCCTTAGCTTCTGATAAAGCTCTTTCGTAGTTTTATGCTAAGAATATTCTTTTCTGTTCGTAGGTCTTTGAACCCTTTACTCAGTGTCATAAGGATCATCATTGCTGTAATACACAGTTGTGTACTTTAGAATGGACAATACCTAATATCTTTTTATCTTAATATATACATGTAGATCCCTATAATTATAAGCTAGGAAGCAAATCTCTGCTGACGTTCATTTAATTCTGTTCTGTATATTGTAAAGCTTAAATATGAGTCATGATGGCTGTATCAGAATAAAATCACATCTGTGGAATTAAAGAACATCCATAATGTACATGCATGTTATTCCACAGCTCTATAAATAGCGTAATTATTCTGAATTGGTGCTTTGTTCTTTAGACACGCAAAACCATTCATTTCATTCTTGATACTGGTATTTTTAGACTGAGATTCTCAGCCATGTATGCAGCGTGGCCATCGAGCTGATTAGTATCTATAGCTCTTAATGGACTGTTCTGCATCTCTGTCTCTTACTGGTTTTGCAAGGGATAAGTAGCCATTTCAGGAATGTTAACATCAAAATTCAGTCATGTGAAAATACTCTACAACCTAGTATTTCTGCCTTCCTCTGAAGTTCAGAGGTATGTGAGATTGATATATTTTTTTTTTTTGCTTGGATTTTCCAGGTAAACTGACAGTTGGATGGTGACCAAATGTGGGCATTCAGAATACCAGTGGGACACAGGTCCCTTGTAGGAAACGGGGTGGGCCTTTCTGAAATAAGAGAAGGTACCAACCAGACATACAATCAAAATATCAATGTAACTTGGTGGTTTCTATGTCTATAAGGTTATGTCTCTTAAGCATATGATACCTCTAGTGTACTCTAAACCAGGAATAAGAGACTACAACTAGCAAATTCATAGCTTGAGCTTGAGCAGGGGTAGTAGTGCCTTTGGCAGATTATTCTTCCTATAGACATCTATTTGGAATTGTCCTAAAGCAAATAGCTACGTGTCCTATGTGCAAGATGAACACTTAACTTGCTTACACAGTTTAAGCAAGTCATGGAATTTGACAGGGAATTGCAAATCAAGCTTATCCGTTAAAAAATGAAAAGAAGCATGATTAGTGACTGTTTCTCCACAGAACACTAAAAGGCATTAGCTGATAATCCATTATTTTAGTTGGCTTCTAAACTTGTAACAAATAATTTCTTCCAGTTCACATGGACCTGTGTAATCAAGTCCAAATCCTTCACCTGAACATAGTAAACAGTGTCCTTCTGAGGCCCCTGCCAACCCAAATTATTCTGTGAACTGCTACAAACTCGGCCTCCATGCAACTGGAGGAGTTTGCTTATTTGCTATCAATTACAGAGTTGGGGACTGTGAAATAAATATGATCAGCTGCTTTCAAACATGTGTCTGGAAGCCTATCTAAACTAATGGCCATTGCTGGGATTTGCCACTAGTGATCTGCTCACCTGTGTGAGACCTGGTAGTCTTGTGAGGTGACTGGCATTTTTTTTGTGCCATGATGGAAATCTGGTTTTGACTTTCAACTCAACGAAAACAGCCATAGCATTCCTTTAACTGTGGATGCACCAATATCCAGGCTGGATGGGGCTTTGAGCAACCTGGTCTAGTGGAAGGTATCCCTGACTGTGGCAGGGGGGTTGGAACTAGATGGTCTTTAAGATCCCTTCAAACTCTAACCATTCTGTGATTCTATAATATTAATGCAAAGGAAATACTAAGCAGATTCTTGGCAAAATGCCTTCTCAAGAAGTTTGTCCGAGGTTGCCTGGTGCTGCTTCTAATACTAGAGTGCTTTGGACCATGAAGAACAGGTTTAACCACCCACTTGAGGCCAGGCTGGAGGGCTGGTGTCACACCACAGTGTCACTTAACCACCCCGTAGCCAGTGTAAGTGGGCAGTGCAAAGTGACAGCTGAGACTAGTGAGGGACAGGGCTGACGTGATAGTGCCCGTCGGAGGACTGCCTGGGGGATTTACAGTTTGGCAGAAGCTCACTGCTTAACGCCGAAAGGGAAGTGGCAGCTAGTAGCCTTGTATTCATTTTAAAAGGGTTAACATACTGCAAGTAGCATTTTAATAAGTGACAAAACAATTCTTAAGATTATTTAGAGTCCGAAAGTTCTTTCATGCCTTGCCAGCATGCATCTACTCAAAAATTATTTCTAATGCACACTAGCATTTAGCATAGAGCCTATTAAAAATGGATTAACTTTTTATAAACTAGTTGTAAATTTGAGCCTAAAATCTGCCCATAATAATGCTGTTATTTGTGATCAGTGGGACTCTTCCTGGAAGCAGAAAAGAAGTTGCTTCTTTTTATCATGCTTTCTTCTCTCTGTTAAGAGAAGATGATAAACTGAAGTACTGGGTTAATAGATAAAACCTTTATTTTATATTTATTCTGCGCCTTTGCATGTTTTATTTCTGTGTACAGTGTGAGTGTGCTTCTAAATTACTCAAAAAAAGGCATGATTAGTGATAATTACGTGTACTGCAGAAATGAACTTGTTGTTTTTTTTTAACTTAAGAAAGCTGTGAAATCCTTTGAATATTCTTTTTTCAGCTCAGCATGAGCATATAGATCTAGATAGTATGGAGGGCTACTAGCTAGTGGATACCTGGTGTATAGTATTGCCCGAGGACAAAATATGGATTATAAAGTTTATTTTTTTCAGATAGGTAATTAACTAATTGAAGTTCTTAACATCACTAAATTGATATCATTTAGTTCTCTCACATCTCAAGAATAAATCTGTTGGTAAGTTCTATGATTTTTATGGTGAATAACTATCTATATTGTTCTAGCAATAAAATTCCCAGTTGAGCTGAAACCTCAAGGTACTTTGAGTACCTTGCAAAGACTTTCTGTTCTGTAGATCTTACTGAAGGAAATAGAACAACAGGCCTTGTCCTTACCATGCTTAGCATCTATATGAGTCGTGTTTGATATCTATATGTGCTAAATCCTTTTTCTTTCTGGAGTATCTCTTAATTTAACATATTTACAGTAAATAGCACCGTAAACACAAATGTAAAATTACAGTAGCAGATAACATAGTATACTGTCGTGGTTTAACCCCAGCCAGCAACTAAGCATGGAGCTGCTTGATTGCTTGCCTCCCAGTGGGATGGGGGAGAAAATCAGAAGAGTAAAAGTAAGAAAACTCATGGGTTGAGATAAAGGCAGTTTAAAGCAAAAGCCACACACCTGAGCAAAACAAAACAAAGAACTTATTCACTACTTCTCCTTGGCAGGCAGGTGTTCAGCCATCTCCAGGAAGGCAGGGCTCCATCATGTGTAATGGTTACTTGGGAAGATAAAATGCCCTCACTCCAAATGTCCTCCTTCCTTCTTCCCCCAGCTGTATATGTTGAGCATGATGTCATATGGTATGGAATATCCTTTTGATGAACTGGGTCTCCTGTCCCAGTTGTGTCCTCTCCCAGCTTCTTGTGTACCCCTGGCCTACTCATGGGTGGGTTGCGGTGAGGAGGAGAAGAGGCCTTGAGTCTGTCGAAGTGCTGCTCAGTGGTAACTAAAGCATTCTGGTATCATCAACACTGTTTTCAGCAGAAGGCAAAATACAGTCCCATACTAGCTACTGTGAAGAAAATTAACTCTACCCCACCCAAAACCAGCACGTACACTTACAGCACAGGTAATATAACTCATTGGATTAATTACCAAGCTTTCATGGAAAAAGGCAACTAGAAGTAGGAAGACTGTCAATTTAGGCATTACGCTTTTTCTTTTTCCATAGAAAATATTATTTCACATAAAGCCCTTGCTAATTGCATTTAATATGAAAAAATAATTTAGAAAAACGAAAGTGGTGGTAACTTTGCTCTATTCTTTCCCTGCCATTCCAGCCTGTATATCCTGGGACTCCTTAGAAGCCAAATACTGTCCTAGCATAACTATTCAGTGCCGTGGACCCCAGAGGTGTAGAGTATTTCTTGTCTTTATTTACTTTTCTTGGTCAGAATAGCTTAAACAAGTGAATTTTTCCATTGTCCATTATACATTGCTTAGAGCCAGGAGTGAGTCCACTTTGGGGAATCACCATGATCAAATACACCAATATGCAGGAGCCGCCTTCCTCCTTTTTACAGGGAAGCTCCATGAGACATTGTGCACTACTGAGAATAAAGACATGATGAAACACCATTTAATTTTGATAAAATGAGAGCAACTCAGTTTTGATTAAGATACCAAGCATTGCAGTGTAACTCCAGCCAGCTATTACTTGTTCATTTGGGGAATTTTACTAGGAGAAGGGATGCAAATCCTCTGTGTTCCTCTGAAGTTTCATCTCTTTTTTTCAGTGGCAGAATGGAGATTACTTTATTAAACACCCATTTTGAAATGCAAGTGACACCTTATCTTTGAAAGATTTGTCTTGTTGCAAACTAAGATTACTATGTGTTTCCAAAAAAGTGTTAAATATCTTTAAAAAGAACAAAAAGCTGAATCTGAAATCTATTTAGAAATGTATTTATATTTTGCATTTTAAAAATGCAGAGATCTATTTAGAAATACCTTTATAGAAATCTTATGTGGAAATAACTAGAAACTTGGGATCAACATTTGACTTTTACCGAACTTGGGCAACAGTCCCTGAAGTTTAAGTGCCTAACATTAAAGCCCCCATTGCTATTTTAGTAGCCTCCTCACTTCCTGCGTAGTATAGAAGTGCCTTGCTTAGTACTTGAAAAAGCTCAAACAGGCATTTCTCATTTTGTATCTTTTTGAGATGTATTTTGTATATTTTATTTCCTACTATGCCATAATACTGATTTGCCACATGGAAAATTGTTTAAACTTTTAAAACTGACTTTTTTAAATGCACTTCTTGTAACCAATGTTCCAGAAACAGGTGTAATCATGGCAAAATTTTGGTTTAGGTGGAACCATGCATTTTGATAAAATATGAATATTTTAGTTTTCTGAGTGCTTGGCTCATTGGAGGATCACTGTTCCCCATTTTATTTCCATTCTATAGGCAAGGCAATTAATCTTGAAAAGCTTAGTTCAGAAACACAAAGCAGAAGCTACTGAGCAGAGAGATCCAATTTACTACTTCTGAAATGGAATCAGGGAGTTTTTCCACCTTTCCATTACATTTTATGCTATTAGCCAGCTGATGTCCCAGAAGGCTAATAGACCCCAATGAAAAGCAGGACAGTAAGTGGGAGTTACGTGAGACTTGAAGTGTTTTACTTTTGTGGGAATAAGCAGGTTTATTCATCTCCCCTAGAGTTTATTATGAGGAAAAAGTCAAGCCTTGAATTAAGCTAAGAAATTTTAATAAGATTTTGGCATGGCAAATGCAGAAATAAACTCCACCCAATTAATTTCTGGAGTTGATGCTTTTCTGTAGACACTGCGCAGCAAGCAGGCTGCAGGGGTGCAGCAACAAATAATTGTCCTCCTCAACTACTTCTAGTCACTTATGGCTTTAATGTAAGGTCACAGTAGAGAATAGATAAGTTCATGATTAAATATATGTAATCTAGATCCCTAGCAAGCCAGCTGAGCAGTCAGAGGTCTAACCCTCTGCACTTGAGCTAAGCAGTGCCCCTTCTGCCCTGTGGTGCAATGCAGAGGGCTGGGATTTTGGGTTGTTCAAGGTGAGCCTGGCCATGGTTCAGATGTGACACTCTTGCTTGGTCTGTAGGAGCAATTACAGCAGTGGTTTGGAAAGCTTGCATACTGTGGTTTCTGGTAAGATAACTAGCAGGCAGTAGATCTTCCTCAAGGAAGCCGAAGTGTTTTAGATGGTGTATGTTGGAGAAGGTCTGATCAAGCAGTCACAACTGAACATCGGTCAGACAATACTTGCTTTCACATTTCTATTTAAATCATAATATGTAAAGAACCCGTAGTTTGAATTAGGTTTTACTTTTTTCTTTATCATTTTATTTCTTGATCTATGCATAATGTATGAGTGACTGCTGCAAAACAGAAAGGCTATATAGCAGCAATTAGTAATGTTTCCATTTTTAATGTGTGTAGATGGATTGAGAGTGGAAGAATGAGGAGATTCCCTATTAGAGGATCCACATTGCTCAAGAGCTGAATCACAAAAGACCCCTCTTAAGAGAAAGCAAGTTAGCTGTTTCTTTGAATTCATGAAGAAAGTGGGGCTGTCAGTGAACCAACATCTCTCTTTGATTGTAGCGTACCTGGACTCTAGTGTAAAGGGCCTTTATTACTGGTCTCCGAATTAATGTTGATGTATTTTATTATAACGTTTATAACAAATTAATTCTGTAAAGCTACTCTTGAAATAGAAAACTCTCTTTTGTTACAAATGATACTAAGGTTTTGACTACTCTTTGTACTACTTTATGTCCAGAGTTAAATCTACCCCTCATGACAGTGCACATATTTTTTTGATGAGAAAGCTCGAGAATAATCTAGGCTGTAGATTATGTAGATGTACCATAATAGACGTATGAATGTCAGTAGACTGAAATTGCAATACAATCCTGTATGAATGCTCTGTGGAGTGCAAGTGGCTTTGATTCAATGTTTTGTAATTTGTTTCCAAAATAAACTCAAATTACTACAGTTTCATTAATACAATTCTTTTTTCCTTTGGTGTTTCCACATGGGCAAGCCCCACATATGTAACTTAGTATATGTTGATACTTCATAATGGCACTGTAAAGAACAGTACAGAGTGCTTGAAGGAGACTCTAATGTTCGCAAGCAATTTTGTTTAGTGAGATATGCTAATGATACCCACAGAAAACAGGTTGATAAATAGGAAGGCCACGGAAGTCACCAAGCCAGCAAGGAAATCCCATGTTTTTCTTTTACCTTTCTTTTGCTTTATGATAGGATTTTACCTGTCACTTCCTTCATGGCAGGTGTGTGGAAGTTCTGGTAGCACTTTTAGACATGAGTACCTTAATTTTATTTCACTCTGAACACCACTATTTGAAATATTTAAAATGAGACTGGGCAAGGTAGAGATGAATATTCCCAGAAAATAACAATACTCGGGAACAAACAGGTGGTGGAAGATGGATGACTCCAGGTAGGAGTGCTAGAGTTTCTCTGTGTGTTGAAGAGAATGTTGAAGTGCTGGGACAATTCTGAATTGCAACCTGTGCTTTGCCTCTCTGGTTAGCAGAGAAGATGCCTTTCCAGCTGTGGGGCATGTTGTCAGTACTTTTTCTCAGAGAGCAGAGTAACAGTATTTAAAGGAAGACCATGTTCTCTGTGTCAAAGCACTTCCGTGCATTGAGATCTGTGACGCAAGCAGAACTTGAGTCACAAGGGAAGAAAACTTGTGTGGTATTTCTAAATAACCTGGGAGGTTATTTCTCTTCATTAATTCAGGAACAAATATGAGCTTAATGTAAAGGTCTTGTGAGTTTTTCTGGCTTCCTAATGGCTTTCACGCTGTGAGATAACATTTTAGCACAGACTGATGTTCCGGGTATACCTGCTGCCTTCTCTACTTCTGATGGTAGTGTATTCCTAATTACCTGTGGAGGAATTAAGTTGAGGAGCTTTAGGGTGGTATCATATTGCTCTTTGTTTTCTATCAATTGCTCAACCACAGATTTAGCTTTGACCCTGGAGAAATAAAATACCCCCATCCTTAAACTGAATGTGGCTATCTCCCTTGGTCTCCAGGAACAAGAATTGTTTACTAGCTGATAGAAGGATGAACACATTCTTCACTAGGAGTTATTCATGTGTCAAGATAGTAAGATAGTATTTGTAATATCTACAAATAGTAGAACACAATTTTTCGTTTCTTTTTCTGTAGCTTGTGAGGGAGAAGCGAAATACGCTTCCCATCCTTTTACCAGGAGACCGACTTAAGCAAACCCTTATAATAAATGCAAGTCTGCAGTCTGTGCTCTTTTTCCTCCCTCTTGTGTGTGTTACCTTGGTCTCTCTTCCACCTCCTACATCCTCCATCTTCGATTTCCTTTCTAACTATCCTAATACACCCCCGTAGCACATTCCAGGCTTCTGTTTGTCTCCCCTGTGTATGTATGGCCACGGCATTATGCAAGTCTCCCGAGCTAACATGGGACCAGTTCTGTTCCACAGTGTCCCAGTCTTTCCTATGCATCCATCTGTGGGATTTTATGCAGTACTCCCAGAAATGGTTGGGCTTTTTTCTGCTTTAAATAGTTGCCAATCCCATGTTAAATATTCAGGAAGGTGCTGCTAGCTGAGATGAATATGTTTCAGTTCATTTGGGGATGATTCATATTCATGCCAACTATTGCTGTTCTTGCCCACTGTTGCGTGAAAGATTTGGCTGTTTCAGATGGGAAATAGTTTTACGTAACCCACGATAGCTGGACAAGCTTAATAGTGGTGGTTTTGTGCGACTTAAGGTACAGGTTTTATAAGCTTGCAAACATTACTGGGTTACAGTAATGATCTCCTTAGCATCTTCTGCCGTGTTTCAGTGTTCCTTTCCTCTGCTGGCCAAGATGAAGCATGTAAGCCTTGGAAGGTAAGGAGCTTAAATGTGATTCATTCCGTGCCTATCTGGAAGTCATTACCTTCCGTGGATTTGTGATGATAGCTGGTGCCATTTGCTGATATTGTAAAAGCCAAACATTGCAGCTGGCAGGTTGTTTTTTTTTTTTTAGCTAGCAATGAAAGTTTATGGTGCTGAAGTGACATTTTGGCAAAGCACTGCAATGTGTGTTTATGTCTGCCAGTCTCTATCCAGCAAAGCGCTGCAGTGGGATGCTTAATGGGTATGAGTGGCAAATTGAGGTCCTGGATTGATGTGGTGATGAGGGCTGTATAAACTGAAAAATGATTCGGCTGAAGTGTGGAGGAAATAGCTCTCTGTGGAGAAGTAGATTAATATATATTTTCAAAATATCAATCCAATGTAATCTCCTAAAAAAATAAAAACAAATAAACTCCACCTGTAGTTTGAGGAGAGAAAGCAAGAAAGAAAAGACAGTGTTTTTGTCAGGATTACCTATTTACTGGGAGTCCTGTTATTACTATTAGTAGAAGGGAAGTTTATATGAGAACTAGTGATAATCAGCAAATACCAGTGGCATGTGATACACATCATTTTGTGGCTATTTTGGCTGCTGATAAAACTTCTTGAAGGATCTATGGGTTAATAGGTAAAAGGTTGTACACAGCCTGTGGGTGCCTGGGACTTCTTCAGAGCTGCCAGCATGTAACGGAAGAGAAGAGATGACCCATCTTTTCTACAGCAAACTGTCATTAAACTATCTGGCCCTCACGTGCTTTCAGCTGAGTTAAATCCATCCCTTAGAGAAAGTTAAGTGGCCTCTGTAAGGATTATTGGTAATAATTTTTCCGGTTTTAAGTACTTATCTCAAAGAAAGTGTTTCAAAAGCTTATGAAGACTGGAATTTGTTACTGGAGAAAGCTACATTGAATGTCTCGGAAATACATCTGAAAATATAGATTACAAACCTTTTTTTTTTTTGCTAGTGGCTTGTCTAATGCAAAATATTCCCTGTGAGGAAACTGGAGGTGTAAGCTGCTAAAGTTGTCCTCTAAAAAAAACGTGCTTTTTGCAGGAGTGAAGCAGGCAGAGAACCTGATTCTGAAATGTGCTGGACATATTGATTGCCCTCCAAGCTTTCAGTGTTAACTTGCAGAGCTGTTTGCTTGTTCTTTGTTAGCACATTCCCAGGAGGTTTGCCAGAGCTGGGTTAGAAAAGTCAAAATGAAGCTCAAGATGAGGAGACACAGCCCATAAAGAACTCATTTTGCCCTGCTTAGTAGGTTACATACAAACAGAAAGAGGAGCAGTGTGTAACTGCACTTCCTTCAGAAGTACATAAAACAGGATTTGTGCATTTGAAGCTGCTTAATCCCTCTGTCCTACCTCCCACTCCATCCTGTATGGAAGGGATATCACCTAGAGCAGCTGATACCCTGCCGCCATGCATATTTCTCTTCTGGGGCTGTGGGACAAAGCAAAGGCTTTTTTTGGCTGACCATTGCTATACCTTTTCATTGTGTAATGTAATCCTTTCTTCATGCACTATTTTGTGTAAAGATATGTGGATTTCTTTTTTTCTTACCAATTCCCTGTGATGGGTTTAGGGCCTAAAAGGTACACTGGTCTAAATGGACATGCATTGCCCTGGAGTGGTGTGAAAAACTCAATTAGGGTGTCAAGGTGAGCGTGTGTCACTCACAAGGAATGTGTTCTTACCCATAGAGACAGTATTTCTAACTGGGAGTGTGCATTTAAGCTGAAGAAGGGAAAATGCCAGTGGTTACATCAAACTATCACACCTAAAGAAAATTATTTTTACACTTAGAAATGCAAAATATCCTTGGGGAAGGAAATTGCAAGGGCAACTGAGCTAGGGTAGAGAATGCTTTTGAGACTTAGAGATTCTCTTAATTTCCTGTGAGCCTTTAGGAAGGAGGCTGGAAGCTGTAAAACCCATTAGCAGTTCTAGTATTGAGAACTGACTACCAGCTTCTGATTGCTTCTAATGTGAAGTATTTATAATTAATTAAGCTAATAAGTTATAATCAGTTAATACTTTAAAGGTGTTGAAATGTGTGGTTTCATTCTAAGCATGTATGCAGTCATTGGAACTGACCAAAATGCCAGTTTGTTAGAATTTATTTTCCTAATGCTGTTTATAGATAATAATGTGTACATGAAACACTTATGCTTTGCCTAATGAATGTATTTATGGCAATTAAAAATAATAACATTACACTGTGATATCAAGCAGTTCAGTTCATTACTTAACACCCAGCATATCTTAGCCATGTAAGATTTGCACTCTAGGCTGCTTGGTTAACCCCTGTCTGACTTAGCTAATGCTCTGTGTAGTGGATCTGAACAAATGCTTCTTTTCAGATTCCTAGTGGCATCAGTTTTAATGGTTGGGTCGCTTTTAATTTTGTGCATGTGATATTTCATCTTACAAATCCCCCAAGATACAACCAGCAGAGTTCAGATAGACATACCGTATGTAAATGCTTTTGTAGAGAAAGATCAGAGATCAAATGGAGCTGGAGGCTGAATTAATTTCCTTCTCTGGAGAAAATTATTCAAACAGGTTGTTACAGATGAGTGGAATGTACCTCACTCAAAAGAGAAAAGCAGCAATATGTTTTATTGAGGTAAAATAATAATTTGATAGAGTTCAATATATTCAATGGAATTTAACAAAGTTTAACAGTGGTTTACCAGGGCTCAATAAGTTGGATGGCAAGGTTCACCTTCATAGTTACTGCATGGAAGAAACATACAAAGGAAAATTGAGTTAGGAATGAGTTAGAATGGTTCAGACAGAGACCAGAGACCAAAAGGGTAAGGAAGACCCTCCCATTAAGTCACAAGGTTCAGAGTGGATCCCCTTCCTTTCCAAACTCCTTATGAAGCCTAGGTGTGGCTCGGTCTAATCTTAACTATCTCAGACTTGGACAACAGTTTATACCTAGTGGAATTACCTGTACAAAGTCTATAATAATTAATATTGAGTAGCTACATGGAATAGTAATATTTCATTGGTATTAATTCAGCGTGCTGTCAGTCCCTTACCAAGGGTCTGTTGTGAGTCAGGGATCTCTCAGCCTTGGGCAAGGAAGGATCTCTTAGCCTCAGATGAGGGATCTCAAACTTTGAGAGGTGTCCCTGCTCAAGGTGAGAGTCACCTGGTGTGCAGTCCAGCTGCAGTTCAGGGAGAGCTCAAATTGGGTTCAACCTGATGGTAATATTTACAGAGTGAGGTAGTTGGCTGCCAGTCAATACTATAGACAAGATAGATGTCTTCATTTTAGTTCTGCTATCTTGTTCTGTGCTTGGATTATCTTGCATTTTTGGCCTTCGAAATCACCCTTCAAAATATCTTTCCGAGGCACCTTCACTCCATCATCCTTAAGCCAGGAGGTCTCCATCTTGCAGGTTCACCACAGGGTATGAAGCCCGTGTTGCTCCTTAGTCAGCCTGAACCAAAGTAGGAGTCAAGTGAGTCACACAGGTCAAGAGGAAAGTCACCAGAAAGGTGATGTAAATACGCATGGATCCTTAGGTTGAAGAAAGAGTCCCCCCCCTTTCTCCACCTCCTTCTCCTTACTGTGATCTTAGCAATTTGTCTGAAGTGCATTTGCTGTGTTTGATTGTGCTGGACCAATGCAGGTAGCAGCTAAATGTTCTTCCTTGTCCACAGCATGGAGACAGGCTATGCACTGCCCCATTATGAACATATATTTGTGTAGCAGAAAGTTATGAGGCGAGGGCAGGAGGAATTAGTGATGGAGTGTAGCACAGGGTTGTCAGACCAACAGGTGGAAGGCGGAATCTTCTATTAGGACCTTTGTCTGTGTCAGTTGTTGTTTGCTTTTGCTAGCTTGGAATTTATAAAACAGCTTCTTGAAATGAGGATGAATTTTTTTCAAATGTCATTATTTCCAATAAATTTCATGTGTTTACGTTTTAAACAAATAAGCAATAACTATTCTAGTAGCTTTGAAGCAGGGCTTGTGTTCACATTCACCTGACCTGCTGTCTAAACCAGAGTAGTGAACTTGCTTTACAGAGTCATCAGCATAATGTTTCTTTGATGGTCTATTTTTGGAAGGGGTGGTGTGCTCATCATTCACAGGAAAGGTAACAGATTTAGCAGTGCTGCTTTCCACCTCCTACACGCCATCTATGAGATGGGGTTTTTGAGTCTTAGTCCTTTCTGCAGATTTTTCGTTGAGCTTAATTTCAGATGTAGGCTTTATAACGCGGCTGGTTGGACTGCTGTAAATGCCTGTTTTTGTCCAAACTGAGAAACTGGGGAGACTGAGAGAAGCAGTGAAACTGGTTTAAACAGCAAAGCTTAGGCCTCGCTTTGGAATATATTTAGAGTGGTATAAACACCTTGATGACAGTTAAGATGAGGGTAGTGGATTTTTTCTGTTATCTCTTCCTGGTTTTGTTGTTCCTTAGCTTAGCTTTATGCCTGTAGATATTTTGTAGTACATAATTGAAAGGGAAGCAACTAAACAGAAGCCTTTGCTGGCCTCCTGAAGGAGAATCATATTGGCAATTCATCTTGGTATGCAGGCTACGAGAAAAGAATGTGAAGAACTATCTGTCATACTGGAAATGAAATTGATGAGCATAGCTGGTCAAGGTGTCAACTCCAAGTTAGTGTGTTCTCCAGACTGTGAAGGACATTATGTTACATCAAGTTTTGTCTGTGCATCTTGGATTTAAAGTTGGCTTGAGGAAAGGGTAACTGTCTTGACCAGGACAGATGGTACTAAATCCAACCTGGATATGTCCGTTGACAAAATGCTGTTGAAAACTGCTAACACACCTTATTTCTGCTGATAAATCTTGTTAGCCTGGTAGTGTTTTCTTTGTGCTAATTCTTACAAAGCCAAGTGTATAACTGTGTTATTTCAGATGGATTGACAAGGTTAGTTGGCAGGTAAAGTTTTCTTTCTAACTCTGTCACTGCTTCTCACTGCAGCTCTGAAATTTGTGCTGCCACTACATGAAACGCCTTGATCAGTTCCACAATGCTCTTTATCATTTACAGGGAGAAATCAGAAAGAAAATTACCTTTATGTCAGGTGTTGTGTGTAAAGCTTGCAGGCTGTAATGTTCATCCCATTTCAGGATCTGTTCCTGTTTTAGCAATCTTAGGAAATTTAGCTGAAGACTGATCATAGCTGTGGATGCTCTGTCAGAGGATCTCTTGATTTCAGGAGGAAGATGCACAGAGGATTAGGACCTGGTCAGAGTTGTCTGTGCAATTGTAAGGTTTCAAGTCTTTAGGTTTTTAAACACTGATTATTTATTTTATTTTTTTTGAGACGGAAATCAAGCTCTCCCTTTGTTTTCAAAGTACCTGAATCATTTAGGTGAATGTGAGCAAGTCTGCTCAACAGTGTTTAGAGTAACTCTCTAGGCAGGACTTGGTGTTCACTGTCATATGCATCTTAGTACCTCTGCCACACATTGTCCATTTTAGCCTGTGGTAAGGGAAGAGTTACTACCAAACGATTCTTTGGGGGAAGAAGGGGCAGAGGGCAAGTGTCTTTAAATCGAGAAATATGCGTTGCTGATCTAGGACATAGCAAGGAAATAGCAGGTTTCTCTCACTCCTGGTATTGATATCTTCTCTGAAATGCTCCGAGTTTTTTCTCTGTCTTCCAGTTAGCAGAAATCTATTTTCTGGAGACAAAGGAGATGATGGGGATGATGGTTCAGGAAGGATGGAAAGACTGGGTAGAGGAGATCTGATGGTCAAGGAAAGGGTGAGGGGGAAGATTGGCCGTGCATGAGAGAAGGCAGCTCTTTTATCCCCTTAATGTCCAGGTACCATGAGGCAACTCCTTAATCCTGTTTCCTTGCATTACGGGATGCTGGCACAGATCTCCCCCTCCAGAAATCTCTGCTTCTGCTCATGGGCTGCTGGGAATAGGGAAGAAAAAGGGCTCAGCCTGTGATACGGGATGCGTGATGGATTCTACCTTTCTCTTACACCCACCTGCTCATTTTTTTGCCAGCAGAATAGTGGCTCTGAAGTCTATCTGCCCTGGAATTTGAATAAATGTGTCTGGTGTTCTGCCATCAGTCATGAATGTCATGGTTTTGGCCGGACGTTGGTCTTAACACTCTGAGGGCTAGCAATTTTCTCCACAATATGATGTTAATTTCAGAGAGTTAGAAGAGGCCTAGCTAAGAGGTAAAATTACTGAACAGAAAGTTGGTTCTCTTTTACTGGACGATGAACATTAATCCTATGGGAGAAAGAGACTACATTTGAGATGCTTTTATATAACTGCACTGCATGAGTCCTAATGCTGATCCCAATTGATAATTGCCTCGAGACTTATTTGGAGCAGAACTTGATCAGACCTGACTGCTTTTGACTATCACATCCTAACACTTAAAGCTAGAGGTTTTTGCATATTCTGACTTTGTTTAAAAAAGCAAGGCTTTTGAGTGATTGTTTTTCAGGGACACAGATTCAGCTAAGATTTCAATGTATTTGAAAGGACTTGTACAGTGTCCATCATGTCATGTTCTCTTCTACTGCTTTCCTTTCCGACCCTGCAATCCCTGAAGCTTATTTTGAGCTGTGTGCAAAGCATCACATCAGCCCAAGTGTTGCTGGATTCTGTGTCGTTGACATGGCACTAGCTTACCTAAATAGTACCCCTTGCCCCAAGGACAAAGAAAGTGTTATCTTAGGTTCAACTGAGTCAGATTCTGAGGATCTGGTATTTGAATGGGTTTGCATGCATGAAGGAAGGAGAAAAGTAGTTTTCAAAGATGAATGAGTTTGAGAAAAATCTAAATCTATGTGCTTTGTGTTTATTAATTATCCAAGTTTTAAAAAATCTGAATACCTTCTAATATTTCCATTGAGTTAAAATGTGTTCGTACTGGGTCTTAGGTCAGTCTCTTCAGCAAACACACTTGTGTCCTGTGGAGGAGAACTATTCTTTTGGTCAGTAAGGGGTGCATAGCATTTGGCCAGCTATTTCATCAATTTGGTGCAGCATCATATTGTGCCATTATCTTCCCTGCTCCATTGTTATGATCTCTTTAGCCACCCTGAGGAAGTAAATATGACCACCTTGTATTGGTAGACACTGATCTGCCCTTCACCAGGATGGCAAGGGGGGTGATTGTCCAATGTTGGGGACGATGCTGACACTCAAAGGAAATGCCAAATATTTCAACAAAGTGTAAAGAATTTCCTTCTAGATGTTGTCTCTTCTCTTATCCCTTTTTACTGGCTGAGGAGTGTTTGTTGTGTGTATACCACAGTTGTAACCACTTCCTGCCCTTGACCTCCCAGGTAGACTGGTAGGAGATCAGAACTGGATTCATGCTTTCCTGCTTTTCTTACAAATCATCGACTTACCGGTCAAACTAGGCTTTTTATTACCCTAATGTTCAGATCAATTATTTAAGTCTGTCAGAGGCTACCTTGCTTGCCCACGTGTAAACAGGTACCTGATTTTTATCCAGAGTGGCTATGCAGGAGAAACTGAAGATGTAGTTTGGCTAGAAACATCTTTAGTAAAATATAGTGATGGTCCAAGAGAAGTAAGATCTTAGGTTGACTTTTGGGCTTTTCTTTACATTTAGTTGAGCATATTTGGTATTCAGTGAGAAAAATGCACCTGTCATAGCATTTACTAAGAATTCTTTAGAAGGAAGAAAATTTGATTTGTAATTTTTGTTTTGACATGAACTGTCCACTGCTTG
Organism: Calidris pugnax; assembly: GCF_001431845.1. Classification (NCBI taxonomy): domain Eukaryota; kingdom Metazoa; phylum Chordata; class Aves; order Charadriiformes; family Scolopacidae; genus Calidris; species Calidris pugnax. The sequence goes on along the minus strand of NW_015090774.1, from coordinate 8,922,847 downwards.
CAAAAATCACTTAGACATAGTTGTTAAAATCATGACATGTTTCAAGCTACTGTATGTAGTATATTAATGAAGAACTTCTGTGTTACAGTATCTCATCTGTTATGGCTCTTATTGTAAGATGTCATGTAATTTCAGATTGTGATATTTGAGATACATTGGATTGTTTTGGTTTTTTTAAATCTGTTGGGGGGGGGGGAAGGAGGGGGAAGAGGAAGGAATTTGCCTGGCTTGTCCCCAGACATTGTGGCTTGTATTTCACAACACTTGACTCTGATGACTGGCTCTCTTTGTTAGAAGAACGCAATGTGCTTTGACAAATGTCATTCTGCACATGCCACCGTTTGAGACTGATTTGAGAGGTGAGGGCAAAGAACTGCAGAAATCTTGTTTATCTTTGCATCAGAGGAGTTCTATTCCTCACAGTGAAGCACTGCATGAAGTTTCCTCACTTGTTTCGGAGCAAGTAACTAACAGAAGTTTGCAAAGTCTGCTAGTAGGATCCAAGCTACACAAGTTTAGGACTGAGGAGCCTGACCAAGAAGCTCCTCTTTTCGTTGATGAATTGAACTGTGGATCTCAAGAAGCACAGCCTGCTACAGTCCTGAAATCAAAGGGCAGGAGACAAGAGTCCTACAGTTGCATGCTCTGTGGACCAGCATTAGAAAGACTTGGGACACACATTTGTTAGTGGAGGGGTGTGTGGGAGAATCGTTCACTAAAAAGAGAAAAAAATAAAAAAAAAATACTCATGCTTGACTGCAGGCTTCTCATTATAATCTTTGTCCACAAATACTGGACAGGCTTAATTGCTTAAATGCATTAATGTTAAAACTAGAAGGGCATCAAGGGTAAGACTTGTCTATTCTTCAGCTACTTAGTAGTGCTTTGGTAAACTGAACTGCACTCACTGGGGCTGCTCAAGAAGTAAGGAAGAATTTCAGCATTTGACAGGTGATTGCAGGAAAAACAAGCGGAACTGAATGGGCATATTGATAACATCAAATAATCTAAACTACATACATGGGTATGTATGTAACTGGTAAAGTGGAACTAGAGTACTTAGCAAATATAGTACTTTGTTTTATAGTTGTTCTCGTCAATAACATGCTTTCTAGGTAGACTGGCTACAAGGAGTGCATAGTTCTGTTAAGCAAAGTCAGTCCTTTGGATATTTCCATACAGAGTTTTTTTTGTACCTTTTTTTTTTTCTTTTTGGACTCTGTGTTCAGAACAGTTGTGACTCATTTCTGCTTAGCTTTTACTGTAGGAGCAATGCATGCTGCAGTGATCAAATTTTTCTTAATAATCTCAACCATCATCTGGTAAAGTTGTATATGAGAGAGAAATTATAGTAATTGGTCTTGACAAACAAAAAACCTGACAGTTTTGCTACCAGGCCTTATTGAATAATAATTAGAAAGGAGTCTCCGGGGGGTGGAAATAAATGGGGTGTGTAATTTTACTGGCTTTAAAATGTGACGTGAAAATATTTTGTTCTTTGTATTATTCTTGCGTAGCATCTTGAGTGTTGTCTCCTCTACTGTGGGAGTCATCATTAGTCATCAGGACAGGTTCTCCATTCCAGAGGCATCAAGCAATAGATGCATAACATCCATATAGTATAGAGCAGCAAATAACATATTCTTACCATGGAAGAACGGTGTTGTGGTCTGTTAAACTCATCCCTTGATCCTATTTGATACGTGTCTTTGGCTGCATGAAGAAGAGCTGTTTTGAGCCTGTTGACCATCAATTCTGTCTTGTACTATTGTTTCTTTGATCAACCTGATATGTCTTGACGATTGGCAAGATTTTAAATAAACTAGAATTTATTAGGGACAGGAGGGTAAGGCTGGTACAATGGCAGATGCACTAAGGTGGCAATTAAGTTTTCTTGCTTCCTTTGACAGTAAGTTTTTACGTCATTGTTTTCTCAGCCACCTCAGCATGGACTCTCACACTTTGACGGTGAGTACAGCAAGGAAGGATGGGCAAGACAGGAAAGGATGATGTTGTCAGTCAAACCTGCTCAACAGAAAACTTGTGTTCCGTTTAATGGTTGTTTGCTTTCTATTCAAGATTGGTCTGGTCATTAAGAACTTAATTATGCCATAGAAACAGTTTCATTTTTTCGAGACAGTGTGGAGACTGAACATCTGAGAATCTGAGATAATTTGGTGCATGGCCAGATTTCTTACTGAGTACTCTATTCCACTTCTTGATCATCAGTACTAATATAATTGTGATATAAGTAAAAAGATTAAGAAGTGCAAAAGCCAGAGAGTATGATGTTCCTCTCAGAGGGAAATTGTTCAGTTCTTCAGCTGTGAATATACAAAATAATGTTCAGTCAATCATTGCACATAAGTGCCTCACAATAAATAAAGAAAAAAATTGGCACAGATTGGACACATTATTGGACAGATCATCCAGACTGCCATGTGTTTGGTTTCCTGAAGTACTATTGTATAAATATGCATTTAATCTTTTATATGTGCCACGGTCAGTGATGCCTTTTAACTTATTTTCACATATGAAAGACCAGCATATTTCCTACTCTGTATGCAGGCTTTTTAACTCTGTAGTAAGTAATAATAATTAATAACCATCCTGTGTTCTTTTTTTTTTTCCTGCTTTCCCCTTCCTCCGTTCTCAGCCCAAGCAGTTTAGATCTTCACTTCACTTTCTAGCTTATTGAATACAGTAAGTTATGAAAGTCATCTTCAGACTGCCAGAAAAACAGACAATTATTGCAAGGTGGTGGGAGTTTTTGATCTGATACCAGACAGAGCAATAGCAAAGCTGGTGACCTTTGGGTTCTCAAGAAGTTGTTTTTATGAGGACAGAATGGTAGACCGCTTATGTCCTTCATGTCCATCACTGCATGTCCATCACCGGAAGGAAAGGCGTTTAGGTGGAAATAGAACATAAAGAAGTTCTTGGCTCCTGTGGAGTTTGGCTTCTTTGAAAATTCTTCACTCTTATTCCTGGTAGTGATCAAGGATGGAGACAAGTTTACAACAGGGAGACATATCAGAAGAATAGATCTGCAGCTATTTAAATATCAGTGAGCTGTGTGTGAAATTTTACATCAAATTAATTACATTCTTAATTTCAGAGGAAGAATTGTGCCTTACTTATCTTTGCCATACGTTCTAGTGCATGCTAATTCTTTCATCCTTGTGATTTAAGTGTTAGCTTAGTACTTGGGCTGTATTTGAAGTATTTCCTACCAGAACACATATGCAGTAGCATGAGACATGACAGCAGTACCATTCTATGCATTCTTTTCTTGACAATGTCTTCCTTCTGTGTCACATTACTTAGACAGGATTGGCTCAAGTGCCACATATAAATGTCTATTTCTGTTTGAGAAAAGAAATGGGAAACTGAATTAAGTGTTCATTGCCAGTTACTATTTAAAGAAACGGTTATAGTCAAACAGCCTGTACTGGCAATGCTGAGCTCATATGTGACTTCTTTTGCTCAGTCCATAAACAATAGATACAGAAGCTGCAGAAACAACTGGATTTGCATGCTCCTACTCCATTTTATAAGATAGTGAGTACCATGAGTCCTAGTCAGTCTCTCAGCATTGACTGTATTATCTTCGAGACCAATCCTTGTGGAGAGTGAATCGTTTTACCTCTTGTATGGCTGGGAAGAAGGATCCTTGGAAGTGTTGAAGGCCAGGCTGGATGGGGCTTTGAGCAGCCTGGTCTAGTGGTGGGTGTCCTGGCGCATGGTGGTGGGGTTGGAACTGGATGATCTTTAAGGTCCCTTCCAACTTAAACCATTCTATGATTCTGTGCCTTGTGCCGTGATGTATTGAGGGGTGATGTAAGCAGGGCAATGTGCCTGTAACTGATGTGTTGATAATTCTTCTTCTGTACCTCTAATACTGCAGCAGACCCACCAAAACCACATTCCCCAATCACAAAGGGATTGTCTTTGAGCGTCCACAGTGCTTCACTCAAACGTAGCATGAACTGAAAAAAACCTTGTAAGTAGAACATGTGATTTTTAGTAATATTTGGGTGAAGAGTCTTGTGCTGTCGTCTGAGGTCATGCTGTATCCTGAAGAGTGTATTTTGGATGGATGGAGGAATACAGTTCTCTGTGGCTTTATAGGTGTACTGCTTTTTTACTTTAGGAGGCTTCTTTTTTTTTTTTTTCCAAGAAAAAAATGCAATGTAAACAGAGCTCACTGGAATAGGATACTCAAACATTTGAACTGACAAAAATCATTAGTCCGTACATTCTGAAGAGCATGCGGATTATTTCAAAGAACTTAAAAGCCAAATGTCACTTTTCATCTTCGGAACAGATGCTTCTAGTCTGTTGGAAATGTGAGGCAGGAAGCTTGGATTTCTCTTGCTGTTTGGGAGACAGAAGAATATAAGCTACATTAATTAGCCCAGTTAGTAACAGTGGTGGCAGAGGTGGGAACCTGAACTGGCCAACTGTCTGCCAAACCTATACATGTATCTTAAGCATAGTTTCATTGCCTCAGTATCAATTTTGGCACCTACAGGTAGTGCTTAGCTGGCTCAGTGGAACATTCCCAGGGGCTTTACCAGGATCTGTTTACACTACTTGAAATTCACCAGCACTTCTAAAGCCTTTTAGAAAGTATGCTGTCAACAGTTTCTGAACAGTGAAAGAAATCTTGATGCCATCTGTCTATTCAGGCACAGCCCAACCCTGATGAATTGCTTGTCCTCTTAAACTTAAACTAATTAAAATTTTATTTGGGTGATGACTGTTTGTCTTCAGCTCTTTAAAGATTAAGTTTCTTACAGTAACAGGAAAACAAAACTTGGTAGCAATCTCTTTCAATGACATTTCTATTTAAAAGCTTCCAATACAAAGGCAAGGACCAGTGTGAAATTCAAACATGATACTGACTTGAGTTTTTCAGACTCAGAGCTGCATCTTTTGGTATTGCTGTTTCAGAGTGTTCAGAGTTGAGCCAGATTTGCAATGTGTATTTAAATTTTTCATTGTACTTCTTGAAACTATAACCATCACTGAAAAGTTTGAAGCATTTTATGGTGTTGATATTGTTGTGGATTTTGGAAGGAAAAAAATTATATTTGGCCTTCTACACTGTTTGCTGAATTAAAAGGAAATATTTGCTAAGTTCTGTTTGAGTCAAACCAAACTCAAATGGCTGGAACCTCAGTTATCATGTGTTGCCATAGCCTTATTTGTTTCTTGGGTCTGAAATTTCTAAAAATGAATGTATAAGAATATCAGCTGTAGTTTGTCTGGAAATTGTTCCGTATAACTGCTGCTGGTAATTTTTTTTTTCTGGGATAAACCAGGTCAGAGTGAAGGTGTATTCAGTTTGGAATACAATAGGCTGGGAAAACCCTTACTCTAGAATGATGTTTCATAACATGAGACAGGTTTCATACTCAGGAGATAGCACCATCCTGTTGCTATAGAAGAGCAAATGATTTAACTGCTGATTATAAACACCTGAATAATTCCTGGGAATGGGAGCATTGAGCATCCACTATTGAGGACAGAAGTAAATTTCCTCCTCAGAGGGAAAAGGGGAGAAGTTTGAAACAAAAAAAGAGGGATGGCTGTCCTGTAACTTCTTTACCCCCAGCAAGAATATTTTTCTTAGTCGATGATGATGCTATTTGTGATTTCCGTTGCCATTGGCTTGAGTAGACATTGATCTTACAGTAAAAAAATTTTAAAAAGTACTTACTAACATATATCTAGAGGGTTATTCACTCTCAACTGAATTAATGGTATGAATATTTGCAGGGATATTCACCCTCAAGAAGATATGGTAAGTATCAGGAAAAGTAACAGCCGAAGCAGCCCCTACCATCTTGAGAACTTCCCTCCAACATATTGGAATTGATCATATGGTGGAGATAATTGTAAAAGCCGTAAGGCTGTTAATCATCATATCTCTTTTCATATCCACAGAGGACAGAAATGGCCTTTGGCTCATTCTGAGTTCTCGTACTTTCCCTTCTGCATGTGTAAGGTATTTTTGAACACATTGCTTCATATAAGGGAGGCATCCCTGGCTACTTTCTATTTTTTCCTTCCTGATGCCAACTAAGAGAAAACGTTTCCATTTTTAAGGAGTCACATAGAGTTCCTTGGGGCATGAGCAGCTGTTACAATTACCCATCTTTCCCACCTTGGAAATTAGCATTAGATGTTTTAGTCCTTTTGTTTATAAACACATCAGACATAAGAACCTAAGAAGAGCTAGAATCATTGGTGTGGCATGGGAGTCTCATCTCAAAGATGTAGGACATACATAGTGTGGTCTTACTCCACAATATTTTCCCTTTACCAGCAGAGACTTGTACTTGAGGGACTTGCGATGTCAGAGGTGCCAGTAGGCTGTATAAAAGGTGCTGTGTTTCTTTGTGATACCCCTCAACTTGTCCAGCAGTGATTTGAATGCATGAAACCCTCAGCAGCCACAATGTCCTACTGTAAGGTGTTTCACAGCTTAACTGCACAGTCTGTGTGAAAATACTTTTGTCTGTTTCGCTCGTGACACGAGTGATTTTATTTGATGTCCTTCGGTTTTCATCTGTGAAGACAGCTGACCTATCATTCCCTATCATTTCTGTGCTGTTTAGCAGGTAAAGGTCAAGTTGGTGATCAAAAAATATCAAATCTGAGCTCTTTCAGTTGCTCTTCATCATGATATTTTTTGGTGTTAACTGGGTTTCTGTTTTTATTTGCACTTCCTGAAAAATATTCACATTGTAAAAATGTAGGATTTCCCCTTCTCTCCTATTTTATCATGTAACTTAATAAGTAGAGCTGTGTTCTTGTCATAGAATGAATGGTCATGAGAAACTGGGGGGGAAAAAAGGGATAATCCATCCACCTTCAACCTCATAGAGATCTTTTTCCTGCAATACATTTTCTCATGCTTATTTCTAAACTGTTACACAGAAATTTGAGCTGTTGTGTCCACAAATGATGTGTGAACAGATTTCAATTTTCATGAATTTGCCTATTATTCAAAATTATTTGGCTGTTCCAGCCTATTGATTGCTCTGCCTTTGTTATTTGCAATTTATTTGTACTTTGCATTTGGGCACTGATTGCGTGTAATGTTCCTATTCTTGGATAGAAAGTTTTCCAGGCTCATAAAGCCCTTCTGAAGGGACTGTGCAAATGCTCTGGCAAACACATTACCGCATGCGTATTTGCAGTGGCTTTTCATATGTATGATAATAGAATGTAAATAAAAGAAATGGTGAATGTAATTTAAATGGCTATAAGAATTGTGTTTGTATGAGTGTTCTGGAATATTTTGTGATGGATTAGTGTTACTACATCTCCTGCATACTTTTTAAAATGGACGTTTTAAAGGCACTGTCTTCAAATTTCTCTCCTATACACCGTTGAGATAGGAATTCATTCTGGCTATTTCTGCATGATAAGCCTTAAGTTATTTTATACTTTATTTCAAATAAATAAATTTCCATAAGCAAAAGTACCACTTAGTCCAAGACAAAATGCAAGGAACTGCTTCTGTCCCAGGAATGCTCTGATGCAGTAATTTGGACATCTGCTTAATTAAAAAAAATATTTAAGACTAAGCAGTGTCTTTCTATGGAGAGCATCATCGCAGCTGATGTTGGAAATTTTGGTGGGAAAGGGAATCTGCCATTGGGAGTATGCATGGCCATTAGCTGGGCTCTTCTTTTATAGCAAGACTTACTGAAATAGTTTGTGCTGAGTTGTAAACCATTGTCATTAGCTTTCAGAGATAACAGCCAGAAGTGAAGGGAAGAGGTGGCATCTCTGTGCTTTCATTTGGGTCTTTCTGTGATTTTGAGCACGTGTGTAGGTAACAGTTACACTTAGATTACGTTTTCAAGGTTTCCTGCTGGAAATAGTTGCAGGTTTTTAAATGGAACTTCAGGGTTGTGAACAAGTACCGATGTGACTTCTGGGGTAAATTCTGCAGGTTTTGTGCCAGAGATTCCGTTTCTAGATTTTTGTGGTTTTGTTCCATTGCCAGTATTCAGAATTCCTTCCACTTCATTACCACTTCTAAATTTGTGACTAGTACGCTGTTTTTTCTGTCAAGATATTTAGGGAAATGTTTAAAAAAAACCCACAACCTTTTAGTAACTGACGAGGCACCTTCCTTCAAACTGAAACACTGTCACTTATCAGTATTCTTTCTTTTCAGACTCTCAATTATAATTCATAAGGCCTTGTTTTTATTCAAATCAATTTGAATTATTTTTTTAATTAAGATTTTGAGGTACAACACCAGCTTCATTAAAATCTAAGTATATGAATTCCACTGTGCCCCCTTAATCCACTAATTTTGCAACTCTGTGCAGAAGAAGCTATCTTGTCAGGCAGGATTTGCTCTTGTGTTTCGTTGCTGGTGGTCCTGTTTCCCTCCAGGCCCGGGATTTTCAGCTGTGCATAATGCTGGCCTATTTCTTTTACCGGTGCAGTCAGTGGGAGTTTTACTGATTTCTTCTGTGACAGCAGCTTTAGGGCCTGTGTGGTGTGGTTCACAAATACCCTCCCAGATGTCTAACTTTTTGTTCATGAAGTGCCAGCGTACCAATGCAACTGTCTCTGGTTGTCAGCTGATTTTCATTGATGCTTATTTTAGACCACCTGAAAACCTGCTTAAGTGTTTGATAGAAAATTTGGTGGGAAGGTAACTAAACTTTAAAAAAACCCATAGCATTGCACTTCTAGTTTTTTTTTATCTTTAGGTTTGGGTTTTCTTTAGTTTGTTCATGTAGGCTTGCCCTTGTTATTCTACTCCTTCCTCTGAAGCAACTGGAGGGAAGATTGCCTTCAAATGGGGTGTTCTTACTCTGTCCTTAAGGCTATGAACAAGAAGAAGCAGTGTTTGCTCGAGAAAGTGGAATAACATACCCATTTTAGCTTTTTAACGATGCAATTCTCTCCCATCAACCTCTACTCTGTGTGCCATGGGAGCCTATCCTTGGCAGTGCAGAAAGCAATTCAGAGAAGCTTTGTTTGCAGATAACTCTACAATTTTTACTATTTCCAGGTAAACTTAAATTGCTGGTTGTCCTGTTGCGTTTTAAAGAGCAACAACTAATTACTTTGTTTCCTTCTCAGCAGCAATAAAATAAGTGATGTCATTATGGCATTAAAAATTAGGGCACTGTCCAAGGCAATTGTTGAGTCACCCATAATCAGGATTCTAACTTCAGGGTGTCTAATTTGAGATTAATTAGAAGTGTCCTAAAATAGGTATTTCCAAATTGCCTCCAACTGGGGTCCTCAATGTTACTAATTCTGAACCACTCTTAAATGAACACAGACTTGGCCAAAAAGCCAAACAACAAAAGTTCCTCAAACTGGTGATTAAAACCCCGCACTCCACCCAAATGCGTGCCATAAATAAGGGACATACTCCTACCATGACAAAATTAGTTGAGGAGAAGAAAGGCTCATGGTAAAACTCGTAAATGTCATCTTTGTTAGCGTGGTGCGTGTAGGAGCCTTTTCTAAAAAGGAGGATTCAGTACAATGTGAATAGATGAGTACAGTGTGTTAAGCCTGGTGAATAACACAGTAAATCTCGAGTCTTGCATTATGCAGTATGTTGTTGGGAACACTATTTCTCTCTGTTTAATTTGTAAGATGTACTGTTCCACCAAGTACAATGCAGCCCTGAAATTATTGCTCCTTTTGGGAAAAGGAAACGAAATAGGGTCATTGGTTTCATTTGTTTGAGCCTCTGAGAAAGATACAGTTCTGTTGTGTTCAAAACAAATATGGTACAGAGTTGTTGGAGAGTCTGGGGACTCCCAAGTGTGTAGCAACACAAGTACAAATTAGGGCAGGTCAGACAGAAGCTTTGTTAACTATGCACATGGTAAGAGAACATTGGGATGATGTCTCCCCCTCTGGGTCCCATCTTCTGCCAAGTGATTGGCGACACTCAATGTATAGACTCTTTCAGAAAAAGAGGTGAAGAAAAATAGTCATTTCCTTGTTAACAAAGCCAAGTATTGATCCATGGGAGGGATGGACTCAAGTAGGTTGCTCACTGCCCCAAATTCAAAGAAGGAATGAAATGGTAAGAAACATGACAATGTGGGGAGATGGCTCTTGGTGGAACTCGTAGGGGTTGCCTTGCACACCAGGTGTTACCTTAGCTCAGAAGTGGGGAGTTGGAAACAATCACTGACTGCTAGATTTTAGTTGAAAGGAATGGCTTTTTAATTAGGATAAACTTCTTAGCCAGACCTCTCAAATGGTAATAATTTTACCACCACAAAGTGACTGAGAGAAACCAGAGATAATTTAAAAATGTAAGATTTTTCTAAGAGCTGTAGCTATAGTCACAAAAGCAAAATGAATGACCTCTGTTTGGGAAGTTCAGGATGTGATATTCACTATCATGGCTTTAATAATTTTTCTGTACCTTTGCTGAGAGTTCAGCACCTTTTGTGTTTCAATTAACTTGTTCCCCATTAAAATACATTTTGATGCATAATTCTGCAGGAAGTGGTTTTATTATGGTTCTTTGAACAACATGAGAAACACTAAGGATTCTGACTAAAAAAGAATCAAAAGACAAACTGAGAGTTAGAATGGAGATAGCAGGGAAATTAAAATTGGCTACAGTGCGTGTCAGGTGGCTGTTCAGAGTGAATTATGACTTCTGCTGGAAACTGATGGAGAAGTCAGTGCACCACTAAAATCAGGGATTGTGTCTTCCACCAGCCTGATCCTGCTGTGAGCAACCTGAACTTGGCATTAGCAACCAGGTGAAGCCTTGCCCTAGATCTTTGCTTTGGTGGCATGCCTATCAAATCTGAGGAGCAGCAGCTCACAAATGGCAGGTGAACGTGCTTAGCTACACTTTGCAGACTCAGCTTCAGATTTTCCTGCAGAAAAAGGAAATAAAACCACTTAGTCATTTGAGCCAGAAGAGAATCCAGTACTAATGCATACGCTCTCCATTATTATTTTTTAAGGGCAATGAACAGAGGTGCTAGGGGTTACAGAAAGAATGACAGATAGTGTACTTGCTGCAATGAGAGACTGGAGATAAGTAATTGGCAGGCTACGTTTCTGTGTTTGAGAGATCAGCATGGGGGCTGAATGAATATAAGTTTGTAACCTATACTAAATAATGGGGGTATGCAGCCAAAACAGCTACACACGAACTGTGGCTAAGGTAATGATAGGAGCAGCATACACTGGGGAAGCTATGCTATTCCAAAGGACAGCATGTGAAAATAAATTTAAAACATTAGTTCAAGGAGGCTGAGAGGAGACCTTATCGCTCTCTACAACTACCTGAAAGGAGGCTGAAGCATGGTGAGGGTTGGTCTCTTCTCACAAGTAACAGGCGATAGGACAAGAGGAAAACGGCCTCAGGTTGCACTGTGGGAGGTTTAGATTGGATATTAGCAATAGTGTCTCTACAACTACCTGAAAGGAGGCTGAAGCATGGTGAGGGTTGGTCTCTTCTCACAAGTAACAGGCGATAGGACAAGAGGAAAACGGCCTCAGGTTGCACTGTGGGAGGTTTAGATTGGATATTAGCAATAGTGTCTTCACTGAAAGGGTTGTCAGGCATTGGAACAAGCTGCCCAGGAAAGTGGTTGAGTCACCATCTGTGGAGATATTCAAAAGACATGTAGATGTGGTGCTGAGGACATGGCTTAGCGATAGACTTGGCAGTGTTAGGCTTATGGTTGGACTCAATGATCTAAAGGGTCTTTTCCAACCTTAATGATTCTATTTGCCTGAAGGTGATTAAGTGAAAATAGTCCCTACAATAACTGGGTCTCATAAGTAACATGGCTGTTATCATAATGGTAACAGTAGAAAAAAAAAATAGAAGCATTACCTGCAAGTGATGGGAAGAGGCTTTGAATGTAAGATGCTGTCTTATTAGCTTTTGGGTTGTTTTCTGTGTTTTCTTACTGGTTTTGAGTAGTTGAGAGATCTGTTTCCTCACTTAATTCACATATTTCCCATCATATACTCTAGAGAAACAGAGCAATCATAGGCAAGGACTTAAGTTTCACCAAAGCTACCATGAGACGTTTCCTTTCATTACACCATGGAATTTGGATTAGTAATGATAGCTTTTGTTAGTTCATTCCTTTTTTCTTATTGATTTTATACAGTAAGAACTTAAGAGAGTGTTTTCCTTGCTATCTGCACATTTTGTTTACATGTGTTCTGTTCTTTGTTTTCATACCGATTTCTTAGATGCTAAATAACATAAATAGAAATTTTTTCCATATTTAAATAAACAGTTTATTGTTTTAAAGAAGGAAAAGAGAAGTCCATACTGCTAATTTGAACAACACTGTAGAAGCGTGAATGCCAGCATAAATTTCTTCTAAAACAATATTATTTTTTTAGGTTGGTAGGTTAGGAGTAAAGAGGAATACTCTTCCCCTTCTTACAGCTGTTGCTGGGAAATGGCTGTGTAGGATCTTTAATTATTCCCACTTTGCAGGCAAGAACAACAGGACACCTGGTTTGACTTTGGCCTCAGAAAAAGTTATGACAAAGAGGAGCATAGGTTTTTGCTCATGGCAGTGACTCATTCTCTTTTTTTCTTGCGCTTCTGTAGCTATTTGCTAGTGGTTTGTGGACTCTGCTTACATGATTACTCTTAAAAAACACTTCCTCTGCTCCTCCTCACTGTCCACCCACCTCTCCTCTCCCTCCTAGAACCATGGATGATGGTTCACCATATGGGCAATTGAATGCTTGGGGATATGGAGAAAGATGCTGTCACTCTCTCTGTCTGCAGTTGCTGTAAGACTGTTTCCTGACATTATGATGCTTTCCAATATCACTGCTGTTTCCTAACTACTTTCACGGGCACTTCTTGTGTCCATGCAAGTTATGGTAATGATAGAGGGGACCACATGGTGGAGATAAGATGCGATAAAGCCAACAGCCTCATATTTTGGTTTCTGTTATCATTTCTAAACTTCCAAGAGTATATGCCTAAGGGCCAGATGACAGCTCTAGTCCTGAAAAATTTGCAACCAGAAAGCCTGATCCAAAACTGATTGGGCTTTTGGACATAGCGTCACTGACTTTGGATCTGGGACTTTTGTCTTAATGCCAAGCATGTTACCCTCATGTAGTTTTGATCAGGTAGAACATAAACTTGAAAAAGTGCCAATATACTACAGGCTTGTTTTCTTCTTAGGAAGCTATTGTGGTGTGGGAGCTCACTAATTAGTTCAAAGATGCCTTTTGAACGTGTGTTGGTGACCACTGTTAGTAGCAGCTATTGAATACTGCCCAGATGGTCATTTGATCTGATTTGTAGTAACTTAAAAAGGTGGATTCTTGCATGCGTAAAAGGTGTGTCTGCTCAACCCCTAATATCTGTAGTGGCAGTAGCAGCCAGAGATCAACCAAGCAGATCATCTCATGGTCTCTCCTCTTTCTTCTCTTTCTTAAAATTAATGGCTAAAAAGTAACCATAATTTAAATGATTAATTTAGATGATCTGCACTGACAGATACATAGATAAAGATCTGGCCAGATTTTCAGAAAAGATTAAACAGGATATACTTCAAGAAATATGTTTCTAAAAGCTATCTTGTTTTGATTATCCAACCACCATTTGTTAATTCATCCAAAAGAATTCCTTACGGGCCAGTTATAAATTATCTTCTCTAGTAAAGTTACTCATAGTGGGTAAACTATAACGACATAATTGTCTAGAGTTTGTTTGGACAACTCTGTTTTACTGTACACTTAAATTACATTGTGAAACATAATATACCTGATAATATCTCAAAGTAAAAGTATATTAAATCAAGGGTTTTTCATTTCCAGTGTATTTTACACATTTTGTCTATGCTTTCTTAATCTAGTGCAATATAATTAGGAACTTCTGGGTTTGGTGCTGTAAGTTTTATTTGACATAACAAATAAATGTTTTAATATTCATTTTAGTCCTGCTGTTCTATCAATTTCTTTGTTTCCTGCTGTGAAAAAAACATGGGTTGATCCACATGGCACCCAGGAAGCCTCTGTGCAGAAAACTGGGTAATAAAAATGACAGCAGAAAAAGAGTTGATACTTGGAAAATAGGCTAAGTCTTGCAGTTGTGCAGCCGGAAAGTGCAAAATTAATTAAGTAGTTAGTAAGCTCAGTAGTTTTAAGTGTGGGGGAGGAATGGCTTTGTTTTATTGAGGTTGGAGTCTTGGCAGCAAGGGAGAGAGGGAGGTGACTTTATAAAAAACATTCAAACATTCTGAAATCCTGGTTTTCTCCTGGCTCAGTTGGGGGGGAAAAAAAACCTGCAACAGTTGTAAGGAAATTACTAGCTGTACTATTTCATATTGGAAAATACAGAAAGCAAAAGATATGCAACTCTGAAAATTGCTTCCCACAGATCACACTGCAAGAAACACCAGGACTGTGTTTCTGTAAAGGACCATGTATGTGGTTGGGTTCGTTCTTCTGTGTGGGTATGTGAACTTAAGGGTGTGTATGCAAAAATCCTGAGCAGAATCAGGACACGGGGGTGCTGTAGTTAAAATAAGTTGAGCTGATGTGTATTGTTTGTTGAATCTTTCTCATGGAAACCCCAGTGCTTGGGCTGAGTGAGGGTCATGGTGATCAGGGTTACATCATGTTCCTTCAAGCCTGCTTGCACCAGCTATCTCAGCTTGTGTATATTTCTCCCTTAACACGTATGGCATCAAAATAGCTTCAAACCTGAGGGCAAGAACTGTTTTCTGGCTGTGATAGATGCTGGTGGTGATACAGGCCTGACGTGAGTCAGGTATTAGTCATGGAGTGTTCTGTGCTTCCAAAAATGCGGGCTGTAACTTAGCGTGCAGAGAACAGAGTGGTTTTATATAGTGCAGCCCCTACTTCCCATTTCAAACAGATGAGCAGGATGACAGGGTTCAAGGCTTTGGATCTTATTAAAGGCCAAGGTTGGGGCTGAGATTTTGATTGGCACTTATGCCAGGGATGCTATGGGGAGAGAGCAGGGGGTACTCCGTGTGCTTCACGAGTGCCAGCTACACCTAATGGGACAGAGATCACTCCAGTCCCAGCCCAGTTGTGCTGAATCTGATGAAGATCACCTGTGAGCAGCACTGTTTGGGCTGCCCTTCTCCACCTGCCAGCTGAGGGTGTGCTGGTACCTCTCTAGTGCCTACGGCGCTTGTCATGAGCTATGCCCTGCTGTCAGCAGGCAGTGGCCGTGACATACTTTCTGCTTAAGAATAGCAAAACCCTTCTTCACTTTACATAAAAATAAAAACGGCGTGAAGCAGCTGAGTAGCTCATAATCCTGATAGTGTAAAGTTGGCAGGAGAGGCAGAGCTTTCACTCCTTGCTTCTAGACGCTACGGCAGGCTGTGCTTAGATGAGGGGGGAATGAGACTTGTGATCGATGTGTGGTTCAATGTTTGAACATTGCCTGACTTCTAAATGCAGAGAGTTCAATTGATTTCCCTGGGAAGAGCTATGCCAATGTAAAAATGGGGCTTGCAATGGGATTTTTTCAAATATTCCTAAAGTTGTAGTTATAACTGGATTTTTGAGAGACTAGATACACCACCCCGGATCTTAAGCCTGATTATCTCTGTGGTACCCCAGTGGAAGCTGAGCTACTTTGAAAAATAGTCCCTGGAGTATACTTCATATTGTAATAAATTTTCCAGTCTGAATCTGCCAAAATACTTTTAACTTGCTTTTCTGAGCTTCTGGCTTGCACTGCTTTTCTCAGGCATCAGGTGGATTGGAATTGTTTTTATTTATTTTAAATAAAAAGCAATTGTCTAATTTTGACTATGGGAGCTGAGAGCATAATTAAAACACTCAATATCATGAGAAGGGTGACTAATGTTGGCAACTCTGGCAATGCTGGTAGACTTGAGAAAGTAAAGAAGAGCAGACGGCATTTCATGATTTTTTGAGTGCTTTGCTTATCTTGGTATCTCTAATGTAGCCCTTTGAAGAACAATACCTGAATTTTAACCTTTTCCTTCTCTTACAAAAAAAAGGTGATAATCATAATTTTTTCAAAGCAGAGACTGTTATGATCACATCTGTTAATGTCACAGCACTGTACCTCTGCATTTGTACAAAGATAGTTTGCACCTGGAAGACACTGCTTTGTATCAGCAGTGAGCATTTTATTTTCAACTTTTCCCTTCAGAACTTCTTGGAAAAAAACCCCAAAATTATAAGTACATGTGGCATGCTCTTGCCTTGAAAACCATGGCAAGCCTCTGGGCTTATTTGGCTTTGTAGCAGTGCAGAGCTTGTCACTCCATGCTTCAAATGAACCTGAAGAAGCAGTCTGGGAAATGGAGAGGTTGTCCAGAGGGAGGGACTGGGAGCCAGATCCTGCTGTGCAGTTTGTAAAGAGCAAGCATCAAAGGGTGTTTTTTTCTTGTGAACTTCACAGATGTCAAAATAGGTTCTTTCTCAGCAGTCATGTGGCACTAAGAGAAAACAACTAACTACGCAATCTAATAATTGGTGGGGAAGGAAAGAAAAGTAATTGAAGTGCTGTCTGAGCTATATTATCCCCAACGTGGCAAACGCAAAGTTGAATCTGTCACTGAATGTATGTAAAGCTTGAACAGATACTGTGTGTACCACGAGGGGTTATGATAGATGTCTGAGGAAAGATTATATTTAGAAGTCAGATATTAGTGTAGGAACTTAATCTCAAATGTCAACACAGCTTTTATAGTAAAAAAAAAAAGTTTTATTAAAGGAAGTTTTTCAGAGTACACCATACCAGTGAAAGCACCACATTACAAGACTTGGTGCTGGTATGTGCATATCAGTAAAGACAGATTGGTTTCATGATCCCAGTACGTACAACTAATCCAGGAAACTTTTCCAGGGGAAACTCAGTCTGGGATTCCTGCAGGGTGAGTTCACTCAGTGTCATGGCAAACTCAGAAGCTAGAGGCAATTACTTTGACTCCTAAGCAGAAAGACAATTTAAAATTTGTGATCAGTTAAATATGGACTATTGAGCAGCATCAGATTTCCATGACAAAAGCAAAGAAATGTATTGTGGAAGGGGGTAAAAAGTGGTTTATTTGAACTACAAAGCTCCTTTAGTATTTTAATAAGTACTCTTACCGTGCTGGGACACTTCATAGAATCATAAAATCATAGAATGGTTAGAGTTGGAAGGGGCCTTAAAGATCAAGTTCCAGTCCCCCTGCCATGGACAGTGACATCTCCCACTAGACCAGGTTGCTCAAAGCCGCATCCAGCCTGGCTTTGAACACTTAAACCCCCACTGGATAGTTCAAGATTGCAAGCCTTAGGATCAGTTCATATATGAAATCAAAGTGGTGGAACAGCAGCAACTGTTCCCTGAGCCAGAGTGTTATTGCAGGTCTGGTCAGTACTGCAGTTTGGTAGTCTTCAACTTCCAGGCCAGCATGCTGGAGGAGTTGTGCTGACAGCCATCCAGCAGCGCCCATAGGGCTTGGGGCAGGGTAGGTGCTTCTCTGGGGACGTGGAGGAGCTTTGTCCCTTCCAAAGGTCTGGCCCCTTGGGCTAGGACATCTTCCCATGTAATGGCAGGGGACTGTTCATTGCAACAGATCAGTGCTGGCTGGTTTTGGTGGATTGCTTTTATCCAAGGCAAAAAGCACAGTGAGATGGGGACAGTGGTACTTTTGGAGGGGCTATCCACCAGAGGAGCTGTGACTTTGAGGGGCAGGCAACACATAGCTGCTGGATTTGTGGATTTTGTGTGTAAAAAAAAAACCCAAAACCTAACAAACAAACATAAAATCAAAAGCAGAAGGGGAAACAAAATGTATTTCAGGCAGAAAAGCAAAGCCGCCTGAGACCTGAGCTCAGCTGGGCTGGGAGTTTTGCCAGCTGTGGGCTTCTCCTTGCTGTGATGAGCTTGGGTCTCAGGCTGTTGTCTCACAGGAAAACATATCACTCATATGTAGCATGTATAAAAGTAGGTTGTTTTCTGTGCTCAGCCACATTCATGCCAGAAAGGTATTTGTTTAGGCAGGCAAGAGGAGGAATGACCACTTCCTTTAGATGAGCCGCAGACACTTGTCCTGTGGGAGGAAATTGAGTGGTGTTTCTGAGACACAAGTGCTCAGGAATTACCCACTTAGCCTGGTACATCCCGTTTTAGTGGTGTTACAGGCTTTTGTGGGTTCAGTCTGGCAGCTGCAGTCAGGGAAGAAGTTTTCCCCTTCCTTTGTGGAGCCAGGCATACATGAAGATCGGTGCCTTTGGCTTGGCTGCAGCACACCACACCACTTGAGCTGAAGTTAACTGACTCTCTGGGAATCAGTGCCCCAAAAGATACAAATAAGCTTTTTCAGTTGATGTCTAGGTTACTTTATTGATGTTTTTTTAATTCATACTTTTTTTCCTGTATTCAGAGGGTCATTTATTTCCATTGTTCTCATCTGTCACATCACAGGGGAGTATTCCTGAAATTAAATATTTCTAGTTGCTCATTGCAGAGTGATAACTGAGTTACCAAATCAGTTGGTTCTGTAAAGCTTTCAGATAAAGCTGCAAACATTCTGCCTTGACTGCACGAAGAAAGCAAAAAGAGTGAGTATTAATGGAAGTCTAACACCTATGGAAGCTCAATGACACCTATTTTTCATCCCTCCCAAACAGATATATAATGCTATAGTATTTTCTTTTCCTCTGCATTTATGCTCTGACATTTCAGACAAGCATTAGCACTTTAAAAGCTTAGTTTTATAATCTGGAGGTGAAAATTGCTCACCAGATTTAAAGCAAAATAAAATAAAATGCAACCATTCAAAACTGTGTCAATGAAAAGCAGTTATGATGGATGTGGCACAAGAAGATAAAAGTAAGGAGTTGTTATTAGGCCTCACAAGCCCAAAACCTAATATCCAAATAGGTGTTCCAGCTGAGGTTGCTGAGAAGAGAGAGGCTACATTTCCACATGGTGATTATTTTCCACAGAGTAAAGCCCAGGAAGTGATGAACAGCTGCAGTGTGAGCCCTCACAGATGGACAAAATGAGCATGTTTCCTCTCCTAGGATCACTCTATTACTTGATGTTACTTTTTCTTCAACATCAGAGTGGTTCCATCAGTTTTGTAATATTAAGAAAATATTTGGCTTTTTTTTTTTATGGACCTCTCTGTGTATTCATTCACATGAACTTTGTTTTTATGTTAATAGTGTTCCTGAATTTTTGTATCATTTTCTATTGGTATGTTCCCTGTATAAACTAACAAATTTAATTTTGCTTTGCATACAACCCAACCTCCATCAGCTGCTGTGGAGCAGTTTCTGTCTCTCAGAAGTGCAAGTGGGATCGTTCCGAACAAAGTCCCTCCCAAAATTGTCTGCCTTCACACAGTGCAGTTGGACAATTATGCCTGATCAGGACCTGAGCTCTTTAATATGGAGGTAGTGGGAGAATTCAAACAGTGCCATGACTGTATGATTGACCAGCCTTCCTCTGAAATTGTGTCAGTGTTCTATATTCCAGTTAATTAACTCCTACATGTGAGTGTATAGAACTGTATAAAAGCCTCTTCAAGAAGATTTGTAGCCTTAATGAATTTTGCTTTTAGAGTTGCAATGATATGGGGTAAATTACAGTCCTGCTAGATAAGCCATCTATCATGATAGATATGTGATTGATCATGGGGTCTCAAGTCAGCACAACTGCTCTGATACACACCTGCCAAATATGTGGTTCTAGATACCTAGAAAATAGGTATTTTAAGGAAGTGGTATGTCAAGGAGTGAGTGGTACAGCCTCGATGCATCGCTTACACATCTGTCAAGTTACTTGTGCTACTGTGTCTGAGCTCTGACCTCAACGTCAAGTGGCAAGCTTATTGGTGTAAGTTAGAAGAGAGAGTTATTCTATTCTCTATATCTATTCTAGTTGATAAAGCCCCTTGGGTTGTCTGCACAATTGACAGCAGTTTTGAAGTTCTAGCAGAGAACAAACTGATGGACCAGTTGATGGGTAGACATAAACTTAATCAGTTACACATTGTTAGTTTTTGCTAACACTGCACTTTGCCCTGGTGTGTATTTGTGCAAAACCTTCTTTGATCTAGAGTATAAGGCCAAGTTACTTTGTAGTTAGAATTAATTAAAAAAGGCAATTTATCAAGTGGAATAAAATGACCATATTACAGAAATAATTACGAAACAGTTAATAGAAATTGAAAGGGGTGTGAATCTAATCTAGTGGTGGCTGGGATGTGGGAGAAAGCAGCAATAGTCCATCAGAAGTCAGTGTTCCTCCCCACAACCTGCAGCTCTTCTCAGTGGCTTTCTCATTCTCAAAAAACATATGATGCTTTTTGCAGAACGTTTTAAGGGAGAATTTTTCTTCCCCTGAAGAACAGATCGATTTGCAGTGCAGTGCATTCATTATTTGCTCTGAGGTTTTCATAATGTTGAACAAGCTAGTCCCTGCTTTTTCTACAGGAAACATAGCCCTGTGGTACAGGAGTAATTCTCTGTACAAGCATGTCACTGGGAATGCACCAGCAGCGACCGCCTGTGGTGGCCACCCATGCAATTTAACAATCACATTTTGAAGGCAGTACTTTGGCTGGTAGCAAATATCAAGGAGATACCCAACACTGAGCTGAAGAAAAAGGGATTATGACCGAAAGGTGTAAAGTTCCAAAGTCATTGGTGAAGTACAAGGCCTGACCCACAAACTCCTTCCCTGTATTTGTAAGGCTGAAGCCTGAATTATTCATAGAGCAGGGACTCTGAGCAAACGGCAGAAGCCAGCGTGCTTAAGGTGATTAATGAAGAGTCTGAACTGGTCCTTTACGATATGGATGAGTCATTAATATAACAGACAGGCTAACAAGCACGGGAGAGGGTTTGTGTGGGAGGGTGCAGGTGCCATCTCTCCTTAGGTTGCTAACAGAGGTGAGCCTGAGCAACAGGGCTGGTTACATCTCAGTGCTCCCAGGTGTTTAATTTCAGCTCATTGGTTAAAGAGACATATATCCTCATAGTGTGTGATTAGTATTACGATGAAAACCAACCACATGCACTTCAATGGGATTAACATGTCTAAGTGCTTTAGGGTATTGGGTCCTACACCTTTGAAGAGGGTAGTGTTAATTCTGCCTTCAATGAGTTAAGCGTGTCTCCAGCCACTTAGCTTTGAAAGGGGACACAGAAATTAAAATTCATTTCATAGAAGCCCCCAAGATGTACATATGTTCTGTGCATACAGATTGTGTAGCTCATGGGGTTCACAATCCCATCTTCTGTCTGTTTATATTAATTCTGTCTTCTTTTTTCATTAAAGTTTAGGAGACGGATCAATTTTTAATTTGAGGATTTATTTTTTTTTGCTGGAGAAATGGGCAAATGGTGAGACATTGTATTCACATGAAGGAATTAGTATTAGATTTGAAACTGGTTAAACAACCATGGAAGGAAAAAAAATCCTTTCTTCTCGACTGCTAAATATTTAACAGGCTGCTGAATGATCAAAGGTCCCTTTTAGGAATTTAAAACGACAAGATAAAAATGAGTTTAAATTCTCTAACATTTGCATTTGTGACAGCAAGAATATGAGAAGCAATGTCAAACGCTTGAAGTCCTCCCACTTGCGCAGCGATCACTGAGTCACTGTACTGATACAAGCCAATTTAGAATACTTTACCCCTGCTATAAACGTTGGGCCTAACTCAATTGGGAAATGGGAGCATCACCCACACAACACACAAAGCACTGGAGCACTTTTCTTTCGTGCAGGATAATCAGCAACAGTACAAAAAATAACTTCAGTGCTGAAGGGGTTCTGTTTCAGCAGCGAATAGTTGTTGGGGGAATATTGTCTCCAAAGTCTGCTTTGACTTACGTAAAACTTGGTTTCCACAGAGTTATTGGAACGTGTAATAGGAACACAACTTTGCTTGGATGCTGTCCCTTTATATGTGAGTCTTAATGCTCCTATTGCATTGTGGGTACAGTAGAAGAGTTCTTTTGGCACTGATTTAACTTGGGAAGTTACAGATGGATAAATGCTCGGTCTGTCTATCTTGTTAAATATAAATAGTTTGTATCAGATTTCAAAGATACCATACCTTACTTTGGCACTTGAAACACTTTGGATTTCTGAAGTTAGTTCTTGATTCACTACAGTGTTATTTTAGTATTAAACCTATGTAAAAGCTTTGACTTCCATGGAACTACTTGCTTAAGTATATGCTTGAAAATCTTTTGCTGAATCAGGGCTTATATGATTTTAAATGTGTAAAAACATAAAAATAATTCTAGTAGATCAGCTTTGATTAGTAAAGTTATTTTAAGCATCTCGTCAGATTGCTTATATGCAGCATACGTTTCTTGTTGATATTGCAACAAATTAATTGAATTCCTTTTCTTCAAGAATCCATTCAAAAAACTGCTTCTGAATATTTGTGGTACTAGATATCATTCTGTAATTTGGATGCTAGATGGCCTAAGACACATTCTGGCAGAAGTGTCTTCTGTTTTTGTAAATGTAGCCCACTAAGTATCCACACTTTACATATATAGGTTTGGAATGTTGCGAGAATAGGAAAGAGATTAATAACATTAGAGCAGTCATTGCTGCAATTTCCAACACCACTGCCTGCCTTAGAAAATTCTTGGAAGGTGGGCAACTAAACCAAAGCATAAGAACCAGTCAGTTTTGTTGCCTGCTCTTAAAGAAATGGTACACATATGCAGCAGAAATCACTTTATTTTTCAGTATAGTTTTTCAGTATAGTTTCTCACTGAATCTGTTGAACAATGCTTATTATGAAATAGTAAACACATCAACTTGCTTTATGGTAAACCACTACACAAATCATCATACTTTAATGATAGTGGTTGAAGTACCCCTATGATGGAAATGCACAAATACTTGTTATCGGATAACTGAAACAAAATGATTTAGAAGTCATGATTAAAAGATGATGATATGACATACTGCTGAATTTCATTTAGTTTGCTCATGGCAAACTACATTTACTTTTAGCCTCATATTCCACATAAGTATTTTCTAGCATGGCTCATTTCTAAAATGGCATTTGCACATAAATTCACCAGCTGGGTGTCTAACTGATATTGCTTGAGCATTTGCAAACACTTAGGCATCCGGCTGTGTCAATCATGCAAGTGAGTTGTTTGTATTCAGTTCTGCATGGGTGATTCTCAAGAACTGGCTCTCATTCTTATCTAAATGTTCACCAACTGATACATGTAGAGAAACATCTTTATAGCTGGTAGCAGACAGGTTTTTGTGGTGTTTTCAAACCACAGGAAGTCTTATCATAAATGCAACATCTTTTTCTGAAGCGTGGACTGGTCCTGCCAGTCTGTTTTGCATCATCCTCATACTGAAAATATGAAAGGGCTCCATGATATTGAGAAGCTAAATGCTGAAGATGTTGTATTGCTCTGGGCAGCATATCAGTGTTCATTGCAAGAACTGCAGATGTGGCTTGTTGGAGAAAGAACTGTAGTGACTGTAATTGATTTGCCACATGTATTCTTTCAATTCCTCCTCTGTTTTAAATGAGCATCTTCATTTCTGTTGAATAAGCTCTGATAATCATTCTCACTGGCATGACGTGCATGAAATTATTCTTCCTCAACTTCATCTGAGCTTCTGTAAATCATACGTAGCTCACTGTTACGCCGTGAATTTGAAGAAAAGTGGTTTGGTTTTGGTTTCTCTATTTATCCCCAAAGTAGGGGGCTCAATGAGTGCAATTGCTAAACAGTTTTTCACTTAAAACTTCCTGAAAGAAATGTGATTTTATCTTCTGCTCTGGATGTAGTGAACAATTTCCAGAGGGAAAGTGTCATTCTAACAATTCTGACAACTGACTTTC
Source organism: Calidris pugnax (assembly GCF_001431845.1). Classification (NCBI taxonomy): domain Eukaryota; kingdom Metazoa; phylum Chordata; class Aves; order Charadriiformes; family Scolopacidae; genus Calidris; species Calidris pugnax. The sequence goes on along the minus strand of NW_015090774.1, from coordinate 8,898,965 downwards.
TATGCTTCTTTGATCCTTTAAAAGCAGCTCTGCATTTTAATTTCAAATAGTTTGATGGAGATTATTAATAGAAAGCTCTTTCTGGTAAAAACAGTGCAGGAACAATTCTCCTTTGAAGCTCCGTCTATGGCTGAGGAGATCATCAGCCCACACTGGTTCAGGTAGTTTTCTGACATTAGACACCACTGGGGCTTGCCCTCTTTTTCCTCTATCAGCCTGATAGGCAGTGTCTCTGCCCTACTTGACTCTGCTCCCAGCACCAAAAAGCTGCATCTGACTCTAGCAAGACTTAACCTGGTGTGCAGTCCTCGTAACAGAGCACCAGAGATACAGGGGAGTGGATGCTCAACAGTTTTTTCCTAAGTGTGTTGCGTGGACAGAACGGGCTGGGTTAGTTAGAGAAGACTGAAATGAGTTCAGGATAACAGTCTTTCCAGTGTGAAACCCTTGCTACAGAGAAAAAGGGTACGGTGTACACTGGGAATAGGACCAGAAATACTGGCTCTAAATGGTAGTGAGGCAGATCAAGGTTAGGCACCAGGAAAGATGCTGTTGGTAACAGTAATTAAGTGCAAGACTAGATTGCCTGGGGATGCTGTGCAATTTTTGTCACTGGAGGTTTTTAAGGTGTTTTTTCCCAGATATCTGTTGGGAATGATTTAGGGAAAACTGAACCTGCCTAAAGCAGAGATGCACCTTAGCACTCCTCAAAGCAATTTTTGTCACTGGAGGTTTTTAAGGTGGTTTTTCCCAGATATCTGTTGGGAATGAATTAGGGAAAGCTGAATCTGCCTAAAGCAGAGGTGCAACTTAGGTGACTCCTCAAAACCATCCAAACTTACACTGTTATGGTTTTCTCTATGTGAAGAAGCAGTGAAGAGTTTTATGATATGTAACCCTTTGAACGCATCTGAAAAGAGGATCATAAAGACAGGCTGCTCTCAACGGTACAGGTATGAGTATGAAAGTGGCTTAGTGAGGTGGATAGTTACACAAGGCTTATATTGACATAGATAAGAGCAGAATTTGGCCTGGGAAAGGCTATTTTCCTTTGAACTTCAGTCTTATGCGGTGTAGAGGATAGCAGACTTCAGTAGGATGCTTTCCTTCATCTAAGCCAGAAATGAAAAGCAAAGATAACAGTAATAGTGCCAGAGGAGAAGGGAAAAAAACCAGAGATACTCAAGTATTGTATATTTAGACACGAATCCTTTAAGAGTCTTCTCACCTTCTACACCTTGCTAAGTAAACTTTATGAAATAATTCTTTCCACTTGGTTAAAAAGAATTATTTCTTCTTCTAGAGGAGAAGAATAAGCTGAAGAGCTGTTTGTGATGTTTGTGTTTCATGCCACTAGGCTGTAAAGTAATCTTTCCCAATACAAGTGAAAGCTCGGAATTGTTGTGTACTTGCTTCTAGATGAAGAAGGATACTTCAGGAATATAAACTTTAAAATGCAGGCCGACTCTCTCTTGTAGCGTTTGATCTGCTGCTGAATAGATCACAATTGCAGGAAATACTCCTGAAACCTTTACAGTTCAAATAGCTGTTGCAGGTGTTTTTCAGAGCAAGCGCTGGTCTATTCCTTAGAAGAAATATATTTTAAAATTCCCCAGCTGGGTAAAGTGCTGTAATAGGTTGGAATTGAAGGAACGCTTTAGAGAGATGTTCACTGATAATAACCACTTCACTAAGAGCACGTCCTGTCAATCAATTACAGTCTTTGAAGGTGACCGTGCTGCCACTAGCTCTTCTGTCAGCCCGCAGCTCGACATGCTGGAGAATAAAAGCAAATGAGTCAATGCTGATTGCATTAGCTTATCCACTCATGCTCTAGAGAAAAGTGAAAGGGAGAAACCCCTACCCTTTTTCCACCACCTGTAGAGATCTCTATCTCTTTCTTTAAAAACTTCTTTGGAAATGAGTGAAGTTCCTTCATTGCTTTGTGAATACCCTCACACAAGGTGGGTACAGAACTGAAATGTCTGCTGTCCCTGAGGCTGTGTGTAACGAGAAGGAACTACTCGTGATGCTGGAGAGTGTCTGGTCCTGCAGTTCTGCATAGGGGACTTTTTCTAAGATTGGAGAAATAGCAATGGTTTAGAGGTTGCTCTTTTAGGTAATACAGCATTGATATACTTTGATATACATTGAATACTGTTTGCATGAGTGGAGAATTCTTTTGGAGGGAACTTATTTTCCTCTTTTAATTTTGTCTCTTAGGAAAGATAATATATACTCATGGAGTCTATACCATAACTTCTGGAGTTTATCTGCACTAAAAATGTATGTAATGTGATTATGATAGTCAAACAGTTTTAACTAAAGTATGCTAAAATAACCTTGCAGCTTTGACTGGGACCGTGCAGTTTAAAATAATCTTTACTGACTTAATGGAGCCAAATCTGGACAAGATTGTTCATTTTTATGCTGGCTGTAAAGCTGGTGCGTACCATTGTTTTAGTTAAGGTGATCAGTCAAGATCATGTATCATTATGTTGTAGTTTTATTTAATGAAGACAAAGCTCAGGTATCATTCTTGGAGGTCATTCTTGGTGTTGGGTTCATACAGATTGGAGAATCCTCCATTGCTGCAGGGGAACAGATGGGTTTAGCGAATCCCATGGAGCTCCTGACAGATAGGGGGCCAGGCTCTTCTTAAAGCCTTCTAATGAAGGTGATTCCTTTAGGATTATATAACCTAGTTCACTTATGCTTTCCTGAACGGTTCCTTCATCTTTCCTCTCTGTTCTAAGATGTGATCATTCCCCTTTGGGATCTTCCAACATCCCCAACAAAATGCATTGTGTAAACTGAATTCTGTATTTAGGAGAAGGCACCCTTGATCCACATTAGACCAAGCAGGTTACCTCACAGGCCTTGTTAATACAGGAGAGAATGGCTTGCCATTTTTGCAGTAACGTGATGTTGCTGGCTTGTGTTATTCTGTGACTTTGTAATTCTTTTCTGTGCAATGTTTGCCCTTCCTCTTTCATTTGCTGAGTGCCAAAGTGCAGCTTATTAACACCTTTTCCTGTTGAGCTGCATCTTATTTCAGTCACTCAGTTTTGTCAAGGTATCTTTAAATTATGTCGTAATAATAAAATAAACTCGGGCGGTTTATTGTTTCTTCTTAATGCATAAGACTGAGTGTACAGTTAAGCACAGTCCCTGATTGTTTTTCTAAATCTTTATTGAAAATACTGATATTACTGGACTCAAGATTTCTATGAAAGTGTACCGTGGAATTTCAGGTTTGAGAACGTAAATCACAATGTTGATAGTGGATATTAGTCCAGCACATCAATTACCCTAAAATGTTTTTATTGACCTATGCTTCTCTGGCTTGTTCAGGAGAATGCCAAGTGAGCACATCCCTTTGGTGTGATGTTTAGTTAGCATGTATCATTCCCACTATTTTGCAATTAGAAATTACTTCATTATTTCTAAATTGTAAACTCTAGCTTTTTCTTCCCCTACTTGTGGAGTTTTCAATGTCACTGTAGATTTGGGAAGCTGAAAAGGATGAAGCTGAAAGGACTGTGTGTTCTGGATGCATTTACATGCGTTACTGATGGCACATTGACTCAGCCCCTAGGCAACCTGTTATTTTAAGTCACCTGTAATTAATGCGCATGTCCATCACTTTAGAACTTATATGACCTACTGGTCTGACCTGGGCCATGGGCGGGCTCTCCATGTAATCCACATCCATTTATCAGCAAATAACAACGTACCAGCAGCTCTAATTAGGTAATTTACCAGCCTGGTTAATGCAAAATATTATTCTGAGTTTGAGAAAAGTTGATTGCTCACAGAAATGTTCCTGTTGTACTCTGAACTGAGTTGAGTCTCATCTTTACAAGTAATGGTAAATGGGGATTTTTTAAAGGAAGAAACAAAAATATACACAATGTATGTTGTATTGATTATTTTTTTCTAGGAATGTACAACATAAATTCATAAATTGTTTTAAACAGCAAGCATTTCCAGCGATTTATAGACACCAAGATGGAACTGTACCTACAGACACTTAGTCTTCACGTTTGTTCCTCTCTCCATAGGCCTCAGTCTTTATTTTTTTCACTTTTGTCATTGCCAACTGAAGAGCACTTGCAGGCTGTATGTTAGCCTTTCATTGGAGTTGTGCTATCGTGCTGACATTTTTTTGTTTAATTAAATGTCTCTTCTTCACTTCCACTCTCCATTTAAGAAGGTGGGCAGTAGTCCCATTTCCTTATCGGTTCTCTCAATGAGCTGTGCGCTGGAATAGTTAGTTTTCTTCACACATAATGCTTTCTCATTATTTCCTTCACTTTGGTGTTTAGCTTAGGCATAATTAAAACAGTTTACTACTTTCTAGCTCGTGCACAGATATGTCTCCCCCCTGTATCTCCAGAGTAAACCCACTGGACTGCTGCTAATGCTTTGTCAGTCACAGCTGAGGCCTGGAGGCACTGACTGTTGCAATGAGTGAGTGGGAGCTTTAGAGCATCCTAAGCTGATCTGGCAACTCGGCTATAACCAGTCAGCTCCACATATTTAATACCTTAGGACTAGGAAAGTAAGTAAACTGAGGCCATTTTAGCATATCTTTGGTTTGCATGTTGTCGGGAATTTGTTGGTTTGTTCAAAGAGTTTTCTCCCACTGGGTAAATTGGGCTTTATGGTCAAAGTAAGTGTAAAAAAAAAAAAGTTACCAGATGGAAACAACAGTTATTTGTTCACTTAGGTCAAATATCCAGCCCCCAAGTACCCTGATATTTGGTGGAGAAGAAAGAGTACCAATTATTTTCTTTTCAAAGGGAACTTTTAAGACCATTGGCATGGCAAATGCTATTCAACTTCTATCAAGAGGTGAATTTGGACAATATGCATAACAGCTGCACTGAGGGTATACAAAAGAAATCCCAAAATTTTTCTTTAAGTTCCACTATGTGATGATTGACAGTTCCTGAACAAAGTTCTTACAGGGTGTATAATTCCAAAATGAAATGGATTTAGTCAGGCTGGAGGGATATCCAGGTACCAGTTGTAAGGGCTTAAGGCAGCTCTGCTGATTTATAGATTTGGATGCAATAATAGCCACGGGACTAACAGCTTTAGGGATAAACAATTTATCTCTAAATGGTGGTGTGGTAATAAAGACAGATTAATATGCATAACAGCTGCACTGAGGGTATACAAAAGAAATCCCAAAATTTTTCTTTAAGCTCCACCATGTGATGATTGACAGTTCCTGAACAAAGTTCTTATAGGGTGTATAATTCCAAAATGAAATTGATTTAGTCAGGCTGGAGGGATATCCAGGTACCAGTTGTAAGGGCTTAAGGCAGCTCTGCTGATTTATAGATTTGGATGCAATAATAGGCATGGGACCAACAGCTTTAGGGATAAACGATTTATCTCTAAATGATGGTGTGGTAATAAAGACAGATTAGGAGTACAATTAGCCAGACTGTAACAACAGCAAATGCAATAATTCACGAGTACTGGGCTAGACTTAATCTCCGGGCTCACAAAGATGTACATGACCGTGGCTATCAGGCAGGCAGGAAGCAGCCGTGGCTTCTTCTCTGGATGAACTACTCACACCAGTTGATGAGACTGGGGAGTGTCAAATTCCCTGTTGGGACTTATTGGGACTGTCCTTCCTATTGTTGAGTTGGGAAAGCACTGCTCAGGCTTGTTCACCGAGAATCACAGCCCACCCCTCTGCCAGCTCTGTCCTTGGTGTGCACAGTGCTAGGAAATACAGTGAAAGGCAATTATTACCCTTATTCTAATCTATCAGTACATGGTCATTTTGCAAGGTCATAATGCTATTGGATGTGATTTTTCAATTTTACTTTTTACATACTTGTTTTTATTTCAAGGTCCCCTGGGTACCAGCTGGTGTGTATGTACAACAAACTGCACTACATTAAAAATGCTTTTCATGTAATATTTTGTTGGGGGTCTCAAAGGTCTTTCCAAAAGGGACATTAAAGGTCTTTGCAAAAGAGGTGTACCAAAATTGTCTTTTTGCCTATTCTAATGCACTGCTTTTTCCATAGTGCCTCTTATTTTGGCTAGTCGATAATTATAAAAGACTCAATAACAGACTGGCAAGTGGTGTGGTATGGCCAGAGCTCATTGAGTTTATAATAATCTATTTTGTTGAAATTAACTATGACTTCTCATGTTACGTTAATTTATTAAGTGTTTGAGGCAAGCCTGACCTTATTTTTATGTACATAATTGATTTTGGACAGTAGAGCTTTCTAGTAGAGAAAAAATACTCTCACAATATCTGCATGGGAAATTTCATAGAGGTCTCAAGAACAGACAGAAAATCAGCAAGTGAAATGACCTGAATGTGAAAGTTTAAGGGGAGAACTTATCAATGTGTATAAATGCCTTATGTGGGTGATAAGACTCTTCAACAGTGCCCAGTGAAATGGCAGGAGGCAGTAGGCACTAATTGAAATGCAGGAAACTCCATTTAAATGTAATACAAAGCTTTTTCACTGTGTGAGTAGTCAAACACTGGACCAGGTTATCCAGCGAGATTGTGGAGTCTCCATCTGTGGGGATGGTCAAAACCCAACTAGGCACGGCCTTGAGCAACCTGCTCTGGGTGACCCTGCTCTGAGCTGGGAAGTTGACTAGATGATCTCCTGAGATACCTTCTGACCTCTGTGATTAGTGGAAGTGACTTCCAGGGTGATCCCCTTTTGCAAGTATCAACATTTTAAGAGCTGACACTTCAGTAGCCTGGTTTATTAATTTTAGAATATGGAATCACTCCAGAAGGAATTAGTCACCAGTAATCATGAGAATATACATGACTGTAAGGCTCCTTCAGTATTCATAATGGAAAAAAAAAAAGTATTACTAGTCAGAGAGATAGTAAATTATAATGCTTAGGTGAGCTGTTAAATTGCAATTACAATGCTTCCTTTTGAAGTTGCTTTTTGAGATGAAATAATTTATTTCTGATGGCAATAAGTTGGCATTCAAAGACACTTCTCCGAGACAACTGAATGCACACTCCTGAAGGTGACATTTCACTGTGGTGAAATGAGCAGACCACTCGGTCTGTTTTCCATGTGTAGGGGATCTAAACAGTCTTTCCTCTTCCACCAAAGGTGTTATGAGGTGGAAAAAGAGGGTGAAGGGGAAGAACAGGGTGCGATTTTCACCAAAATCATTGAAATATTAGAAACCCATTTTGTGACATTTTCCTGGTAAAATGATTAGGCCTGAAGTTTTGGCAAATACTCTGTAATTTAAACAGGGTCAGGTCTTCAGGGAGACTTTTTAATTAGTTTGATTACTATTTTATTGCAGAAGCAGGTCATTTCACACCGTCACACACACAGCTTAGCAGGATTCGTTCCCAGAGCAAAGGAGGAGGAGTCAACATTTTGAAGCCCTGGCAGCAAATAAGTTCTACTTCACATCTTGTCACATCTTGCCACTCTTTTATACCAATTATTTTGTACCTGTTCCTCGAGTCAGAACTGGCACCTGGGGTCATGCAAATGTACTGATTTACGACGATGGGACGCGGTCTCCCCTTTGTTTATAAAGTGACACAAGTTGTTTGACAAAAGGAGAGCGCAGGGTGCTTTGGGAGGGAAGGTGGACACTGTTAGCTGTTCGTTCCCAGGGAAGGTGTGGGTGGGCTGGCGAGGTGGCCTGACAGCACCAGTCCTGGGCTGTGCAGGTCTGACAGTCACAAAGCTCTGCCAAGGCAGGCAGGAGGGCTGACAGCCCAAACGGGCACCACCGTTGGTACCTGGGAACGGCAGCGTGGTGTGCTCTGCTCCAGCTGGCCACGAAGGCTTGCTTTCCATAATATGGGATTGGAGGGCACGAGACTCTGGAGACATAGAAATAAAAGTCTTACCCGGAGTGAGGTGCTTTAAAAAGATACAGGTGGGCATTTGCTTTTTTCTTAAGAGAATTCTCAGGGGGCAAGCAGGCATCCTCACCTTGCCATTCTTTTTGCACCTTGTTTATCGCATGAGTTGCAATTTTCCCTTTTTCAAGTGGTTTCCCTGCAAAAGAGCTCATGCTCCCCAGTTAAAAACTGACTTCATCTCTGAGAAGCTTTTGTTTAGCTTTTCAGATCTTTTAATAAAAAGCTTTCTCTCTGGAAATGCCCTTTTATATGGTTTAAGAATAGGGGTGGCAGCTTCAAGAGAAAAAAATGTGTCTTTCATACTTAGACAAGAATTGGCCTATTGGGTGTTTTTCCTCTTCAGTAACTGAATTAGGATATGGAATTATTGACCATGAGAACATGAAGTTGCATTTCTTTGTTTTAAAGGAGGTAAATAATGATATAAGGTGTACCTTAGATGGCTCTTTATTACTGGAGGTGCTTGTTTACTTTTGCAATATCCTAACTTTGGTTGGATGATATATTGGGAGGGAAAAAACATTAAAAATGATGTGGTCACCTATGCTACACATTTAATGGAACAAATGTGACCTTCAGTAATGTCATTCTCATCTGAACTGCAGTGACATCAACATGAAAGGTGGTGTTTGTGTTCCTGTTTGCGTCTGGACAAAGGTGATAACACTTTCCCAGGCAAAGAGTTCCCTTGATGGTTTGGTATGGGTTTTGATTTGCTTAATTTGGAAAAATATTGGTGTTGTCATTGACGTTGTATTTTACTAGTGCTGCTGATTGTTTTATTTCAAGCTGTAGAGGAATCTCCATCCTGAACTCCTTGAAGGAACTTGGGAAGATGATAAATTCAGCCTTTTTTAGGCATTGTGTCTCTATAATCCTGATGAACAGTCCAGACCCGTGGCAGAGGTTCCTAACAAACAGCATATGAGCTTTGAAGCTCTTCTTTGAAATTTGACTGGCAAGTCTTTTTCATCGTTGTTACCAATGGTTCTGGCAGTTTCACTTGCCATCTGTTTTTCTGCTACAGATAATGTTAAGCTGCACGCTTTCTTCCTCGTGCAACCTCGAGACTGATTTTACACACAGTTTTACTTGATGTACCGATTGTTAGCTGAAGCTGTTCCTTAATGATAGGGGGAAGCAGAAATTAAATAACAGGAGTGCAGTAGACTGGAGCTGTAGGTCCTTAGAGCTGACATATGAGATCAAGTGCACAGGAACAGCTTTAAAATCTGTATCGCACACATTATTTAGCTATTTCAGTCCAAGCTGATAGGGATTGATGCTACCCTCTCAAAAAAGTGAATAGGCACAAATGCTCCTAAAAATTTGCTTAGAAGCTAGGGTAATTAAATATTTCATATCAAATAATCTTAGGAGCTTGAGTGTTTTGATAATTTGGGGCAGAACTGTAATTGGGCCCAGGTTTTTTTTAATATAATTTCATGCTTGAAAAGTTACCTGTCATGTTAAACACCCAAAATTACTAGTTCTTCTGGAAGACACAAGCCTAAATAAAGATGTTAGCAACATTATTCATCAGCATCCCTTGGTCTTTGGAATTTGTTATGTTATCTATGCCGTAGAGCAGCGCAGGGTGTTAACTGATAGCAGGCACAGGCATGGAGGGAACTTGGCAGAATAGTAGGCATTGACTCCACACAGACTATACTGTTTACCCCTAAAGGAAAACTCATATCTGGCCCCACTGAGAAGCAACAGGACCAGATATCTCCATACTGGACCTTTTAAAGTCTGAAGTAAGAGCTAGAGGGAAGAATGCACATCATGGAAATAAGTCTTGCACACCATGGACTGTGATGACGAGGGTAAAAAACGTGTGTACGTGCACACGCAGCGGTGCTAGAAGAGGTGACCAAACCAAGGAAGAAGAGGAATCATATCTGGCAGATAAAGTCACAATTTGTGCATGGAGAGATGCAGCAAATGAGGAACAGAGTATTATGACTGAGGTCATCTGGTTAAGCCACAGAGGGAGCTGATAGGTGGAAAAGGTGAGCAGCAGAAGCATGATAAATACTGTGTGAAGGTAAAGAGGGTTTACTGCCACCTGCTTTGTGTGTGATTGTCTATTTTGTGTTAAACTCACAGAGGTGAGTTTCAGGTTTAGCTTCTCTTATCCTAATTTTATCTATATCCTAAAATTAATTTAGCATCACTATCCTATAAATTGTAGACTTTGAAGAATTACCTCATTAGTCTGGTTTGTGACTTAATTTTGTATTTCTGTCTACTCTACCAGCCCGCAGGATTTTTTTTAAGTTAATTTCTTCCTGAGTGTCTGTAATTGGTTTTTTTAGTGCATTTCTGTCTAGATTGGCAACTGTTATAAATCAGCACAGTCGCAATAGTTCCACTGAGCTACTCTGCCTGCTTTCATATCAATTTTCTTACAGTTCAGGACAAACTCTAGCAGTCTTTGTTCTTGCAAAACTCATGTTTCTTCTCTGTGAACTTCTTTAGTAACAATTGCTATGGGAATTGGCCCAATTGGTATATTTTTTTCCTTAATAATTCATGTTTGTTTCAGATGGTAAATAGTACCTATAGGACAACAAAGTAGTCTTATTCAGGAAGTTATTCCTTACATCTTTGCAATCCCATCAATTCCAAGTGCTGTTATGAAAATTGCTATATAAAATAGAAATGGTTCTATACTCATAGAATCATGGAATGGTTAGAGTTGGACAATAACAGATGCTCAGAAAAAAAGTGTAAGATACTGGGTATCAGGTAGTGCCACGTATCATATACTGATACTGCATAGAGTAACGTGCTGGTTGACGTAAGAAAGCATGTAGAGGTGTGACCGATTAAAGGAAAAAAGCTTTTCCCGGTATAATTAGGTTCTAAAACTGAAGGAAAAAACCAGCATGCAATATCCTGATTTATAATAGTTCTCCCTTTTTTGGCCACTTTGAGATGTACTGTGAAAAGGCTTAAACTGTAAAATAAACAATGATTTATGAGAGGATTGATGTCTATAATATTAAAAAATATATAATTGAATTACTATTTCATTTATTTGTCTTGATACTACCCAGTTCTTTTGGCCTGCTTTTACAATTACATTTGCATACCTGTGACTGTATTCCCCAAGTAACTAAAAAGAAATTATTGTGATAACCACTTTGAGCAATTTGTGTGGGACTGTTTCCTAGATCAGTTTCTTAAGGAGCAAAAACCTTGTCTTGGTTTGCTTCATGAGTTGTCCAAAGTATTTTCTGTGGGATTGAAATATTTTCCAAAGAAAATATCTGGAAGTCGGTGATGGTGCCGTTCTTTTGTTCAGATTGACTTCTTGGTCTGTCTGTGGCAGGAGAGAAATGGGATATCAGCACTTCAGCTGTTCAGAAAGATGATAGCAGTCATTCCCATGAATACCCTGTAGAACATGAAGATCACTCTGGAGCTGATGTCCTCTAGCTCTCCAAAACCCCTCGCAGCATCCCACAACCAAAGGAGGCCAAGAAGCCAACCACTGATGGGGAAGAAAGACACGCTATGGCGTAAATGACAAGGCAAGCAGTTACAGTCTGACGCTTTTCTTTCCCTGTTTTGAATGTAGAATGAAGAAGGCTTCCTGCAGGAGGGAATGGTGAATAATACAGATGTTCCTGTGGATCCTGAGAATGAGGCTTACGAAATGCCTCCAGAGGTAAATCTGTTGCGGTATTTGCTGTGAATGCACCCAGGAGAAGGGCACAGGAGGGGGCTGCATGCTTGAGTTGCTTGTGCTTTGAGCTGCAAGGGCACAGCAGAAATACAGTCTCTTTGGCCAAGATGTCCCAGAGGAATAGTGCTGAGAATCAGAAAATCCATTGCTTTCTTGATGGTAAGAAAGTTTGCTAAGAAAATATTCTGTGTGTTTCAAAACATTTGTGCCTGATTTTTTGAGTAATCAGCAGTAAACTTGTATCTTTTTCTTATGTTTGTTAGGGAATATGTGAAAAATTGCACCTTCATAGTTTGTTTTAATAGCTTGGCCATTTATCAAAGCATCATGCTTTGTAAAACACAATAATTCGTTATTATACTCTTATGTTAATGCCATTATGGGAGCAAATCATTTTGTTGTTTTTCGTGCACACACTATCTAAAATATTACTATGATGTCTGGTGTGATGCATTGGTAGTTGGATTGGCAGTTTTACAGTAGAACAGATAATTAGGCTTAAAATGAGAGATAATAAAACATTTAAGCCACGATCCAGTAAAAGACTTAAAGGCATGCTTGCTAGCTAACACCTTGAAAATCACTGAAATTATGGAGGCTGCTCATGTACCCGTAGTTAAACAGACATTAAATGATTTACTGACTTATACGAGTATCTTCAGCACCTGGTGTGCACTTCAGCCCAGAGGTGGTCCCTCTCCAAGTTAATTGCCAAGGGTGGCCTCATGAGTTCCTGGCAACATCAGCTGGACGGACAGCATGTTAGCCACTGTAAAAGTGTAATTCTCCTGTAAATACCACAGCTTGTAAGGTACAGTATCTGGAAGATGTGATGAAATAATAATAAATGGCGAGATCCTGATGGCATGAAAATCCATAATATTTTGACATTGAATCCATTAGGACTAGAACAAACAGTGAAAGTAGGATGTATCTGTCTAAAATACGAGTAGCGCTGATTTCTGCTCTCCTCATTAGGAAGAGTATCAAGACTATGAACCTGAAGCATGAGAGTCCTTTCCTTCCTTTCTATCTCCTGAAATCTACTAACTACTAAAGACGTCCCATCCTGTACAAGTGCTGAGTTCCAATGTGCCCAGTCGTAAAATTTTTTTACAGTTTTTACGGTGTATTTTGAAGTCTTCCATCAGCAATGATTGGAGTATCTGTGACTGCATCCACCTTGTTTCAGCATTTCCCTCCTGCTGAAAGGAAAGCTGGTTGGCAGGATCATTGTTGTGCTGTGGATATTGTGGCTTCAAGTTTAAAAGTTAAAAAAAGAAAATATTAAATAAAAACACCTAAGTGTCTACTGCTTATTTCTAACTCTGTACATGTTTTGTTGATAGGCTGTCAGTAATTTGATATTGTTTATGATACAATTTTTATTTGTTTCCTATGACTATTCTTTCTGTGCAGAGATGACTTATTGTGAGAGCTTTATATATATGTGTATGTATTATACATATAAAAAAGTAATTGAGCATGAACTATGCACCTATAAATATTAGCTGTTGAAAATTTATTGTTTTGTGATGTGTTTTATTAACTTGTGTCTGTAAATAATGGTGTTCAACTGAAGCGAATAAAATATAACCCATTAAAATGAACTTCTAAATTAGTGATGATTTATAGCATCTTCTTTACTCTCCAAAAGCCCATGTTAAAACATTCAGGCTGTGTTGCTTCCTGCAAAGGAACTGGAGGAACAAAACCAGCAAATGGAAACCCAGTCTATACCAAAAACAGGTTGAAGAATGAGAGTATTGGGGCTGGTAGGTCAGCTGGACTGAATTGTTGACAAAATAGATTCGTTGTGCTAATAAACTTTCTGTTGTAAGGAGAACCCGAGAGTCAATGAATCCATTAATAATGGGTTACAGCAGATTATCAGGAAATCATGAGGTCCTTTGAAGAATTAGTGTTTCAAGGTTGTTAAGGAGTTGGGCTATACAGAAGAGTGATGTATTAGTTGCAATCAATTTGTCTTGTATAGAGTTCCATTTAGCAAAAATACAGTCTACTGTCTGTTTTTAGACATGGTAATTTTAGTTATTATGTTGCCTGGATACTTTTCCATAGAGTAAAAAGATTTAAATCTGAGATGTTTTTCCTTCTCACATTTTTTATTATCTGTTATTTTGGATCAAATGTTGCCTCTAACCTGAACAATACAGTGTTTTCTTTTGTTTAAGGTTCTCTAATCCTGAGTAGGATTTTGAACTTCCCTTACAGCTAGTCTTTCCACTGTTCTGTGGCATGGATCTAAAAGCAGGTAAGTATATTGTCTGTTTTTATAAATTGGGAAACTTAGGCACAGCCACATAATGCATGTCACCGGTATGTGCAAAAAGAGACCCAAACCCCCAGAGGCTGAACTCTCAACTTGTTGTAGAAGTGACCTCCTTTATGGCTTTCTGCAACCTTCCTGGTAGTAGCATGGCCAGCCTGGAATAGATCTTTCCAGGTATGTACCCATCCCAGCTGTGTACAGTGGGAGCTGATGGTGTAGGACTATGAGTCAGAATCATACGGACGTATTGGTTTCATGGCACTTAGAAAACCAGTGCTTCCATTTCCCATGTCATCCCCCAGCCCCAACCCCATATTTCTAAGGAAATTTATTTATTTCAGAAGAACTGCTATTAAGCTTTCTTCCAGGCAATTAAAAATCCCCTTGATAATTTCAAACAACTTGTGAGTATTTTCATCAGCAGTTAAATCACTTAATGGAGCCTAAAGGCCTGCAATCTTTTGCAGAAATCTTTCATGATAACCTGCAACAACCAACTAACAATGTGCTGTCTCCTTCACAGATGGTGTGTCGAAAGAATCTCTTACTTGGACATCTTTACTGTTAAAATTCATCTGTGGCAAATCTATTGATTGCATCTGTAGAAAATTGGTATCAGGACAGGGCACAACGTAAGATACTGCTTTTATATTTTTTTTAATGCTGTTCAAGGTTCTTTCTGTTCTAACAGAAGGAATCAGGAAGAAAAACCCAGTGCTGTAGTGTGATTTTTTTCCCAACATGCTGGCAGGGACTCATCCAACAAAAGCAACAACTGAGAGCAGTCAGAGGCATGATACTGCAGTAGGTAGCACTGGAAATAGCAGCCTGAGTAGAAGACCTATTTCTGTGGTTCATCTTCTCTTCCGCAGCTCTCAGGTCTTGACTGATCTATTGTTTCCCTATTAGGGAATCAAATTAAACTGTTTTGTTGCTCACATGTTGTAAATAAGTTGTTCACTTCTTAAATAAGCTGTGGGGAGCCCTATGTCTTAAAAAACAGTAATAAGAATAAATTGACTCCTGAGACTGGCCCATTGTCTGAGCTTATAGGAGTTAATTATTTTCTTTCATAGGTTAACATCAGCAAATCATTCAGAGTTTTCAGGTCATTCAAAATGTACCATAGGCAATCCATTTAGTTCTCGTGCCTCTTGCAAACATGCCCTCAGATGGCTCCGAAAGTCCATGGGACCCCCGGTTACTATGGCAGCACAGTGTGATGCACTGCTCTGGTAACAAGCTGCATTTTAATTAGATTCCTTAAGGGCTCTCTGACCAGCCTTTCCAGGTAAATGCCATTTCCTGCAGTGAGATGAATACCAACACACGCATTGCAAATGTCAGAATTGTGTTGGATGCTAAAGCTAAACTCAACAGATACTGATGTATTCAGATTTTTTTGTGTCTGCCCTGGGTATTAAAAAATGCTCCTACTATTGTGATAACATTTGCTTAAGCAATTCCTTCCAGAGGGGAATATACCTCAGAGCTCTCTTTTCCTTAAGAGCCTGGATTTTAACTCGAACTGAAAGCAGTCTTCTGTCCTCAAATTATGAGATAATAATGAGTCTCACCATATCCTAGTCCTCTAGGGAAAAAAACACATGTTGCTTTTTTGTTCTATTTTGACATCTTTAATTGGTATTATAATGGTTCCTAATTAGGCACATTGTAATAATGTTTTTATTACTGTAAATAATACTGTTAATATTTCTGTTACATGCCTTTTTTATAATGACTTTCAGGTTATTGTATTTGAGGGATAAGGCAAGAAATGCCCTTATCTCCCCTCCCCAAGACTTTCCTCCTTTCCCTTAAGATAGTTGTAGACAAGTTAAGGTAAATTACAGTGTCCTAAACTTGAGGAAAAATAGCATGCCTGCATGTCTTCAGGAAGCACATATTTTACTCATCCTGGCTTTCATAGCATGGGCAGTCTAGGCTCAGTAATCTTCATATGGAAGCACCTGACATGGACAGCAAGTAATCAGCTGCAGCAAACTTAGAGACCTCTACCTCCAAGAGCTGGGACACTTGGAAATTCAGGGCTGTCCATTTAATGGCTGGAATTCTTCCAGGAGCACAATAGAAGACAGGTACAGAAAGGCTACCTACACATATTCGTAAAATATATACCATGTAGAACTACTTAATTGACTCTAGGATTTCACAGAATCATATAATTATAGAATACCAGGTTGAAAGGAATCTGAAGGATCATCTGGTCCAACGTTTCTTGGCAAAAGAACAGTCTAAACAAGAAGGCCCAGCACCCTGTCCAGCTGCATCTTAAAAGTGTCCAATGATGGGGAATCCACTGCTTCCCTGGGGAGATTATTCCAGTGGCTGATTGTTCTTATTGTGAAAAATTTTCCTCTTGTGTCTGACCTGAATGTCCTTAGAAGTAACTTGTACCCATTACCCTTCACCTTTGCGATGTGACTCTTTGTAAAAAGGGAGTCTCCATATTCTTTGTAGCCACCCTTTAAGTACTGGAACGTGGTGATAAGGTCTCTTCCTAAGCTTTCTTTTATCAAGGCTGAACAAACCCAATTCTCTCAGCCTTTGCTCATATGGCAGGCTTCCTAGTCTTTGCTCTTGTGTCTGACCTGAATGTCCTTAGAAGTAACTTGTACCCATTACCCTTCACCTTTGCGATGTGACTCTTTGTAAAAAGGGAGTCTCCATATTCTTTGTAGCCACCCTTTAAGTACTGGAACGTGGTGATAAGGTCTCTTCCTAAGCTTTCTTTTATCAAGGCTGAACAAACCCAATTCTCTCAGCCTTTGCTCATATGGCAGGCTTCCTAGTCTTTGGATCATCTTTGTGGTCCTTCTCTGGACCCTCTCCAGCCTGTCCACATAGTGGGGATCAAAATAACACAGTATTCCAGGTGTGGCCTGACAAGCCCTGAGCAGAGTGGAATAATGACTTCTCTGTCTCTGCTGTTGATGCCCTCATTGATGCAACCCAGCATCCTGTTGGCTTTCTTTGCCACAGCAGCACACTGTTGCCTCTAGAACCCCTGGGTCAGTTTCCACAGAGCTGCTCCCCAGCAGGGTAGATCCCAGCCTCTGCTGCACTCTTGGATTATGTTTCCCAGGTGCAAGACCTTACTCTTGTCTTTGTTGAACTTCATAAGGTTCTTGTTACCCCACTCTTCCAGTCTATCGAGGTCTTCCTGAAGGGTGGCTCTCCCTTCCAAAGTGTCTACTTTGGTGTCATCAGCAAACTTAATCAGGGAGTTTCCACAGAGCTGCTCCCCAGCAGGGTAGATCCCAGCCTCTGCTGCACTCTTGGATTATGTTTCCCAGGTGCAAGACCTTACTCTTGTCTTTGTTGAACTTCATAAGGTTCTTGTTACCCCACTCTTCCAGTCTATCGAGGTCTTCCTGAAGGGTGGCTCTCCCTTCCAAAGTGTCTACTTTGGTGTCATCAGCAAACTTAATCAGGGTACTCTTGATTCCATCAACTAGATCACTTAGGAAGATATTAAGCAGTGTTGGGTCCCGTATCAATCCCTAAGGGACCCCACTCGTGACAGGCTGCCAGTTTGAGAAGGAGTTATTTACCACCACCCTCTGGGTGCAGCCTGTCGGCCAGTTCCCCACCGGGCTTTCTCAGCAGCGCTGTGGCCTCATAGACTGGCAAAATACTGTATTGTAAATACTGCATGGTACTGCAAACCTCAAATGTTGGGTTTGAATGGAGTGGTTGCCCTTAAATATTGCAACCTTAGAGTTTGAGAAGGAGCTATTTACCACCACCCTTTGGGTGCAGCCTGTCGGCCAGTTCCCCACTGGGCTTTCTCAGCAGCGCTGTGGCTTTATAGACTGGCAAAATACTGTACTGTAAATACTGCATGGTACTGCAAACCTCAAAATGTTGGGTTGAATGGAGTAGTTGCCCTTACGTATTGCAACCTTAAAGGTAATTACTCGTTCAGGTAATTGATATTTAGCGACATATTAATGCAACTTAAATCCTTGTGTTCTGCTTTGGAATAACTTAGGAGGTAAGTTGGAGAAGATAGATGGTTCCTTGATACTGGTTTTGGGTTTGATTTCAGGCCACACAAGGCTTCCAGTGACTTTGACTAAATTATGTGAGACTTTTTGGCCCCCAGCTTAAGGCTTTCAATATTACTGGAAGAGACACTAATAATGGTCTTCACAGGGTGTTATCATTCTGCTTGGATATACACAGGTCTGAACTAATAGCATCAGTTTTTACATAAGCAGACTTGCTCTTGAGTTAGGGTAACCAAAAACAAATGAGATCTTAGCCTTTAGTATCTCCATTCTGCATTTTTAATGGAAAATATCTTCTGTTTAAATGCAGACATAAACAGCTTTTCTCAAGCCTGCCTGACATTTAACGTGTAACTCAGAAGGTTCCTCTGATCTAAAAAAGGCTGGCAGATGGAGAAACAGCAGGTGGAACCTCAGAAGAGACAGCCAGGAGGTAACAAACAGGGTAGGAAACTAGGTCAGATGAGATTTCGCTGGAAGAAATGCTTTGAAAATGCTTCCTCCAGTGGAGGCATAAAAGTCTTCCATGAATATTCACCGTCTCCCAATAGGTCAGAGTCTATCAGTATCTGTTACATCTATAGGGCATATTTCTGTGGAAAAGTTGAACGTCTAAGATTTGCGTGTGCCTTTTTTAGCTGCAGCATAGAGGCCAGAGCCTTTACAAGAGGCCAGAGCAACCATGCATTTCTGATGATTAACTTGAGATTTAACAAGGAGAATGTTGTTACAAAAAGCGTTTCTTTTTCTCCACTAATCTGCTCAATTTCCAGAGCGTCCTCATTACTGAGTGTCAATTTTACTGTAAAATCTTATTCCAGCCGTTGTGTCTAGTGCGTTGTGATGAGGCTGCGAGCGTGCCTGAAGAGCTGGGGTTTAGTCTTTGACCCTCCCTCTGAAAAGAGGAAGGACCTCAGCTCGTGTCCTCCTCAGGATGCTGTGTCCAAAGACACGGTAAGGCAGAGGCACTGCCCAAAAGCGCTGAGGCAGAGAGGCACGTGGCTGTTTAAGGGAGGCAGAGGAGGAGGTTGGAGAAGCAAAACAGGAGTGAGAGCCTTGCTGAGAGTTGGCTGGCATTCATTCTGCCTCCCTCCTCCAGGCAGGGCTTCTGGTGTCAGAGGCTAATGATAGAAAATAGCCCATGGTTTTACAACGCTTCCAGGGACAGACACCTCAAGGAGCCGGTAAATTCAGCCGTGAGGCAGAATTCCCATGCTGTTTGAGGAGGCCTGGCTTTTTATGTTGAATTCCCCCTTCTATTTTTCTGCCACCTGAAGTGCTCTGTGCCAAGAAAAGAAAAGCAATCGATTGAGGAGTGTTCTAGATTAGTAAATACAAAACAAAGTATGAAAGCTGATTTTATCACTCTCCTACATAGAAAAGGGAATTGCGCAATGCCCAAGAGGACTGTTACCCTCTGTTGTTTGATTAAGAGTTTTATTCATGTGAATTTCAGTTGTAAAATTCTATGAAGCCTTGCAAAAATAATAAAGATGGTCATCTAATGTTAGCATTTGATAAGTTAGCATCCTGTCAAATTGGTTATGTTGCCTGCCCAAAATCAGAAAAATCTTGCAAGGAACAGCCTTAGCAAGAAGATAAGACAGTGATGTTGACTAAGAGTGGAAAAATGTGTTAATAACAAAAATGTAAAGGACAATAATTTACAAATACTGCATAATAAGCACACACACACACACACACCCCAAAAAAAAACCAAACAAACACAACCTGTTCTTTTTTAGTCCACTAAGTGGCAACTTTGATTGGCAAAGAAAGGTGATAGCAGCTCCTATGGAATACTTGAAACAAAACTCCTCCTATTTATTCAGCCTCCTCACTCCAAAATTGAGTTCCCTTCCGTCCGAGATTTGCAGCAAGAGAATAACATATTTCATTTGAATAGTTCAATATTCTTAGGTGTGAAATAAATGAAAGTGAATTTAAAGCCTTCGATTTTCTTTTTCATTCTCAGATTTATGAAAGCTCAACAAATTCAAATATGATGATAATTCCAGTCTTTTACAGTCTGTGCAGAAGGCAGTTGCTGTGCGCTAAAGGGACAGATTTCCTGTATTAAAACATTTCATGGACAGATGAATTTTTCCTCCCATTAGGAGTTGCTTAGTGCCTGCATGTTTATAATCTAGGTTTACTGTTGACTGCACCTGTTAGACACCTGCTATTTGGAAAATGCTTGAAGAAAAGAATTGTTCTCTCATTTGTTTTCAGATTTCATACATTTTATAGTATGTCTGCAATATGATTTTATACATCCTTATGAGAACACCATCCTGGGTCACACTGGATACATAAAAGTATACATATATATGTATTTTTTTAATGGATACCCTGTGTGTGTGCACCAGGTAAGTATGAATGGACTTTACCATTAAGTACTATAAAAGTGCTGCTATTGTAATAATGGTCTTTGTTTGTGGAGGATTATCCCAAATTCAAGAAATGCATTTTTAAGGTGTTTAATATAAACACTAGGTACCGTATTTGAAAGCCTCACAACTAACAGGCCAAGCCTTCATTAGCAGAGTTTTACATGTGTAACCACATCACTTTACAAGTCCAGATGTGGCTTATCTTGGCTCCAGCACAGGGTTATCGACACTGTTTGGTTCCTTACAGTGAAATACACTATGTTAATAAAGATGCACTGTTGCCGTTACACTTCTGGACTAGGTATTCTTGATGCTAGAGCTACATCAGTCGAGAATCGCATTTATTCTCACCAGTGTTGTGTTCAGTGCTCTTTCAGGGCCTGAAGGCCTTGTCACGGTGCCAGTTCCACTTGACTGAGTGTGATAATAAAAGAACCCTACCCAGAAACCTTGTAACCCATAGTTACACAATGGGTTTTTTGGCAAGCCTTCATTACGTGCGGTTGGCCTTCTGCTCCTAGGAACAGCATAGTTTTTCTGAACCCCTGACTGCCAGTGGGACATTGGCTCCTATGTGACCACGAACAAGCTCTTCATGTAAACCGTCATGTTAAATCAGGGTAGTCCATCTCTCTCTCATGAAGGGATAAGCTATGCTTATCTCTCTCATGAAGAGATAAGCTATGCTGCTTAAATGAAGGGAATTATCCTGGGGTTGAATATACCCCTAAAGAGATGAGTGTTAGCAGAGCAGCTCTGAGCTGGAGCAGCTTGATGGCATGGCAGCTCTAGGAGGATGTTATCTGGGTCATGGGAGTCAGTCTAGAGACAGTGAAAGCCAAAACACACACTTCCTCAGGAGGGTGGGTAGATCTGAAAGACAATTGGTAGTGAGAGGAGTGCACTTTGGGGAGAAACGGCATTTAATGTGCTGATAAACTGCCCATCTGTTTTCTCTCTTAGATCACTTTATCTTGTCTTACACCTTACAAGGTTGCTGGGGAAAAGGTCATTGCCTGTTCCATGACCATTCACTCCCCAGTACAACAGGACCCCGGGTACTACGGAAACGTAAGTGAAGTGTGAGAATAATACTGTTAAAATTGAGGTTCGGGAGTTGAGTATGTTGCCTCTGGAGACCCTTTTGAATCTGCAGGAGAACGGTACCGGTGGCATCAGAGCAGAGTTGTTGGGTCGCCTGAGTTCCTGAGTTCTCGTTACACAAAACACAGGCGGTGTCTTGGAAAATAAAGTTTGAGTTTACTCAACAGCAAAGAATTTTGGCGTTGTTTAAAATGATGTACCCACGCACCCGACGTAGGGCTGTGCCTTCAGCTCTCGTGTCTGTGAGGGGCGTGAAGGGTTGCCATTAGAAAATCAAATCAATGAGTAAATGCAGTTCCTACAGCACTGTAGCACAGCATGGGCATCCTTTGGTAGTGTGAGATATAGAGGCAGGCTTTAATTCAAATTCTGCTAATTGCTTATGGTGTTGTGGTAGGAAAGTCACCTCAGCTGAATTTGTGACTCTGACTGTAAACCAGGAATAGCTGTACTTGTAAAGTGCTCACAGATCTGAAAGGTGTTATTCCTGCTAATTCTGAAGCTACTCTGACACCCTTGACTAATATTAATATGGCAGAAGAAGATAAAGAACTGGAAATGAATTTGTAGCTAGTTGCCACGGTTTGACATTTCCTTTGCCTTCTGTCACGTGGTTTTATGTCTTTTACCAGGGCTGACTGCTATAGTGAATTTAAGAAACACAGTACAAGGTCAAGACAACTGAGTTGGAAAGTGTAAAAGAACAAGATTGCAGGCTCTCCTGTGTCGTGTGTGTATTACTGCTAAAGTGTCCAAGCTGTACTATTTACAGAAGGCTGACTTTTTAAAAAAGGAAACTTTACTACAAGTTTGTGGTGTTTTTTTTAATGCCCCATTTATGATTCTATTGGTAGTCTTTTCCTCTGAATTCTTAATTTAAACTGAAAGCAAAGAATGGGATTGGTTAGATGTAAAATGCAAAATTTCTCTGGATTAAGTGAACTGAAACATGAGTGTTCACATGGGTATCGTTAGTTTCCACAACATCACTTTGCAGCTGAGGTACCTGCAGATGAATGTGTGTTCAGGGCCATGCCCCAAGACCTGGATCCCAACTGCAATGACACCTGCAGTAGAGGAGACCTGTGGTTTGCTCTGATCAACTCTGAACTCGTTGATCAGGGCAGTAAGGCTCTAGTTTGAGCTCTGATCACGTTGTATACAAAAATAGGGATTGGAGTGCATCCTTCCTAGCCGTTTTTTTTACCTCCAGGATCTGGAAAGAATTTCACTTATAAACAAGTATGCTTCTGACACTATTCCCAAAACACTCCTGCCAAAGAATAGTCATTTTTCTCTTTTAACTTTTGTCCTTGTCTTTCTGCTGATCTTACAGTGCTCAGTTACAAAGCCAAAGATGTGTTGACTATCAGGTCATAACCTTGCCCATCCCTAATTCTCAGTGGAATCTCTTTGGAGACATGGCATAGAGAAAGTGCAGGGTCAGGACAATTGGAGTTGCCCTGATGTAAAAAAAAAAAAAAAATAAAACCAGCTTTTTTATTCTCTTCCATTTATGTAATTTCCAAATGAAATGGCTATGAATGTGTTCATTTTCGTAGGTACATGAGTAAGTAAGTAGCTTGGCCATCTGAAGGGAAACAGAGCAACAGAGCTAGAGAATGGAAACCAGCATCGTGGTGGCTTCTCCATAATTACCTTTCTATATCAGTGATTCTAGTTACATGCCACAGAGTAGCAAGTTTGGGTTTGCAGAGCCAAGGGGGAACCTTGGAATTAGTGATCCAGGTGAGAACCAGGTGTGAACAGGCACTGGAGAAGCAAAATCCATTTTTAACTTTGGGGACAATTAAAGTCAGGCAGATCTCAGAGTCCAGATTTAATCTGTTCATTGCAACTCAAGAATTTTATTTTCATGCTTGTCAATCTGATTTCCTTCTCCAGCAAGGGGACTGGGGTCACCTTGCTGTTGCTTTTGAATCCCACTTTGCACAGTACTTTTCTGTTGAAAAAATCCTAAAAGAAGCCATCTCTTCCTCCTGCCACTGAGAACATCCGGGCTTCGGATTTCTGCCTCTCTCTTTGCTGATGTGTATCAGATTTACCTTCTCCAAAAGTAACTTGCTACAAATTTTACCTGTCACTTGAGAAAAGCTTGCTGAAGCCCAGAGGGACCTATCACTTTACTACTGGCATTCACCCAGGTTCACTCAGTGAACCATTTTTAATGGTATTGTTTGTAAGAAAATCAGTATTTGTGACCAACAAATTCCGTTTATCATCCAGCTCGCTGGTGTCATTTTTGTATTTTCTGATGAGATTGTGAATTCTCTGGACAGGTTTGCAGCTTTTTCCGGATCTCACTTTCACAGTAGCTACTTATCCGTGAAATCCCAGGTGCTTCAGTTATTATTTATTGTCTGCATTAGGAGGGCATCCTCGGGCCCTAGACATGATTGGGCCAGGAGCTCTACAATATCGGGTTGAAGAAATGGACTTGACAAAGAATGTAAATGGATTAGCTGCTATTTACAAAGCTGAAAGGGACATGAGGTTTTGGTGACTTTTTAGAACATCTGGCATATCCCCAGTGCCATGCAAATAAACAACAACATTGCAGGGAAAGGCTGTGAGATACTTTCATTTTAAATGCCATCAGTCCCCCGTTTGCCATAAATTACATATGCTTGAGGGTGAGGGACATTGTTTTTCTGAATCAATTGGAAAAAACCCTAGATTATAGACTGACCTGCTGGGGATTGAGAACTGGCCCTCCAATGCAATGTTCTTGCATTTTCGGACAAAAGAGTGGGTAAACGATGTAGAGTACTGTTGGTGTCTGAGCATCGTGTAGCGGGATGAGCCAGTACTCGGCCACGTGCTCCTCGATTTGTTAGGATGTCACCTCAAGGCCAGGGCCAACTTCTTCACCTCCTAAGCTGTACGATCGCACCTCACCTCTTGAGTGGAGGAACAAGAGCGTTCCAGCAGGTATCTCTGCTTCTCTGCTGAAGGGGTGCTGTTGGAAAACATTCTCACCCCCACTTTGCAATATTCTCACCACGGGGAGATGCAAGGCAGAAGGCCCTTGGAGGCACAGGTGCCTTGCATGAGGACTAGTAATCTCATCCCCTGTTGGCCCAGGCCTTCCTAGACCTGTGGTATGAGTGCTAACAATCAGCTGTGTTTAATTATAAACTGTCCAGATAATCAGGCTGGCTTTAAAGACTTGCCTATTGCTTTTGATAGTTAATTGGAAGTTTGTCTCTATGGTGGCTTGGGGATAGGACAGAAAATTGCACAAATTCCAGGCTATCACTATTAGTTCTCCATGAGCAAAGTGCTGAAAATTAGTGTTGCTCTACTGGCTCTAAATAAACAATGGGTCAACCCTTTAAAATGAAAGAGCTGGGGAAATACTGCATTTTACAATACAGTTTTAAGTTTAAAGCTGGAAGGTTTCAAAACAGAGAGGAAGTCCACACTTGTATTTCCAAAACCACTTTACCACTTAGTTTTTTTTCTGTGGAATGAGATTTTGGCAAAATTCACTGTCCTATGGGGGATTTAAATTTGGATGGAAATTTGTTAGAGCACATCTAGCACCACATGCTTTTATAAGATCTTTTCAGTATTTCCACCTTAAAAGAAAAAGCAGTCTTAAAACTGTCTGTGTTACTATCTGGATAGAAATATCTTAGGCCTATCCTCCTCCTCCCCGCCCCAGCAAATTCTGCTCTGTGGATTTATAATTGCTATTATTTTAGATGAATGGCCTTCCCAGCTTCTGAGACTAACCTTGTTGTGGGGTACCTTGAAAACCAGAACCACCTTTCAGGGTCACGTCTGAATATACTTTAAAACCCTACCAAGAATGTTATTCATATGTCATCATTTACGTACCATTTTTGAATAGATACTTCTTAAAAAGAACTTTAAAAAAAGACACCCTCTTGTGCTTTGTAGCCTTTTTTTTTTTTCCTTCTTTTCTTAAACACTGTTTGCTATTCAGGCCATCAGACAAGGAGCTGAGGACCAGACAATCTGTTTTGAAATGAGATTTTTTCGAGCAAATGATCCGCCAAATGATAGTGTACTGTTTATATTTCAGTTAATCTAGTGACAAGATGATATAAAATGAATTCCAAGTCGGGCGCTCAGTGCAGACCAGTCAGTGCACCTGAATGGTAGTGCCAGCTCCTCCCTGCCTCACTGTTGCTTCTCCCACTTCCCATTTTCTCCTGTCTTTGCCGTGGGTGCGTACGCAGCCTGGAGTGTCTCCTACCGATGAAGAGCCTGGTGAAGCCTGGGGAGTTTCCAGGTCAAGGCTTTAGGTCATTTGCTGAGTATGTCCTTTTGTCTGAGTACATTCCCAGGAAGTCAGAGTTACCGTGCTACCACCTAAAAGACTTCACCTCTCTGTTTAGATAGCATCTTTTGGGGGGTATTTTAAAAATATGACCTCATAAATTTCTAGCTCTAGAGATGTCAGGACACAAGCCAGTGTGATGGAGATGACTAGTAAGATTTTCTTGGTTTGCTCTTTTGTTTGGGAGCAGGTTACTGTCTTTGCAGCCCGCCTGGTACTTATGGACAGTCACACCACAGAGACAGCTCTTGATTTTTAAATTGCTATTGATGAGAAGTCATGATCCTTTTGTCACTTGTACTCTGTAACTCAGATGGAAAACAACATCTGCTAAAATGGAAGAAAACAGGCATGTTCTGTATAAGCAGCTTTAAAAACACTCAATTTAACTCTATACCAAATATATATCATTTCATATTACTAAATTCATGTTTATTGCTTCAGCTCTTGATTTTCAGCAAGTCTCTTCCACCTCACATTTGCATTGAACTATCACTTTAAAGGAGACACAGGGTGCGGGGTTGCAGTGGACACTGATTTTGATTTTGAATCTGAGTTTTTAATTTCTTCTTACAGTAAGGAGCAAAAACCCAGTAGCAAATCCCCAAGGAAAGCGGGAAAAGAAAGGCCTGTTCTTCCTCCTCCAATCTCAGGAAAAATTACTGTAGAAACATCCAAGTTTCCCAGCCTGTCCTTTTCACACCAGAAGCCTCCTTTCTTTTTTCATCCCTATTCATGCGCTTCCACTTTCTGTCCTTACCCAACCTGGAGCAATATCTCAGGTGTTTTGGGAAACATCAGCATTCACTGATACTTTGCAGCATCCAGCTGTGGCTTCTAGGAAATGACTTTTAGATTTAGCACTAACTGCCCAAAGGCTGGGACAAAGATGATGTGCAGAGAGGATGGTAGTAAAGCTGAGCAGGTAGAACAGAAACGTAAAAGAGAAAGGCCTGTTGTGAAGAAGGGGAGAAGAGAGACAGAGGGATGCTCTGCTTCTTTTTCTGCCCTTAGTTGCTGGTAGGCATGGTCTGTGTGCTTGAAAATCTGGATCTTCCACCTCAGAAAGACTATGGCCACTACCATGCTTAGACAGAGAAAAGCAAGTGGCTGCTTGATGGCAGTAACATTAACAAAACCAGTCTGGACTCAAGCTGATGACTCGGTGTAAGACAGCATACTGCAATTATGCCATTCGTTTCTAATCCACCTGCTGCTCCTTGTTGTTTATTTGTTTAATATTTCTTTATTCATCCTTTGCCCCGCCCTTCTTCATCCTTTGCCAAAATGATATTGCTAATGATTAACTGCGTGTGGCACTCCTGCGGCGCGGTGCTCAGCGCTGGGTTATTTCATGCAGTGCTGTAGTGAAACAGCAAGTGAGAAAATTCCAGCCTAGAAAAGCAATAATTTATTACAATGGCAGCGAGCACTGAATGAGTCACACTGCTGACAGGCTCTGACATGCAACCGATCTATTAGAGGTTTGCCTTTCTGCCAGCTTTGTCTCCCTCTCTTCCCCAGATGTGCTCTTCTTAAAGGCTGCACAGACAAATATTTCCTTGCTTGGAACTTTCTGTTTGTTCTTATTTACAAAAGCTTTTGAAAAAAAGACCCTAAATGTGAAAACTGGTGAATGTGTGAAGATGTAGCAGGGCTTTTCTTCTGTCTCGTGATGCTTTGATATTGTAAGTAGAGAATGAATGTTAACAGCAGGTATTTTGGGACTGTAAAATATAGCCTGGAGGCTGATAACTTCTGGTCTGTGGAAAGATATTTATGCCAGCTAAGTTTTTCCAGAAAGAGATCTGTATTATCATCGGTTGCCTTGGACTTTTGCTCAGGACATTTGCTCAGTGCCAAGATATGAAAACTTAGATTAAGGCAGGACTTTAAGGTGCACCTTTACTCTCAGATGCATACTAAAAATACTAGGTCAAGCATCCTTTACCTCCTAATAGTAAGCAGTCCTTCTAAAGAGCAGACTATTGAAACCAGCTGGTACTTTCCTTAGGACTGAAGGCTGTGTGATTTGGGACTGTGTGAGTTGGAAGCATCGTTTATCTCCCTGTCCACAGAACAGTCCTTCTGTCTGGAGACAGAGCTGTGCAAAGGGACAAAAGGCAGGAATCCTCTTGTAGAAACCGCAGCTAAGTGCTGCCTTCTCCACAGATAAACGATAGGTATCCCACAGGATTAGTCAGTCTTCTAAATTCAAAGTACAATTATATTTTACACTGTGGGCTGGGGGGAGGCTGAAGAATAAGACAGAACTTAATTAGTAATCCTTGTGTGCAGACTGTTTCTGAATCTCAACAGGAGTTGCTGGGAAAACAGTGTGAAATAATATTTGAGTATTGACAGTGACAGGGACTGCATAATAATTGAATCTCTGACACTTCCTCAGCCCTGGGCTGTTCCTTAAAGAAGAGGAAAAGCAGCACCAGAAAGTTATATACATTCGATTCTCTATATATAGATGCAAACACGATGTTGAGAAACTTGATCCAAATCTCCCAAGAGGGAAGAATGGAGGTTTAAATTTAGTGTTCATCTGCTAGCTTTGGTAGTTTGGTTGGGGGAGGTAGGCTTGTTGTCTCCTTTAATGCCATCAGAAAAACTCTTTGTAAAGGCTGAGGTGACTCAAATAGATGAACGGTTTTATAGGCGTCCTTAACAGAGAGAAACAGCTTTTGTTGTATTCTGCATGAACTTTAAGTTGTTTTGAGTATGTATCTTAACCTGAGCTGCATTGCTGAATTCATAAAAGTGCTTCTTTAAGAATAAAAACAATCCCAAAATATCATTTTGGGGTTTGGTTTGCTGTTATTTTTATTTTCATCTCTTTTGCGAACAATTTGCTCAAAAAGTGAACAAAATGTGAAAAATTTAACAAATGTCAGCCAGCCTGCCCTAGTTAGCATCCAAAAACTTGAATTTTATGTTAATGTCTTGTGGACTTCAATTAAAGATAAGAAATAGGATGAAGTACTTCTCAACTGTACACCAGAATTGTAGTAAGTCGTGTTTCTCAGAGGGCAAATACAGTATTTTTTTTTCCCGAAGCGAGTGGAGAGTGTGGTGGTGCTGCTGGGGGCAGGTGGGACCTCCAGGGACTTGCTCATCAGTTATATCATGGAGAGAGCAAGGAAAGGGGCAAAGGTGAAGCACAGCAAAGTTCCTACAGAAAGTCGTTTGGGGGCATTTCGTTCCAGTGAGATGAATAGTTACAGAAATGAGCACAATGGAAAAGGCCAAGGGCACGACAGAGGCTCTGAGAGCTCTTGCAGCAGAAACTTGAGCGAAGGGAATCGATGGCTGGAAGGAAGGAGGGAAGGCAGCACCAGGCATCTGCTGTGCTCAGAGAAGATGGGGAGGTGAAGAAGCAGCAACGGCAGGGGTGGGCCCTGGCATGAAGTCATAGGCAATGCCAGGACAGAGCTGAAATGCTTTGTTGTAAAGCTCCACCTTCCAGAAGTGCTCAGCCTGCTAATTAGAAAGGGATATGTGAGACTTGCCACTTCCACAGAGCTGCTAATGGACTGTTGTGTTGGACTGTTTTTTTCTAAAAAAACCAACTTGTTCCAAGACGTGTCTGGTTGCCAGCCTCACCTTATTGTCTCGAGAGGGAGTTATTTAAGGCAACACTTACCCTGGCAGACACAGCTGGTGGTTCAGACAGGGCTTGCGGGGAAGGAAACTGTTGGCTTAAGCTGTTTTATCTGCAAAGGCTTTGCTTCCCCCTGGAAAGCTCGCGCACAGCTTTTAAATCTTAGCTGCATTATTAACAATAACAGAATATGAAAGAAAAGGAAGCAATCTTTAAATACACCCTGGCATGCGTGGTTATATGTTCTCTGAAATCGACCTTCGGTGCTAAGTCCCCTCTAAGGCAGCCTCCTGCTCTTAGAGCACTGGTGGATTTCTGTGCACTGCACAGCGGGGTTTTTAGATTAGCCTTGAAATGTGAGCTTTTGCATCCCTACAGCAGCAGTTACACCTGCAGCCTGTGCTTTCAGCTGCCTTTCTGGTTTTCAGTGGGAGGTGGCAGGGCACTGGGGTGAGGTTGCCTGCCTCTCTCCAGCTGGAAGGGTTCCTGGAGAGATGGAGAGGCAAGTACAGTTCTGTCCATCACTGCCCACACGGCCAGGGGATGGATTCAGTCTGCTAACACTTTGGCTACGGTGTGGCATTATTCCTAAAAAGTATTTTTTTAACTGCAGCTAAAGACACGTGAGACCTGGAGATGATTGAAAAATATTCCTAATGGGCAGGAAGAAAGGTGTAACTATTGGTAGTTATTTGGATTTTAGCTCTAAAAACAGGCAGCTCTGCACTGCATAGAGTTAAACCACTGGCGAGGAAGTTTGGAGATGGGTAGTGAGTACTGGAGCTTGGGTGGTGGACGAGCTGGAGAAGTGCACTGTGAACAGAAAACTGCTGCGTGGAACAGGCAATGTTTCCACTTAAAAGCACTTATAGGAAAGGATTAATAAAACAGAAATTAATTGGTACAGTTACTGGCTTAGCTGAACAGATAGACAAGTCAAATGTTTTTCCCTGCAGATAAATCAGTGTGCCACCTTACTCGGAGACCTGGCAGTGCAGTCAGGGAGAAGGTGCCGGGGCAGCGGAGGTGGCAGAGACCCTGCCTCTGCTGGGTGTCCTGCCGAGAGCTCACAGGCTCAAACTGTGTGGTGGGGAGGTCGTGTGTGGTGCTCAGTGCTCTGCTCACTACTAGCAAGCAGGTTCTGTCATCCCTTTACTTACGCTGGGTGTAAGCTGACCAGGTGCTTATACCTGATCTTGGTGCTATAAAAGGCATCACTTATTCTGGAAAAGTAACAGGAAAGACCCATTCAATACAAACAGTTTCCACAAAAATGCAACAAATCCTTTTCCGTGGACTCAAAATATTTGGTAGTCCTTATACTTTTCAGTTTGGCTGGGAAAGAAACTTCTAAAATACCATACAGGGCATTGCTACCATAATATTTCTTTAGTGGCTGGAGATTGATGGTACCAGAATGTTTGTACCATTACATGAGCTGGGGTCAAATCTCTTTCGTGCTCATCTGAATTAAATAAAAAAACCAACCACTCATCACTTATTTCTGGTGCCAAGAGAAATACAACTTTCTTCCCCCATATGCAGAAATTCAGATTATAGTTCCTTTATTTTCCTGTAGGGAAGCTATTACATGGGCATCATGACAGTAAAGAGTTTGGGGTTTGTTTTTAATTATCTTTGTTTTCTCATTGCCTCCATAAAATTCATCATTTCTTTCTCAGCTTTTTATGTCTCCCTTCTGAAGACAGATTCTGTTTATGGGTGTACTATTCTTATGCTCCCCCTCTATACATTTTTATCATTTTTCCGATTTCGACTAACAAGTTTATTTCTATCTGGAGAGGGTGCAGAGGGCTGGAGAGCTGCAATAAAATTTTTACTTTTAATGCTATCACAATTGAAAATTTGCTGATAGAACATTTGATGTCTCAGGTCCAAACTGAATTCCAGGTTGGTGAAAGAACTCAGTTCTGGCTATTGGCTTGTTGGTACAACACAGATTTCTCACTGTTATCTAGTTCCCAACAGCACCTTGGCTGGAATTCAGTTTTGAAAAGGTGGAAATAAATGTTTTCTATCCTTTCAGTTCAGGTTTATAGTCCTTTCACGTGCTACCGGTCACTGTATTACATTTCCAACCTGTGTGGCATCCTGAAAATATTAGAAACAGAGTAACATGATTAGCCCAACTACTGGAAAACTGCCTATCAAGTACAAATGGTAAAGCAGCTTTCCAAGCAACGCCTGTGTGGAGTACAGGCTGCTGCTCAAAGCGCTGGCCTGACACTCCTGTCTTTAGCTGATGTACTAGCCTGCCTTGGTTGCTGGTATTTCTTCTTTCTGGTTCTGCTTTTCTCCAGTGCTGTTTTCCATGAAAGATATCTTAGTCAATTGAAATGGGTAGAATAGGAGCATCACCTTTTTTTTCTTAAAAAACATGCTTTTCACTTTTTTTTTTTTTTTTTTTTTTGTATTTTTCTCAAGATTCAACCATTTATGAGTGGTTTGTTCATGATGGTCAGCTTCA
Organism: Calidris pugnax; assembly: GCF_001431845.1. Lineage (NCBI taxonomy): Eukaryota > Metazoa > Chordata > Aves > Charadriiformes > Scolopacidae > Calidris > Calidris pugnax. The sequence goes on along the minus strand of NW_015090774.1, from coordinate 8,867,107 downwards.
GTTATTTTGGAAGTGCCTCTCTAGAGAAACAAGTCTATTATGATTGTTAGGTGTCTGTGTTATCTCAAAGCCCTTATACACTGATATGGTAGTTAAAGAGGGCTTAAATTATAGCGGTCCCTGTCCACGTATACCAATTACACTACTGTACCTATTACTCTAAGTAAAGATTTTTTTTTTTTTCAATATACACATTACCTGTAGAACATCAAGTATCCATAGGCTGCAAATCTACTACTGTGTGAAACTATGGGAAATATATATAGCCTTTGGAGCAGCACTGTAAAGAAAATGCAGCAGCCACTGTAACACACATGTTGCAATACTCGGCAATTCTCATGTTGAGAAGCAACTGCATATTGTAATTTGCAAATAGATTTATATTAATTTAGACTAGTTTTAATACACCCACGGTCACTGTTTGTTACCTTAAGATTCAATGTATTCTCATTAACCAGAATGATATTTTCCTGTGTGCTCAATAATCGCCACCAAGGGGTACTTGAACAATATTCCCAGTCAATGACCCTTAAATACTTAACCAACTCAGAGCAATAAAACGAGAAGCAGACTTGCTTGCCACTCTTCTAATACAGCACGGAATTTTTCAAAGGAGCCTATGACGTTTAGATACCCTACAGGCTTCATACTGCAATAAACAGATTTGTTTAGTTTACTCCAGGTAACTCTTCAATCTTGTCTTGGCGTTTTAGCCACAACTCCAAGCCCAACGTGAAATGATGGGAGTCTGCCTCTAGGGGATTTTGCAGGCAGGGCAAAGAACTGATTTTATTAATGGTTGTTTTTTTAAATGGAAAATGGCATGTTGCTTTAAATAATCCATTTTTTCTCCTACCCGCTGTGGAAATGTTTTCTGTTTGTTAGGTCTGTGTTTCTTATGCTATATAAGGCTTTATTCTACTGAAAAAATTCCATACCCTCTGGGATTTAAATTAATATTAATGTATTTCTTTGTACTGTCCCCAGGAAAAGAAAAGTACAGACCATTTCTGGGATGTGAATGGAGATGTATGTAATTCATTAGGCATCTGTTTTTAAAACCAAGCTGCTCACCAGGGGGCCAGAACAGCTCTGGGCTTCTTGCACCACGCTTCACTTCCCTAGTCCTGTTGGCAACACTGTTCCTGATATAGGCCAAGATGCTGATGGCCTTCTTGGCCACCTGGGCACACTGCTGGCTCACATTCAGCCGGCTGAAGCCCAGCCCCCCCAGGTCCTTTTCTGCCAGGCAGCTCTCCAGCCACTCTTCACCAAGCCTGTAGTGTTGCATGAGGTTGTTGGACCCAAGTGCAGGACCCGACACTTGGCCTTGTTGAACCTCATACCATTGGCTTTGGCCCATAAGAAAACATATTATGCATGTATTTTCCTGCTCTCTGCCCTTCTAATCTCAGACTAGCCTGCACCTCTGGTCTGCATGTGTTTTGTGTCAACTGGTGCTGACCAATGCAATCCAGGAAGAAGTGGAGCTGTTGGATCCACTGGTTGGGGTGCGGGTGTCTGTGCCCAAATGTGTGTCTTTAAAGGTGGACTAATACCTTCACTGCCTTCTCATGCTGAAATGGGAATCCATCTCAGAAGCGTGTCTTCAAGCAACGATGGATGCAGTTTGTCAAAAGGCAGGGTACTGCCTAGGATTTAGGTATCATAGTGATAAATGAAGATGTAACATACTGGGACAGAAAAATGACAGAATACTTTTTTCAGTCATAATTTTGAGGGTAAATCAGCATGAGAACCTGTGAGTACAAAAAATTAATGCTTTCAAAAACACCAGAATGTTTCATGTATGAAAAATTAATCACCTCTTCTGGGGAAACTTGCAGTAGCTGTGAGAATAGAATAGCACAAACACAAACCAGCAAAGATCTCTTAGGTATAAGCGCAGCAGAAGGACTGCAGGGAAGGTGATCCCACGAGAAACTGTCAGTGCAGGTTTCTGTCAGCAGATGAAAGAAAGCCACCCCTCAGGAGATGGACCATGTTGTGGGGAAAGGAAAGCAAAAGCATCTGTCCCCTTCAGCTCGTTGCCTTCCTGAACTAGCACCATCATTCCCTGGGCCTCTCCATCACCCTGCTATTCAGTTTATCCACAGATCGTTTAATTTTGCTCTTTCTCTGATCCACAGAGGCAGGCAATCTATGACTACTTTCAGTTACCCTGTCAATTCAAGTGGCAAAAGACTCTGCAATTAGTCCAAAGCTTGAATCTATAAAGAAGATCCATTAAACTGTCAGGTATTGGTGAGGAGACAATGGCTACAGTTCCTAAGGGGCTGGAAAATTAAACTGAAACAAGCAACAATTAGAAATCCCATTAACAAAACATATAAGACTATGTAACAAAATGTATAAAAAAATTTCAAGGTCAGATACTCAAAAACAAGAAAATATTTGGCTTTCCCCCCTCTGTATTACTGTATAATTCAGGCTTCAGTTAAACGTGCATCTTATTTTCTGCCTGGTCTCCATCTCATTCAGAAAGACTGTCCCTGCGAAGCCTTCACATTCTCCAGCCTTACAGCCCTACACAGTATTTATCCTACTCTGACAGTACCTTGAGAAAAGTACCCCTAAGAAGAAAACTTGGCACAGAAGGAAAGGAAGACTGCCTGCCATCCGGAGCGCTGGACCGCAGGCATCTCCTCTGCCACGATTGACCCACTCCCCTCTCTCCAACGCTGTCAGTGAAGCAGAGTAACAGACAGAATAAAGATCCAAAAGCTTCCTAGCCCATATATCAGATGCTACGTGCTGTGAAAATGAATCATTATTTCTCTCACCCTGTTGAAACAACAAGATTTTCTTCTAAGGAGATCCTTGAAAGCATAATGGCAAGACAATTGCTCTCGCACGCAGCTTTCTGTTTGTTTTCCAAGGGCACAATCCCACTGTGAGTTTTGTGCTGTCCTCCACAGAATCATATTTCTTTTTAACCTTATTCTGCTCTCTTTTTCTCAAGTGGTACTGAGGTCTGAAAGCACTCAGCTGCTGCAGTGTAGTTTGCATTAAATGCATGTTGTGGTTTAACCCCAGCCGCAACTAAGCTCTGCACAGCTGCTCGCTCACAACTCCCCCCAGCCCTGGTGGGTTTTGGGGGAGAATCAGAAGAATAAAAGTGAGAAAACTCATGGGTTGAGATAAAGACATGTTAATAGGTAATGGAAAAACCGTGCACGCAAGCAAAGCAAAGCGAGGCATTCATTCACTGCTTCCCATCAGCAGGCAGGTCCAGGGAAGCAGGCTCCATCATGTGTAATGGTTACTTGGGAAGATGAAATGCCATAGCTCTGAACGTACCTTCTTCTTCCTATTCCTTCTTCTTCCCCCACCTTTATATACTGAGCATGATGTCATATGGTATGGAATATTCCTTTGGCCAGTTTGGGTCAGTTGTCCTGGCTGTGTCCCCTCCCAGATTCTTTGGTGCTCCCCGGCCTTCTTGTTAGCAGGCCAGTAAGAAGACTAAAAGTCCTTGACTGCTTAGCAACAACTAAAATATTAGTGTGTTATCAACATTGTTCTCAGCCTCAATCCAAAACATACCACTGTACCAGCTGCTAGTAAGAAAGTTAACCCTAACCCAGCTGAAACCAGGACAATGCACAAACAAAAGCACTGTGATTTGAAGAGACTCTCAGGCTGCCTGACAAAAAAGATATGTGTCTCAAAGCAAGTCCCTCACATTTTCTCCTGAGAATAATAAACGTGGTCATTTCAGTTAGCCTGGACTCTTTAAAAAAAAAAAAAGGAAAGTAATCAAGTCTTCAGGTTTAAGACTGCTTTGATGTGAAATATTTCAGGGTTTGCTCCACAATCTGTTCAAATAAGGGGTAGAATGGATTCCCCTTGGCTTTGGCTGGCTTTGGTCCAGCCAGTCTCTCAGTAAGCTGGAAGCAGCCACAGAACTTTGAAAGACCCATGACCGGGTGGAAGCTTCCACCCTCCCTTAGGTATAACAGTACTGTGTAGGCAGACTTGGGCATGGTACTACGTGCTCTGATTTGAAGGTAGCAGATGGTAACATGGTGATGAAAGGAAGTCCATAGATCATCTTGCTCTTCCAGATGCATCCCTGCCTTGGCTGGTATATAAATTTTTAATGAAGGACAGCATTTTTTCCTCTTTTGGACCATAAATTGTTTATCTTGATGTAGGATATTACAATTTGTGTTTTCAAACCAGAAATGGAAGGGATGGTTTCTCTCAAGTCAGCAAGCTTATGCTTTTAAAAGAATTGAGTTTAATAACTGTATTTACCCACCTTCTGTTTGTTTGCTTCATTTTTCTTCTTCCCATCCTTTTCATATTTACACTATTGGAAATGTTATTAGTCAAGGTAAAGATCAGTGCAAATACCAATGTAACTGCATTTCCTGCTGCCTGAATAAGCAAGGCTTTCTTCCCTCAATTTTTGAAGAAAACCTTTTTATTTTTGTAATTAATTTTAGACTCGTTTCCTTTATGTATTCCCAGTTATTGGCTGCTGTTCAGGAGGTGCTCAACAGGGAAGGTTGGAACTGCCTGTGGGAAAATCTAAAGAGCACGTCTAATTTGAGGGCCGTTCAACATTATCTGCGCTGCCCGCCTCTGCTCCATCATGGAAGCCCTTGTTTGAAGGTTTCCTGTCCTGCCCTTCACTACTCTGGGCTGATGTTCTCTGCTGGATGGCCTGCCTTCAAATGCAGCACGGCCTCACCTCTCCTGAGCCCCTGGGGAGCTGGGAAGGCAGTTGTGGGGTGTGACGCAGCCTGTAAAGCAGTCAGCTAAACCCAGCCTGCAATTGTAAATGTGACAGTGGGGATTGGGAAGGATATTAAACCTCAGGTTTCAGGTCTTAAGCCAACCTCTAGTTGACTGGGACCGGGATGGGGTGACAAAGGACTTTTCTTGCAGTCTGGTCCTGGCCTCGCTGTGCTGAGATGGAGAGGCGATCTCTGCAGGTCTGAGTGGCACAGAGCAATTTCCATGGCAGAACTTGATAAGCTCGTGTTTTAATTCTTAGTCCTAATAGTGTTATTAAATGTAGGGTGGCAGTGCATATGGGTTTCAGCCTGTCAGGATTCAAAATTCACAGAATCACAGAATCTTAGTGGTTGGAAGGGACCTCCAAGATCATCGAGTCCAACCACACAAAAAAAACCCCCCAAAAAACCAAATCAAACCAAACAAAAAAAAAAAACCAACCACAACACAACCACCACAAAAACAACAAACCCAAGACCACCACCCACCAACTAAACCCCACACCCACAAATTCTGTGGTGCTAGGTGCTCTGCAGTCATAAATGCACATTTAATGCCCCAACTGCTTTCTATTCTATTGAGAAGTGACACCTGCATTCACTTATTGCTTTTGCTTATTTCAGAAAGATTTTTTGAAGAACCAGGTGCTACACCATTACCAGGAATCGGGTCATGGCAGATGCTTACTTTTCACAGCATTTGAAGGCAAACCTGCATTACCAAATGCTGTTATAACACTACGAAAAGGAAGGAATACATTGTACCAATCTGTGTGCACAGCAAAGGAAAATGTTTAATAAGTCCATGATAACCTGGTTTCATTTATTGAAGCTAAATGGAATTTATGTAATATATTAAATTTCCATGTGTAAACATAGCTGCGGATTTTTTCTTCAGGAGCTCAGGGTTTTGTCTCTCTCCAGTGAACCTGGATGCTCAGCGTGTCTCTGAGGAAAGTGAGCATGGTGATGCCTCCCTTGGAAAAGCATGTCAGCTACCTGGTGATAAGCATTGATGCTCTCTGCCTACAGCAGACACTGGCACTCAGATAATTGTTTCCTGACTGAGGTTTCTCATACTTCAGATTGTGAAAAATGTGTTGATGCAACATTTATGGAAAGGTCTCAATTTCATTTGGTATTTCAGTTCTGGCGTGGCCCTAGATTTGGCTTTGGAGTGGCATCAGTGAACCTGGTTAATTCCAATGGAGGAGAAAAATCAGGTATCACTACTAATATCCTTAGATTTCTCATCTGCTTAGAAGTTCAAGAACTATGAGAAATAAATTACTGGTATCTGTATCACTGATCACTTCTTAGGTTGTCACATTTGGGGCTCTCACTGAATCTTATACAATCTTATGTATGGAGCAGGGATGTTTTCAGGCAGAGATCTGGAAACAAGGAGCTCGGGGTTCAGCTGTCTCCAGAAGGACACGGCATCCTTGCACATCCTGTGTCTTGGCCCAGGAATGAGCGTAGACAGTTTAGTGCTTGCCCTAAGTGGCTGTCACAGATGGGAAGAAATGGCATAAGGCATTTTCAAACATTATTCCAGGCAAACTTAACACGGTGCTGCCCTTGTTGACCTCACTGACATGGACGAAGGCTACAGCCAGGTGTTTGGGAGGTCTTGTGTGGCATCCTTTTTACATTACAGCAGATTTCTTCTACTGTTAGCAGAATTTCTTCTACACCTTTGTGCCTCAAGTAGATAAGATCTTGGGCCTTTGTGAAACAAAAGAATAGAGTTATTAAACATGAATTTACAAATATTCTTACTTCCTAGAATAAAGAGTTGTGACCCCCTTATCTTTTGGTGACTTTTTCTGTAGAATAAGATGGTAAGGATATTTTTTTTCCTGTTGTCCAGCTCATTAATAGAGGCTACAAACTCCCGCTAGTACACGCGGCATGATAGCAAGAATTGCTGCATTAGCAAAGAGCCGCTGACCAAAAACTGAATTTCTATAAGCAAAACTCAAAGCTTTCCCAATCTCTTCTGGTGCTGCAGACAAATCTTCACAGCGCAGCCTGTCTGTTGAAGAGGAAAGAAGCCGCCGCTGCCTTCCACTCCTCAGGCAGAATTCCTGAAAAAGCAAAAGGCATTCGTGCCTCATCCCTCTGCTTTGCCTTTATCTTCAGCAAGGTGGGCCTTTGGAGAACCCTCAGTATACCCCTATTAGTGTAGTACTCCAAGGAGAAGGCGTGTTGTTGGAAGGATGAATAAGAGGAGGATGGGTGAGGGTTTTGTACAGATGCCAAACCTCTGCTGGTCAGTGGTCCCTTAGTGATCCTAATTGATTGTCACAGGTTAGAACAAGCCTAGATTGCCCTGATTTACTGTGAAAGCCAGGATTGGAGCCACTGTTGCTGAAAGCTGACCCCTGAGATTCTCACTATGCTTTTGCTAAGACACGGTTTATTAAGGATCAGATCTAGCCCCTGCACCTGCCCCTGGAGAACAAGGCAGGGAAACCTTGTCAAAAAGGTATTAGCCAAGGGGGCGGAGAGGCAGAAATCTGAAACACTGCAGCACAGGTTAATATAAACACACTTAATCCTTGGACCTCCTCTCAGCATTAATCATTTCCATCTGTAGCACGTGCTGCTGTTGCTGCCGGAGTTGATCCTTGTCCAGCTGGCTGTTGCAACTCTCGCACAAGATGCCAGATCTTCCCAGAAGCCAGGATCATTAACGCCATGAATCACACAGCCTCAGCTGGCTCAAACCACAGGCTTTGTTACAGAGACCTTTGTGTCCGTGCAGCTTCTCTTTTCTTGCTCACCTTGAGAAATGCAGTAGGGTTTGCACTGTCATGCCTACCCCTTTCCCCATGCAATGTTTATGCTTCTGACACATTTAATTTGTTAGCTGTTGTGCTGTTTTCATTGATATCTAAAGCAGATCCCTGTGAATACTGCAGAAATATGGGAATGCTTGTTTCCACTTGCCAATAAATTTGCATCTATTGCATCTGTGCTATTTCATTTCCAGGGGTAAGGGATGCTGCCTTTTGTTCTGTGTTTTTGAAGCACTGGAGACACAATAAAATATTCAGGCCCCTGAAGTCAAATGGCAGCTCTGATGTCCTCTTGGACCTGAGCCACCAGAGTAGGACAGGTACCCCCAGGAGGAGCTGTGCCCAGTTGAACTCTCAATGTGAACAGCCATCCATTTTTTCCTCCTTTTAGGTGGCAGGGAGAGGAAGACCTAACAAGCAAGGAGAACCTTGCATGGCCCTATTCTGTGTGGGACGATGACTCTTCTCTCCAAAACTCTCTCTGAATGAGTGCTGCAGGCAGGAAACTGCAGGCAGGGACCAGGTTGTAGGGGAAAATCAAAGCTGTGCCCTAGACTATCACCAGCAGGCATAAGGATGGTCCCTACTCCTGGAGCTGATCTTGGGACTCTTCTCAGACAGTGGCAAGACCCTTTCTTGTACTACCCTGGCTGTGACTCAGTCTATGCTACCAAGTCAGCCACTGTTTGATCTTAATGTTCTGCGCTGAAGGGCACCTAGTCTTGATGAAGACATCCAGGGATGGAGATTCAGTTGCTTTCATTCACAATGTGCTTCAGTGATGAATCACTCTCATGATGAAAAGTTGTATTTTACTCCCAGTTTTAATTTCCCCAGCTTTGGCTTTCATCAGGTGATCCAAGTTATTCTTTTCCTTGCTAGATTAAATACTACACTTCAGGACTTTCTTGTTCCCCTTCACCCAGGGAAGTATTTTGATTGTAATCACATCACCTTTCAGTCTTTGTTTTGATACTCACTAAACAGATTATCCTCTTCAAGCCTTTCAAGTGCAAGATGTATTCTTTGTCTCTCAGGTCATTGTGGAAACTCTTTTCTGCATCGTTCTCAAATCTTTGCAAAGGAATTAGTAAATTAGTTCTAGTATGACACTGGGAGTTCAGGATGAGATTTCTGGACATTGTGGCAGAGCCTTCCCTGAGTTGCTGCTCCAGGATGGAGGCTGTCATGCTCTAAGCTTGTTCTGTAGTCTGTGTGTTTAGATATGGTGCTTTGCATTGAAACCTATTAATATGCAAATTTCATGGCCAGGCCCAACTTCTCAGATTGTCTCTGTTCTGTATGACTGCTTGTCTGTCTCAATATTTTCATTCTACCCATCTTTGTCATCTGAAAATTTGATCATCAAATTTTTGAAAGTAATTCTGGATTACTGGTGAAAACAATTTGAGTTGTATCAGATCTAATACACTTCCATGCAAAAAAAAAAAAAAAAAGGTTTCTAGTGAGAAACAATGTGATTTCATTTATGGTTCTTTAATAAAATTGTGTTCTTGAAATCTGTCAGCCTGTCAAGTCAAAACCATTTATATGAGCCAGTTTTTATCAGAATAGGCTGCAAAGCTAAACTGAGCACTTGAGTAAGGTCTGTGTAGACTACTCTACACACCTGCAGTTTTCTCCATTAAACACACCATAGATCCTCAAGGATGTTTTCCATAAAACTGTGTTGGTGGCATTAATTACATCCTTCACTATCTACCAGTTGAATCTTGTATTAATTTCCTCATTATTTTACTTGGGACTGATGCTGACAATTTTTCTGGGTCATCTTCTTTTTTCTTTTTGAATTTTGGGATGAGAAAAATTCACTAGCGGTGCATGCCAAAACCAATATATATTACATCTTTTGAATTCTTGTCCTGTGCTGTGGTATCCACTCCTCAGGTGAGTGTTACAGACAGCAGATGATTTCGCACTTCTCCTGTAAGCGGGTACAATTGAGCACTGTTGCTTGATAATCAAAGGATAAATATTTGTTTGTTTGGGGTTTTTAACACTACATCTGCTTGAGAAAGTTCACTCCATTCTGTTTAGAAGCAGAAAACAAATCAAACTCATCATCTGCTAAACACCTGGTCCTGGCACTTTTTTGTATGTCCATATTGCTTTCTTCAGTAATTCTTTGACAGACATTGTCAGGAAGAAAATATTTGCAGGAAAAAAAAATGAGGAACACAGTAGGGTTAGAAATAGGTGGCCTAAATTTGCAGAAAACCCCCCCACATACTCCGAGCACTTTAAATAAAGGATATTTTTGCCAAATTGAAGATGAAAATATCTGTATTTTAGCAGTTTGGTTTGTCTTTTGGTCACCCAAAAGATTACTTTTTTAACCTCATATTTAAGAACTTTTAACATGGATGTATACTTAGCTTTGCACTGCCTATTGATTCTGTTGCCAGTGGACATCTCTGATCTGTGCTGTCATTGCACCACTACTGACTTGGGGTCCTGTAATGGCACAAAAAAATACAGGCTAATCAGACCGTTGTTTATTGGAGACTGAATAGGAGTTTCAAAACTTCTTTCCCTCAATTCTTCTTTTTGTGTATAAATGGTGAAAAAGTATTAGTACTTAAACCATTTAATCTGTTTTGCTCCAGCTCTTCAGCTTTGAGTTGTTGTAATTGCACTTGAGAATTAAGTAGGTTGTGTTTGTGTTATTATGGTTTTTTTCATTTTAGTTTTTTATTCCTAACAAGCTGGTGCACGGAGAAAAGAAACTAGATCATAGTGCTAAAAGCATAATCTGAAATTTACAGAAAAAGAATGCTGTAATTTGCAAGCAATCTAAATCTTTCTAACAGTTACTATAACTTGGAAACTACAAACGCACCTGCTGCAGCATCAATGGCTCGCAAATGTACCAATTAGAGAAATCAGGAAAGTACTCAATGAGGGAATAGAGCTTGACGGATTTTTATGCTCTTCAGGTTTCTTGGACAATTCTCAGATGATAGGAAAATATGTCAAAATATGCTGAAGGTGCTCGTTTGGATTCTGGAATTTAATCCCTTTATTTTCCCCTAGTCTGACTGATTCAGTGTTTGGATATACTCCTACTCTGAGCCAAAGCCCATCAGAGTCAATTCCAACATTTGACAAAGACCTTCAGGTGAGGTCCTTCCCCTGTTCCCCTCAGAGGAGCTTTAAAAGTTTGTAAGAGTCTCAGCTGTACGATGTAGAAATTTAGTTCCCCTGCAGATCAGGACAAAATTCAGTGTACCTAGTGCATGTGAGAGTCTTATTGAGTCTACATGCCTTCCATCCCATTTCCATTCTGCAAAGACTCAATTTGCAATAAATTAGAAAAAGTTGATGGGGGTTTGAGCCAATAGCACTCCAAAACTTTTTGGCCCCAAAACATCGCAATATTCAAGAGGAATGGCTTTACTGAAACTCCCTCCGTCATCTTTTGTTTTACAGTTCATAAACAAAAGATCCAATTCACTACAAATCTGAGAAAGAGTGTGAGCCTGCTTAATGCCAGGGAATAAAAATACCCAAATACCCATGAGGTAGAGAGGCAATTAAAAAAAAAAAAAAAAAAAAAAAAAGGAAAAAAACCCACATTACCTTGGCTTGTACTTTATCTCACTGCTACCAGCTCTTTTTATACTCTGATTAGGCAGGCAGCATGTTGACACAGCCCAGACTGCATGTTCTTACATGAAAAAGCAGCAGTTTTAATTAAACGCACTCGCCTCCTTTCTCAGAGTGACAAGCCTCATGCAATTTACAGTGTTATTCATTCTCCTTAAAAACGAATTTCTTATCTTTTTTCCCAACCATGAGCTTTCATTTTGAAATTCATAATTTTCTCTACCTGCAGTAATTTGCCCTGGTTCACAAGAATGGTGTCATATTGAGGTTCTTTAATTTTCCTTATGAATTATGTCTTTGGTTAGACCTCATATCAATACACTGGTCATTTTTCACTGAAGCCATTGCCACAAGGAGCAGGTCCAAGGGTTGAGGGAGGCCAGTCGAGTGAGGATGTAGATGATGGGCAATCTATATCAGAGATGCCTCCTCAGCCAAAAAAGCGTACCCCCTGGATCACCACCACACCCACACGGAGGAAAACAAGGGTTATAGTTGGTGAATCTTTCCTGAGGGGAACCAAGGGCCCAATATGGCGGGTGGGCTCTCCTCAGAGGGAAGTCTGCTGTCTTCCTGGAACCCGAAACTTCCTGGCTTAATATGGTCCTCAGGCTATTACCTGTAGGTGCAGAGGAATTTGTGACTCACAGTTCAAAAGAAATAAAGAAAGACTTCAGGGAGTTGTGAGAGTTGGTGAGGGAATTGGAGCACAGGTTATTTTTACCTCACTCCTTCCAGTTTCAGGCAATGATGCTGGGAGGAACAGATGGATCCAGTCGATTAATACATGGCTCTGTGGCTGGTATCACCACCATAACTTTGGGGTTTTTGACAACGGAATGACCTATACAGCACCAGGCATGTTGGCATCAAATGGGAGACACCTCTCTCAAAGGGGGAAGAGGGTTCTTGGCCAAGAGATTGCGGGGCTGATTGACAGGGCTTTTAACTAGATGTGAAGGGGGAGAAGGATAATAATATCATGCTTATCGGTGGCAAGCTGTGGGGTATCACATCAGGGACAGAGGGACGGGGTGCTAGTAAGGGCCTTCAGCCCATTGCCCTGAGGCAGGATGGTGACACTGCACTGCAGTCAAAGTCTTACGGAGGTAAGCCAGCAGCTCCTGAGGTAGTTGAAGTCAAAAGAGAAACACTTGTGAGACACCTCAAGGGGTGTTCCCCTAAGAAGGTGGCACAGCCCAGCTGAAGTGCCTCTACACGAATGCACACAGGTTGGGCAACAAACAGGAGTTGAAAGCTACCATGCTCCTGGAAAGCTATGATATAGTGGTCATTACTGAAACCTGGTGGTATGAATCCTGTGACTGGAGTGCGGCTATTGAGGGCTACAAGTTGTTCACAAGGGACAGGCAAGGAAGGAGAGGTGGAGGTGTTGCCCTCTATGTTAAGGAACGGTTAGAGAGTGAGGAGATGTCCCTAAATTCCTCCCTGGGGTCAGATGAAGAGAGAATTGAGAGCTTATGGGTGAAGATTAAGGGGCAGGCCAATATGAGAGACACTGTTGTGGGTGTTTATTACAGGCCACCTGATCAAGATGGGGAAGTTGATGAGGCCTTTTACAGTCAGCTGAAAGAAAGCCTTGCAATCACAGGCCTTGGTTCTCATGGGGGACTTCAATCACCCTGATACCTGCTGGGAAGGCTACACAACCAGGCATGTACAGTCCAGGAAGTTCCTCCAGTGTCTTGATGATAACTCCTTGACTCAGGTGGGGGACTTCAATCACCCTGATACCTGCTGGGAAGGCTACACAACCAGGCATGTACAGTCCAGGAAGTTCCTCCAGTGTCTTGATGATAACTCCTTGACTCAGGTGGTGGAGGAGTCAACAAGGAGAGGTGTACTACTGGACCTAGTTCTGAAAAACAAAGAGGGACTGGTGGAGGACATTAAGGTCGGATGCAGCCTTGGCCGCAGTGATCATGAAAAGATAGAGTTCAGGATCGTGGGTAGTATGCGGAAAATAACAAGTAGGACTGAAACCTTGGATTTCAGGAGGGATAACTTTGACCTCTTCAAGAAACTGCTAGGAGGAATCCCATGGGTTAGGGCTCTGGAAGGTTGGGGGGCTCAAGAGAGCTGGTCGATATTCAAATATTGCTTTCTTCAAGCTCAGGATCAGTGCATTCCTAAGAGCAAAAATCAGGCAAGGGAAGCAGGAGACCTACAGGGTTGAGCATGGAGCTTCTGAAAAAGCTCAAGTGGAAGAAGGCAGTTTATACTGAGTGGAAGCAGGGACTGACCGCTTGGGAAGATTACAAGAATGCCATTAGAGTATGCAGGGATGAAACAAGGAAAGCCAAGGCCTCCTTGGATTTCAAATTGGTAAGGGATGCCAAAGTCAACAAGAAGGGTTTTTTCAAGTGTATTGGAGGCAAATGGAAAACTAGAGAAAACGTGGGCCTGCTGTTGAATGAGACAGGTGCCATGGTGACAGAGGAATTTTATTATATTAAATTTTAAATTATATTATTAAATTATTATATTAAATTATATTAACTGCTTCTAGGAAATGTTTTAAAATGAGAGTGATATTACCAGTTTCCTTCTCTGCCATTCATAATGAAATAAACAAGCCCAAAGAGCACTCTAAGCTGTGCAAAGGCTTTTGAGAAAAACATTTTGCAGGCTACCTGACAGCCAGGGTAACTCGAACTGCCAGGATTCATTTTTCTTAGAAAATCTGGAGCAAATGCATCACAAAGTTGTTCATTTAATGTAAGTGTACTTCCAGGCTTAAAAGAAAATCTGACCTGAAAACAGTACACATGAATCATAGTCCATGGACATCTGTGCCAACAGTGAGGCAAAGCTGAGCAAAAATACATTTGCAAATTCTCTCCTTACTTCTAATTTGTATAATTTAACAAATGTTTACTATAGCTTTAATGGATCTAGTAAATCATGCCAAAAGATGCCTATGGAATTAATTTACTAAAGCAATTAGAAATGACTGTTTCTTTAGTGTTTTGTTGTATCAGTACTCAAAATAGTGTCTCCAAATTGCCAAGGAGATATGGAGCAAATCATCACCGAAGGCACTAGGGTGATGTTCAACCTCTTGCTGAGGGGTCTGGGCACCTGGTAGTCAGAAGGGTGCTACGTCCCAGCAGCACTTGCTCACTCCAGTATCTCCAAGGAATACTGATGGTGTTCACACGTGGCTGCCGCAACCCACGGCTCCTCTAGATACCTGAAACTGCATTCGTTTGAGGGCACCATACTGTCAGAAAACTTCTCTAGAGAGCAGACTGTCACCAGGTCTTAAGCTAGGTGGTTAGGTAGCCCATCAGGAAGGCTGTTCTCTGAGTATAACCAGTGGAAACCTCTTATCTTCTTGATGAGAGGAGGAGTGTACTATCCTGTCTTAGGTTACAAGTGTTTCCAGCTGGTAAGAAGAAACTGAGCACTGTGGTGTGTATTGGATTAGTCTCAGCCATTTCATGGGTGGGTCCTGTTCCTAGTCCAGTTCTCACCACCTGGTGAGTCAGCCTAAACATTGAGAGTCTGGTAGGTCTGGGTTTTCAGGGTTTCTTTCTTACTTACTTTTTTAAATTAAAGAGGAGATGGAGCAGTAGTATCCATCTGGATGTGGAATAGCTGTCTTTGTGCATATGTCACTGGTTTTATTTTTAATTTAGTTTTGTGATTTCAGACAGAGGCCCTGTCTTGGCCTCTGCTTAGACTCAGTATATAATGGCATTGCCTCTGCTGGCTGCACTGACTGTCACCATCCTAGCAAATTGTTAAAGTGACTGGAATCCAACTTCCAGAAAACCTGGAAACTTTCCAGATCCATTGTTGTTCTACACACTGAACTGACTAAACCCTGCCTTTAGTTAAGAGCCCTACTGATACCTTGTATCTTAAATACCTCTGGAAAAGGCTGGGTATACCCCTGAGAGTGGCCTTGTACCTTCCACCCCACACCTCAGCTCTTCTGAGGCACCGGTACCATGGTTTTGCAACCAGCCAAATTCTGCCTGCTGGTGAGAGATGTTTGGCAGAGCGGCTGGAGAGGATGGCAAGAGAAAAATCACACTGCCTCTCTGTTTCCTCTCTGAAACAGAGACTGCTTTGCCAGTCTTTGGTACAGTATTTCAACTACGCAGGATGAAGGCTAGCCCACTGAGCCGCCTGAAGAGTAAAAGGAGATTGGTAGGTGCAGGCGCGGTGGCTGAGGGAGGAACTCTGCTCCAGACACCTGCTTGACCTCATTCTCAGAATCTGCACTTTAAACAGCGAAATAATTCACTATCTTGGCCATCGGTTGGATAGAGAGTGTGCCCTCTCGACCCAGTTGGGTTGCCACAACAGCGGGTTTGCAGCGTGCTGTTTGGGGAAGGCGGGAAGGAACACAACTCCCCAGTCACATTTGGTGCAAAGTTTCACGGAGGTGCGACTGAGCAGGAAGCTGAAATTATTCTGGGTTTGGACACGGTTCAGAAAAAGGCACGGGCGGAATGGCGCTGCACAGAGGGGTATCCCACCTCAGGGACACCAGCCCCAGCCGGAACCAGGAAGTCTGCGGCAACCAATCAAGCGCGGAGGGGGCGTGGCCAGGAGCCGCGCGGGGATTTAAAGGCGGTAAGAGCAGGAGCTCGGTTGGTCGGCGGCGCGTGGCCACGGGGGGGCGCGCGGCCACGGCAGTTGAGGGAGGGAGCGCGCGGCCACGGCAGTTGAGGGAGGGAGCGCGCGGCCACGGCAGTTGAGGGAGGGAGCGCGCGGCCACGGCAGTTGAGGGAGGGAGCGCGCGGCCGGTGAGTGTGAGGGGAGGCGCGAGGGGAAGGCGGGCTGGTCTGGGCTGACTGGAAAGAGAACATCCAGAGACGGTCTCTGCTCGTTCTTTAGCTGCAGTCAAAAAGGAATAAAGCCACCCAAAATGACCTTACCGCAAAGACGTGCAGCTGCACGGAACGTCTGTCACCTCTTGCAGGAGGAGAGCAAAGGCAGTGCATGTCAATGTCGGCAGGTCAATGGTGTGCTCAGCCTGGTGGCTGAGCTTGAGGAGGGAGAGGAAAGGTTGAGTCACCATCCCTGGAGGTATTTAAGAAATGTGTAGGTGTGGCACTTCAGGGCATGCTCTAGTGGCTGAGATTGTGGTGGTATTTTGTGTGTGTATTGGTTGGACGCGGTGATCTTGGAGGTCCTTTCCAACCATGAAGATTCTGTGATTCTGTGAAAGCAGCACGCCTGTTGCTGATCCCTGTAGAGGTTTACCAAATTGGCCTCTTCATAAGGGAAAACTAGCAGCCGTTGATGCAAATTCCTTGCTCTCCTTCCTTCTTTGCTCTGCTATAGATTTCTGCAGGTGATGTTTTTTTAAATGATTACATTGTTTGAGTGAAAGCAGCGATGGATCAGAGCTGGAGCAATTTCTGCTCCCACTTCACACATTGTTTTAAAGAGTCTTGCACTGATTGATGTTGGCAAAATTGTTCATAGTTGTTTCTTGCACAGGTGTTAAAGCAGCAGCTATCAGATGCTATTTTGTGGAACTAAAGCAAGCTGCAGTACAGCTGTAACCAGCATCGATGCTATTGTTTTATCCACCAGCAGAAAAGCAGTGGGAAATGTTCTCAAATCTTTTTTTTTTTCTAGAGAACAGTGCCACACAGAGATGGCTGCACAGCCAGGGTCCGCTGTTTATGAGACATTATTTGATTCTTTTAATTTGATTTCTTCTATTTCAAGCAGAAATCTGTGAACCAGAAATCAAAGGAAATTTGATTTCAGAAGCACCTGAGCACCATATATTTGAACGAAAATATTTCCTTACTGGGCAGCTGCTCCAGGGGACCATAATATTCTTGTTGCCAGCAGCAGAGTCTGTGGAGCAGCAAGGGAGCCCCCAGGGTGTCTGTCTCCTGGGCATCCCTGGTGTACATGTTGCTTCAGAGCAGCCCCAAACTTCCAGCTCCTCAATCCCAGCTCTACCATGGGAACATTGACATTTCTAAGAGCCCAGTGCCCACCTCTGGTTTAGGGATTTCAGGATATTACTCTAGAGGCTGGAGCAGAGCGTAGTCGGGTTCTGCACCTTCAATTCATTAATTCGGTACCCAGGAACCCAGAAAAGGATTCAAGAAATCTCAAAGTAACTGGACGTGAGTGAAGCGTCAGACTTTCTTACATTTCTGCATTACTTGTTGTAGGCTTTCTGTACACAGCATTTTAAATTATTTAGATCACAACAGAATATGCATGCCACGAACTGGGAATATTTAGACAGTCTTAGATATATCAGGCATAGCTTTTTATTTCCAATGAAATTTATAAAACAAACCAGTTACCTCCAAACACAGCACAGTGGCATTCACTCCTCTTCTCTGAATAATTCCAACTTCTGCCTATCAGGGTTGACTGATTTTAGAGGCAATTCTGAAGAATTATTTCATTTTGATTTTCCTTTGCAGTGCCTACACTGCAAGCATCTGGCAAAAATTCCCTAGGTAAATGTTACTACTCATGGTCCCTGTGGTCCCACTGCAAATTATTCACCTTTGTGTATTGTAAAGGGTGATAAAAAAACATTGGGAATGATCCAAACATTTGTTTATAGCAGGATTGTAAATCTAATTCCTCTCTTCCTGGTGACATTCTCAGATGTGTAAAGTGACTGGAACTTTTCCAGGCCCTTTCGTACAGCTTAGAGAAGTCCTTCCAGCAACTCGTTACTGACTTATAATAAGCGCGATAGACTGATTAGTTGGCTTGGATTATGACTTACAGGCTTTCCTACTTTAATTTAGATGCGTACAATACAGAGTGTAACAACCACACAATTACACAGATACTTTCTTAGAAATTGCCCAGCAGGGATGGATGATCCCCATTCAAATTTTCTGCCGAAAATTTATGAAAATATATGAGCAGAACTGCACTTTCAGCTTCTCTCTATTTTTTTTTTGAACAGCTGAGGAATATGTCTGTAAGCCTCAGGATATATCCATGTGTCTCTGGACCTTACCTTTCTTCGCGTTAAGAATTTGGCTACAGAGCCAAGTTGAGTTTATTCTACACACTCATTGTTTACACTACACAATAAGACTTAGAGATATAACATTATTGATCTCTGTTGATGTCAAGAGAAGTCCTGTAAATGCCATAGGACTGAGTTCTGAATAATTGTGGGGCTATTCATATAGCTTCAGAAATTTCAAGGCTAAATCGTAGTCTTAAGCATAAGAAATCTACTGACTCCACACTGTAAAACTGCTGGATGTTCTATTATTCAGATGATGCTTGAATATATAAGTTTTTCTTTCTCAGACTAGAATGTTAGTAAGCCAGCTAGCAAGCCTGATTCAGATCGATTTAACCATGAACAACATCTTTCGTATAATCAAGTTATTTCGTAGCTGATGTTCTGGGTCTGTTTGTTATTTTCATCTTCTGGTAGTTTTAAGTTTGGTTTCAGGTACAGATGAAACTACTTTTCCAGTAGAAAATCTGATGAGCTTGATATAGTTCAAGCAGGGACTTCAATGTCTAGTCCTGACTTACATGCATGCTTTTACCTGTGTATGCGTTCCCAGATGAGCTTGAATTTTTAATTATTTTTTTTTTCAGGCCTGCCCTGGCCATTTCTGTTATATTTCACACAAGGGAATGCTTCAAATCTTGGGTGGGTTCTCAGGTTGCACTGAGAGCAAGTTGGGATGTGTGTGTATATCAGATGCAGATGGGGCTCACAGAATGAGCTCTCTTCACCCTTTCTGGGATTTCCAAGGCCCTGGAAACATCTTACTAGTGGTCTACACAGGTGATTCAGAGACAAATTGCCTTCAGCTGCTCATGCACCAAACCAGCTGCTTTGATAGCACTATGTCACTGGGACATCATATAGCTGGTCTTGGTTTTCAGCCCAGTTGCTCTTAGAAGAATGACAGCTTGTTCAATTTCAGATTTAAAAAAAAAAACAGACAGGTCTGAACTTTTTCCAGCGACTTCTGCTTTTGTTTAGGCATATGGAACTCATTTAAGTAAAATAAACTTTGGGATTTTCATCTTCCTCTGCATAGCGTATAACAGCATAGTGAATTAGGCAAACAGAAGTCCAATTCTAAATCAAAAAAAAATTCCTTTAAAGACCTTGTCACATCTTGACGAGGTAAAAGGTTGCCGTGGTCTGTATTTTTGTAACAGCTCCATGGTGGCATTTTCAGTGCCCAGGAGCTGGATTTCCCTGCTGGTTTCCCAGGTTTTGGCATGGATGGACTTCAAGAGGAGTTCAGCAATGCACCTGGATTCTTACTACTTACTTTGATGTTGACCTAGAGAACAGCTTGTGCTTAATTTTAAGTAGGGCCGTAATTTGGAATGCTGCTCTGTTTGTAGATTTGGCAGATGATGGGCTTTCTTCACTGTTCCTCCTCCTCCTCCTTCTCTTCAGTTGAATCTAATTCTCAGCACCTAATGTAATGCTCTCTGCTCGCTCTTCTTTTGTCTGTAAGATTTCAAGGTAGGTATGAGTTTGCCTGAAATCCCATTGTGGCAGCTTCAGGATTTGATGAGTACTACTGACACAGATTGAGGCGTCATGAAGGGAATCCCAGCCACACACTGAAAATATAAATTCTCTGTCATGCTAATGTTAACGTTCTTTCTCCTGGTAACGTTCTTTTACGTCTTCCCACACCCGCACCTCAAACTCCCACTCTATAGAGGCTTCCTTTGTGCATGATTAGTCACTGCTTCTTCCTGCCAAAATAAATCTACCTACATTTTTCTTGTTATCATGTCTGTGAGGGCCCTGAAATTCTCTCTGAATTGCTTTGTTTGAGCAGTTCATCTCTTTCCATTTCTTCTCTTCTTCTTTGCTGTTACAAAGTATTCATTGCAGAGCTTGAGAGGCCAGGAGAGATCAGGAAAAGCTGTGTGTGTCCTTTCAATCAACTGGTAACTAATGGTAGGCAAAATTTTTGCAAAGAGCTGTGCTCAATATAAAGGCATTTCAGTGAACCTTTAGAAATTGTGCAGCTTTTGTGAATTTTTCTTTGCAGTTTGGTGGTAAAGCAGAGCTCTCTCCAGCAAAACTGAGATGACTGTAATGGAAACATTTCATTCTGAGACTCTGAAATTTCACCAGTCGTGTGGTTTTGAAGGCAATTTATGACTATGAGAATACTGCAGCGCCATGCTGCCTTACAGAATGCCAAAAAAGGGCCCAGAGTTAACTTATAGAATATTTCTTTTTAAATATTAGGAACCTTTGTTCTCACCTCCCTCTTGAGGAACAGCTTTGAGTGTTCAAGCTGATTTGCAACCAGTTCTTGAGCTATATATTGGCCTAATGATTATAGTGATATCAAAGCAGCTGTGGAGAGGATGGACGTGAGTAATAACACAACTACAGTAGTCTCAGTGCCAGGGTCCAGAAAATTAATTGCACCCTCAGAAGATACAGGTGAAAACTGTATTCATGTTTTTTAATTCAAACATCTTTTTCTCAAAGGGGTTGATGGCTCTTGCAGAGCTAGACCTTCCAAACTTAGGGAATATGATTTAAGGTGACAAATTCCTTTGTAAGCTTACACACCAAAAGTCACCTGAAGGTAGAGGAAAGGTGGTCCAAGACACAATCTAAGCAGCTCGTCTGAGAGCACTGGAGATTTCTGGCTGTTGCAAGTCACTTCAAGGTGACTGGATGTAACGGCAGCTTTGCTTCAAAGAAAGTCTTGTGCATGGATGCTCTTGCTGCCACATCTTAACTACATAGTCAATGCAAATATTCAGACAGGCTGTGTGCATGAAAAGTTGCTGTATTGAGTAATAATTTTGGTTGTGTTTTGGAAAGTAGAAGGGACTATAAAGCAAGGGGCACGTGTCAGGAAGAAATCTTGCACCTTTCTGAATAGGATCTGCAAGTTCTCACAGCAGTAAGTATAGATTTACCCACTGAAGACAGCTTGTGGGGAGAGGGGGAGCTAATTAAGGAAACATCCGACATTATCAAGTATTTAAATCCAGTATTTAACCATCGGACGTGCCCGGAGGAGGGAGGTGCTCAGGATGCCAGACCAAGCCGGGGAACAGCTCCCAGGGTGGGAAGCTGCCAGGAGAGCATGGTTTTGCCGACATTACATCGCCACCTGGTGACATGCCAGGGAGAGCCGCCCTTAAGCCCGACATTTGTCACTTTGGTCACTACAAGGACAAGCCATCTTCCCTGCTGTCCCCACGCTGCTAACGGCAAGCTTTTAGCAAACTCCAGCATGCCTCCATCCTCCCAGCCGTGCCTGCACCTACCCCTTCTGCCATGGCTGCAGCCGGGGAGGGGGCAAGAACTGTTGGGAAACGGAGCTAAAATCCTGATGGTAACTCTCCAAGAAAGATTAAAAGTACTAGCTTTGGCCTGGGGGGTGATGCTCTTAGGCTGGAAACTGGTGCAGTGTTTGCTGTCCTGTTCTCCTAATTTTAGGATCTTTTTCCTCATTTGTTCAGCTTTGAAGATGGTCTTCTCCACATTCCGTCTGTGTCACCAAATCCAGTTTTTCCCCTAAAGCATAGGGAAAAGTGGAGGTTGTGAGCTGACATACATAAACAAATCATCATTTAAGCACTTGGTGAAGCAGTGCCTAATGTTGGGGCAAACTATTCCCTTACTTTCAGCTGTGTGGTGTTTTTCAGCCCCAAAATTTTACAGTACTGCTCATGCATCACAGATGATGGCAAACTACACCAAGAGAAAGAGAAAAGGCCCAAGTGAAAATCTGACCGCAAGATGCTCAATCTTTAACAAAGGACAGGTGAGTAATTCTGGCTACAAAGAGGACTTCAAATATTTAATTCTTCTGAAATAAAAAAAAAAAAAAAAAAGGTAAAACATCCCAGTACTTTAACATGGTGAAATAAAGAATGAGTCAAGCTTTGGGATGTCTGTATGAACAACTAGAATCAGTAAACACAATTGAGATTGTGGATATATGAAACAGAGACTCAGACCTCAGAAGCAGTAACTGAGTATACTGTTTGCTTTTGCTAAAGGCATCTTTGAGACTGAAGGAAAAACTCTTTGAGGGGTGAAGAGTTACTACCTGTTAGAAGAAGAACAGCTTTTGGTGTAAAAGGCATTTATACATTCACTAATGGTTTTCTCTAGATAAAAAGTAGTCTGAAAGTTTCTCATTTTAATTGCATGTCAGTTTGATCACCTTAATTACACTCATTAGAAAGTCATCATGATGAGTCTTATTAAGAAATAGCACCATGTTTTAAAAATATAGCTTAGTAAGTCATAATTTAAAAAAATATTGAGCTGAGCACCAGAAAGCTTCACATATGGTAAAGTTAAATATGACTAGTAACGTTTAGCTGGAAGGATTTCCTAAAAGTATAACATTAGCAAATCATCTCTTTTTTTAACCTGTCTAAAGTTCCTGTAAACGACTATCACTACAATGCTCCATTTGCCTGCTGCTGACCAAGCTTAAAATAATGGTCAGTGTTTCATATACCCTTTGGGAAAACAGAACAAAAGAAGCCCCACATTTGGGTTAGCTGTATAAGCACAAGGCTACAACAGAAGATGGCTGTATTGTGAGGAAGCAATACACAAAAAAGCCCACTCTTGGAAAAGATTGTTCTAGACTTGAATGAACTAAAAAGAAATAATCATGTATGAACAATATTATTTATTTTGGCTTGAAAGAGAGACACATCTGTTCACTGCCCAGAGGTACACACAAGTCATATTGGAGAACAAAGTTCTGGTTGTATAAATAAAGATAATCATAGATGGAGCAGTGAGAGCAGAGCCATGGCTGTTCAGGAATCTGCTTAGTGCTATGATAGCGACAAGTACTGATTAATTTTGCAAGTCCTGCATTATTTTAATAGCAGTTAGTGTACTTAGCCTGTATAAAAGAAAGCAAAATTATATTCAATTCCATAACTTGCAAGTTTTAAAGGCTCTACTGGAAAGCATTCAAAATGTATCGGACACAAATGCACATGGTTTGACTGATCGGTTATCAGAGTATTACATTTCAAAGAAGTGTGACTGCAAAGCATCCTCTGCTGAAAAATGGAGCTTTAGATATTTACAGATGCACTGTTCTGTATTTCTGTTTACAATCCTAGTTTTTCTAGATAATTGGAGACTTTATTTTTTCTCCCTACTGAAGAAGCTGAGAAAAATGGCTTCTGTAAGACACCATGATGATTAAAGGTGAGTGGGATGAGCCCTACCCATGATGAAGAGCGAATGTGCCAAGTGAATGGATGATCACAGGCTCAGGGAGGCTCCAGGGAGCCTGGTGAAGATCACCAGCTCATCATAGTTTGTCTTGAGCTGTGACATTTTCCTCAAGATCTGTCTCCAAACATTATAGAGGTTTAGTAGTTGAGGCCAATCATAAAGGAAAAAAATCCAAACTCCTGCGTGTAGTTTGTTCAGCAAGTTAATTCATTTAAATGGTTGATCATTAGAAACAATATCCCCTCCTCTAAATTCAGCTTGAGCTCGCAAAGGTACAACTAGCTGCAGTTATAGTTATTAGACATTTTGTACTATCCAATACCATTTTGTATTTACATTAAGACAGCATACAGGTCAGGTCCCTAAAACATGTGGGAGTTGGTCATCCAGCCTGAAACCCTCTGCTGGGTCTTCCTCTAATCAACATCCTTCCTATTTTTTGGTTTTACTGATGCTCAAGCTGTGACTGAAGCATCTGTGCACATACACATGGTACCTCCTTCAGGAGAAGATGCAGTGATTTCATGCAGAAAGGCATGTTCTGCTCCTAACAGTAGCTGCAGCCTGTTTTCAGGTGGTTTGGCTGCTCCATTGCCTGGTCTTGAGGCTGTTCATCATAAGCCTAACAGTCAAATGGCAGAGAACTCTTGTTCCTTGGGCAGAGCTAAAAGTGCTCTCCTAGATGGCTTGCTGTGCTCTGCTTTGTCTTCTCAGCTTCTTTTCATTTCACAACTTTAAGAGTAATTGTGTTTTGCTCTCTTACGGCTGGAATACCAAGGAATGGAAGAGACATATCAAAGCTAGAACAAAATAGCTATTCAGGAGTGAGACTAGAAAATCCATTTTCTCTTTTGTTTTTCAGTTGTCTCCTAACAATGGCTCCCACTAGGCAAAGTTTCATGAGCAAAACCACCAGGCCTGCACAAAAAGCAATTAGGGCTATTCTGCAAATATGCATGCATCTAAAAAAATCTAATCTTAATGAGAGGAGAAACAGTCATTCGCACTATTTATAGACCCATGACTCTTGCTATTTTGCTGTTGTCAGATCATTTACTCGTGGCAGTTTTCTTTTGCAAAGACTGAATGTATGTTACCAGATGACAGTGCCATGGCTTGGCACAGGGCTTGGAGCTGGGACTGCAAACTTCGCTTAGAGAAAGTGTTGCTGACAGAGGACAACTGGTAGATTATCTGGCCTTAAAAAGTCTGCAGAGATTCTCACAGATAGGAAGGCTGTAGTTTCTCTGGCCTCAAACCTGCCTTGCCTTCAGGCTAGCACAAGTAGTTGTGCAGTCAGGTGATGAGGCAAGACTTGAGGAGCTGAAAAACAGCCTGGCCACAACTATTAATGAGGTTTATTTTTCAGCCTGTTCAGTACCCCATTATACGCACAAAGAAACTTGTGTTAGCACAAGGAAGGAGTGTAGGAAGAAATGATGGGGGAGAAGGGCAGGACTGCCTTTTCAATGGCTGTGCTTGCTTAGGTAGGCTGAAAGTGCCCTTTGAAGTACAGCCAAAGGCTAGTCATCTGAAAATGTTTTGAGTCACTGCACAGCCCAGCTTGATTCCCCCTCCTTTGGAAAATGCAACTTAGACTGTTAATGCTGCTAGGTAATTTAAAATTTGGACACTTAGTTTGGGAGGTACCGTGGAGTAAACTTTGGGGGAAAACAATCAGACTGGGTGACACATCATCACTGAACACTGTTGGTTGTGTTAAAGTCTTTGTCAGCTTAATGATGCACAGAGAACCAGGATCTGTGTGAGGCTCAGCTTTGCCAGCCGGTGTAACTGAGATGGGAGCAGGCTGGTATACACCATGATCTGCTGTCGGCAACTGGCTCGTAAGGCCATGAAATCTTGACTCGTGTCTCTTAGTGGGATGGGTCAGGACAGGATTACAAGGATGTTTTCTCATTGTGTGAGAAGGAACTGAGATATAGCCACTGGGCTGCTCTGGTGTCAGGAATTTCGTGAAATATTTGTGAGACAGCTGTGACAGTAACTGTGCTGTTAAGGCAGAGGTTAAGTAAATATGAAAGTAATGTTGTCTATCTGCTAGAAACATTTTTATCTCAAGTGTACTGGTGGGATAAAAACTTATAGCTTCTTTTAAATTAGGAGGTAATTTATCTTGCTTAGACCTTAGAAGTGCACGTTTGCAGACAGCTCTTTAGAGAGTGTCACCTTTAAGAGGTGTCAGTCATCTCATCTCTCTGACCTGGGAGAGTACCAGTATGAAAGGAAAAACATGCTGCTAGCAAGGTTTTTAATGTACGACTTTGTGACCAGGACCAAAGGCTTCTGCCGAAGTTAATCTGTGCTATTTTGTAATAATTCCAGTATCGGCAATGAACCAAGCGAAAAAGGAGCAACATTTAACAAGGGCTTGCCTAATCTGGTGGTCAGCAAGATGCAGCAGGTCACTAAAGAAAGATTGCCAGGGGTGTGGGGGATGTGAAGCAGCTGCCTGGAATACAGCAAACTGCAGCAGCAGCATAAGCAGCAGCAGCCAAGCAAGCCACTGTAGTGCCAGCACTGGCGAGGCCAGAGACAGGCGGTAGACATTTATAATGAATGAGTCTGGGATGAAGAGATAAAGAAGACCTTGTAAAATCACTTAAGAAGTCAGAACAAACCGTTCAGAGGAAAACATTACCTGTGAGGAGTGTAATCATAGCAGGAAAAATGAAGGTCATGCTAATGTTCTAACTGTGCAGCAAAGGTGTACTTGTTTTAAGAAAGGGAGCAAAAATCCTTTGTGTGTGAAGCATGTCAGAAAGATTTTGACAAAAAGGGTGAAAGCAAGACTGTTTAATTTGAGCCAGTGAATAGTGACAGGACTTATGAGGTCAATACTCATCAGCTACCATTATCAAAGGCAAAATATGATCAAATACACAACTTATCATCACCCACTAGTTGAACTGTGGTAATTTATGTGGAAGCTGATGGTCATTGTGACCAATGGAAGTTAGAGCACATATGAAGATGATGAGACAATAGTCAGCAGTACGCATACACTGGTAGGACTAACCTTGAGCTGTACCCTCAGGTACAACTAACCAAGATTGATGTTTAATATTCTAGTCCAATAGTCATGACTTTTTCTCTTACTGAGAGAATTTACAGCTTGTTTGTCTGAATACATAAAAGTACGTAAATCTAAAAATAAGGCGGGATTGAGCCTCGGGGCTTCTACTGAAACATATGTTCTCAGTAAAAAGCAAATGCTCAAACTAAATTTGTTTCAGAGCCTGCTTTGACACTTAACGTATGGATGCTTCCAGCATGTTCCAGTCATCAAACAAAGTATGTGACCTTCAGTCATCTTCAAAACAACCTGTTCAGGAGCTCTTCACAATTCTAAAGGTAACATAACTTCAACAAAAAAGTAAATATGTGTTCAACTGCTGTTGAATGAAATGGTTGGTAATCAAGAGAGAAAAGGGCTCTTTCTTTCTCCTGACAATCTGGCAGGGAGGGTGTATTTTCTTAAAAGGAGAATTTTCAAGGCCTTCCTACTTCACACATATGTGTGACATGTAAGAAGCCAGAGAAGTGCTGGGCTGGTGAATGCAGAACGAAAAAGAAACATCCCTCAGATGTGATATGTGTATAGCTCTGAAATCATACCTCATCTTTTTTTCTGCTGGGCTATTCACCATTAAGTACAACACCAGTTGCCTCACATATGTTCTGTCAAGCCCCTACTGTGTCCTTGGAGGTCTTTACAGTTTTGGGTTTCTCTTGCCTTAATCTGAGTTCTTTAAATGTTTTAGAAAACGTTTGGGTTTTTTTTCTTGCCTGTGTATCTGGAGAAATATAGCCATAGCAAGAGTCATCCTGGTATCCAGAACAGTGCAACAGGATGTGTCTAAGACACAGGTTGCAGAAGGGCATCATCAGCCAGCATCTCCCCTCACAGACACCTCCCTTGATAGCAGCAAAGAGTTAAACTAACTTGTTCATTTGTTACAGAAAGGATTAGGGCAGGTTAAGCTGGGAAAACTATAAAATGTAAAAATATAAAAAACTGAATGAGATAGGTGTAAATGTTAATTAGGAGCTAATTATCTTCTGTTAAGACCTGACTCACAGGTGTTCTGAGCCTCACAAAAAGAGACAGGAATTTGTAAAGTAATGACAGGAGCATTTTGACTTTGTTGCAAAACCTACCTGATACTGTCTGCTGCAATATATTCTAGTAGTTTATGCACATTTTTATTTTTTGGAAAGGAGGCCTAGGGAAAACAAAGTGTTGCTACATTGAAGGGATAACACCAGTTCCACTTTGCATGCAGCAAGTTCTGTCTGTGGTGGATGTGGTCAGTCTGAGGTTACACAAACAAATGCAAATGCAGAGGCTTTTTTTCTCTTTCCTGTTCAAATACATGTATTTTCATGTATAGTCAGAGGAAATTCCAGCACAGAGGGGTTGGGCAATTGGTAATGCGAGCTCATAGATCTGGAGACGACCTCCTGTCACGTGATGTTACAACTGTCCATGCCAAACCATTTTTTTCTGCAGTGGTATTCAGCCCTATTTGAATACAGCTCTGGTGAGTTATCGTAGAATCATAGAATGGTTAGAGTTGGAAGGGACCTTAAAGATCACCAAGTTCCAACCTCCCTACCATGGGCAGGGACACCTCCCTCTAGACCAGGTTGCTCAAAGCCCCATCCAGCCTGGCCTTAAACACCTCCTGGGATGGGGCAAGTGATCTTCATGATCTTGTAGGAAACTACTGTGGAAGCTCAATCCCAGAACTGAACCCTCACAATACCCAAGTGAAATGCATTTTTAACTGGTTGGTACCTGATTGTTCTGCTGACAGTATAGTTCAGTAGTCTAAACAGTATTCTCCATTTGCAGTACTTACCATTCTGCAGTATTCCTGAGGAAAGATCCTGCCTTTTTCTAGTTTTCATTTTGTTAGGTAAATAACCTATGCTCTTGCAGGTTTTTTCCTCATAGGTTTTCTGCAGGCATGTAAAACATTAAGCAAAAATACAGGGGAAATACTGAGTAAGAAAAGCTCTGTGCTGAGATAGAGGAATAGAAAGGGTTATTTCAAAGGAAGTAAAAACAGAGGAGAAAAGGGAACAGAAATGCCTATAGCCTAGGAGAGAGTATGAGGCAACGTGCAGCTCACAAATTCGGGTAAACCTTCTACCCTTGATTTCTTGATAATCTATCAAAAAGATATGAAGGCATTCATTGATGTAAAAACCATTCTTCATATCATTGGTAGACGCAGAATCATGAAGGATTGTTTCTTTTCATCTTTGAAGGAGTGATCTGCTATTTCTGGGGCCATTTCTGAGAAAAACATATTTCCAAATATTTTGTCAGAAGACTGCACTGAAACAAAATGACATGGGTATAAGAGGAAATAGTTGCCGTCTGTTTCTGTACATCAAATCATTGTCCTGTTCTTCTCCAGCACTTCCATACTCTCCTGCCAGCCAAGTGTGCTGGTGACAAACTTGTGGTAGCAGACCCCACTGGAGTTGATCATGTCTATTCTGATACGATACCTGATTCATTTTTCATCCATAGAAAACCAGAAGTGCTTTTTTGATCACTTTCCATTATTCAGAAGCAAGAAACGAAATAGCAAGCTCTTTTAGTGCTAATGCTTGTTCCTCTCTTGATATTCATACTGAGCTTTCTGCAGATGTATTTTTGTCTTAGTACATGAAGTCATGGATTTGTCGGCTACCAGGTTTGATACTGATAAGTGGCAAAACTCTGTATGACTCAAATTAAAACAGACAAACCAAAGAATGGACTCAGATCTTCCTTGGTTTTCTCCATACCATGGTTCTGCAGTTGCTGGTGTGGTCTTATACTCAGGCTGTGCCCTCTCATCGCTGCATTGTAGCTGGGTCAACAGGAGAGAGCTACCTGGGGTGTTTGTCGTTGCTTGAAAAGCAGGAGAGAATGCAGGAAACCCTTGGTATTTTCCTTTTTTTTAATGTATTTTGATTAACCAATCAAGTTTACAAAGGCTCTTCTAACCTTAAAATAATTGTCTGGAAACAAATGTTATATAGAAAAAACAAGAGGAATCTTTAAATAATCTTTAGACAGAGACTAAAACTATCTAAAATGCTCAAGCAAGTGAAAAAATAAATAAATTAGCCAACTTTGGGTGCAAACAGATCAGTTCAACTACAGCACTTAAATTTATCTTTTTAACACGTAAGTTAACTACCTCTTAAATAAATTATATTCCCAGACAAAAGGTATGTCATAAATGTAAAACCAAAAAAAGTGCAATTTACATTTTGAACTCATAAAAGGAAAGTAAAATTGCATTTCAATGGCTTAGCCACCCCTTGTCAGATCTTTTGTAGCTCTTCAGACAGCATCAATTTAACACCATTATTTTCTGTAAATGTGCTATTTTCCTTTGCAGTTATTATGCAGAGTTCACCAGAGAAAAAACAAATGATCTGAATATGCTTCTCACATCCAGTGTTTTATTCCACCATGAAGCTGCTTGCTGGGTATAGATGGAAAAGTGTATGTTTTGCTCACAGTATATACTGAGTTTCTGCAATTTTCCAGGAAACCCAGGAACTCTCTTTGTTTAACATACATTTAAATGTATGTCAAGCAGAGCAAAGAAAGCCATTCTGCTTTGTGGAACAATTCCAAAAGCTTTGACCATCTGTAGACAGGGAGAGGTTTCCTAACCTGAACTCTTGGCTGGAAGGAGATTGCCAGTATGGAGAAAACCAGGCTGATGCCAGCAAGTGTTTCACACAGATCTGCTTTAAAATAACATTTACATTTTATTTCAATGGTATTTTTCTGCTTATTCTCTTTATAGATTAAAATTTAGTAATAATATTCTAATTGCTGTTTATTTTAGTAAAAAGGATAATAAAGCTTGCAGTAGAGGGATATTAAAAAGGATATTAGGAGATTACAGAGTAACGATAAAGTAAAAATTGCTGCTGCTCAGGCAGATATTGACCATGCAAAGGAAATTAGAACAAAGTCTTGTGGAGAAAAACACGAAGAAACAAGACAGTCATGTAGAGAGAATGGGATCAAGTTTAGCATAGTTTGCATCAGTTTTCAATGGAGATTGCAGCAGTGGCTAATCTGGTCTGTAGAAATAAATAGTCGAGCATTGAAACTAGATAAAGAGATGGTTTAAAAGGTTAAAAAGACACAGGGAAACAGGTCCTAAAGGCTAAAAAGGACCAGGAAAATAGGAACTCTGGCTCAAGGTGTCAAAGATTTTTTTATTTTTTTTTTAATTAACACCAAATTGAGATGACATAAATACCATGACCATCAAATAACAAATTAATAACTTTCTTTTTCGAGAGAGATTTAAAAATTAGTTGTGCAAACATTGCATCTTGTCATCTGACCCCTCAGTATGCACAGAATTCTGAAACCTGACAGATAGAAACATTGTGCAATGGTAGATGGCAGACTGAAGCAAACTAACTTCTAGATCCATGAGACAAATTATTATTGTTTTCAAGACAAGAAACTAGAATATTTTTCATCTACTTAAGCACAGTATTTGATTTTGTACCACCAGAAAAAATTACTATTTAAACTAAGGGAGACAAGATTTAACAGAAAAACCTATAAAGCAGGGAAAAAATTGCTCAAAGGGCATATAGCAGTGGGCCCGCAGGAGACAGCTGGCTGGGGAGGTAACAAAAAGGAGGGTTGGGGGTGATCTTTGTGGTCCTTTACAGTTGTGCAGATGAGCTTTTATCACTTAACCTAACAATTATTACTAGCTAAGTGTCTGATACTGCATGATATGTATTCCAGGTGCTCAGCATCCATAGGTGCTCCTGTGGTAGATGGTGTATATGACCAGAAAAGCTCTGCATCTGTGGTAGCAATGCCATAACTGGACCACATGTATGCTCTTCAGGGAAACCACACAGCTCAGTAGGACTCGCTGGCTGAGTCCAGAGCAAATGCTCTGCTAAACTGCAAATCACTTAAGGAGCTCAGAGCTATTTTTTGAGCTCCATGGAGAAGCCGAGGAAGGTGAGCAGCCTCTGTCTTGAGACAGGTGAGGCAGAGGTGACTCTGAAACAGAACAGGCCAGCGCTGTCACTAGAACATTGAGTTGGATGCATTCTAGAGTCTGAAACTCAGCATTTAAAGAAGGCTCTGACTGAGATGCTCAGTTATTAGCATCTTTGTGTCACTGCTGCCCCATAGCAAAATGAGCCATAGATCTCTCCTGATGTTGTCACTTTTCCACACATAGCACAAAGCATGAGATTTCTACTAATCCCTCTGCTTGGCTGAACAAAGCTATCTTAGTGAACGGCAAATAAACAGATAAAGCATAACAAAGAAAAGATTTTGTAAAGCTATTACCACTAAACTTGAATTTTAAGACATGTAAAAATGAGAAAAGACAGACTATTAATTCCATCTAATTCCATCTAAATGACTGGCCTTATTTCTATTCTAATAATCTATTTTAGCTCCATGTAATCACAATATTGCGTTGATTAGCTCACTGAAATGTAATCTTATTAGTGGTTCACAGTTCACAAGGTTACATTTAATCTAGCTGATTAGTGCATCTCT
The DNA here is from genome assembly GCF_001431845.1 of Calidris pugnax. NCBI lineage: Eukaryota > Metazoa > Chordata > Aves > Charadriiformes > Scolopacidae > Calidris > Calidris pugnax. The sequence goes on along the minus strand of NW_015090774.1, from coordinate 8,835,091 downwards.
GAGTAGTTGGTTGCAGCTCCTAATGAACTGCCTGTGCATTAAAATTCACCAAATAGAAGTTATTACCTAGCCTATTCTGATCTGCTCTAGTGTTCTGCAGACACTAGGAATTTTTCCTTTATTTGAAGCCTTGTGTAAACTTCCTATTGCTAACAAACCACCAAAACCATTGTAGCATGTTTTCCGTATATCAGCATCTACTTGCAGTCTCAATTATTAAAAAAAACCACCAAAAGACCCAAAAAACCCAACCAATCAACCGACTGAACAGGTTTTCTTCCCATGAATACTACTATCGCTCATTTCTGTTACATACTCTGTTGATAACCTCCTTGGTGAAGAGTGCCTGACTTGGTTAATAACTCCACAGCTCTATTTGCAGAGGGAAATTACAGCTGCAAGACAAGCTTTGCAGTGGTTTCACGTTCTTTCAATACTGGATTGGTTCTTATATTAATCCCTATTAAGACAAGTAATTGTTTATAGAGAGCGGCTTTAATAGCAATGCAAAGGTTTTCGCTCTGCTTTTGCCTGTGTATTGAAAGTCACTCAGCTGTGAAAGATTACACTTCCATCTGGGGACTTGTGCCAAGGGAAAAGGAAGGTCACCCCTTGCAAATGGACAGCAAAAGCAATTTATGCGGCAACTGCTGGCTTGGTACAAAAACCCAGGACAATGGAGCTACGGCTGGTCAGGAAAAAGGAAATGTGGAACAAAGGAATAATTTTAACGTGGCTGTAAGGAGGTTGCAACTTCACCAAAGCTGCTGTAACTACACCAGGGCTGAATTGAGCCATGCTGTCTTCAAAGAAACAAGCTGTATCTAGGAAGATGTCATGGTTTAACCCCAGCCGGCAACTAAGCACCACGCAACCACTTGCTCATGCACTCAGTGGAATTGGGAGGAGAATAGGAAAAAATTAAAACTCTTGGGCTGAGGCAGAGACAATTTAATAGGACAGCAAAGGAAGGGAGTAGTAATAGATTATATAAAACAAGTGATATGCAATACAATTGCTCACCACCTCCTGACCAATGCCCAGCGTGTCCCTGAGCATCGATCACCTGCCCCCAGCCAACTCCCCCCTGTTTATATACCGAGCATGTTGACATATGGTATGGAATATTCCTTTGGCCGGTTTGGGTCAGCTGTCCCAGCCATGCTCCCTCCCAGCTTCTTGTGCACCTCCTCACTGGCAGAGCAGAGCTGAAAAGTCCTTAACTGGGTGTAAGTACTACTTATCACACTGATGTTTTAGTTGTTGGTATTATTATTCTCATACTAAATCCCAAACACAGTGCTGTACCAGCTACTAGGAAGAAAAACTGCCTGAGTACTTGTAACTATCTTGTATTTAAAAAATTACCTTATACTAAAGGGTGAATAACAATTTCATAGGACCTGTGTTAGCCACATCTGTCTATTTTTGCTTCTAGCTTATAGCCATGATGGTGATGGGAATGAGCAGCCAAACCCGGCTGCCATCTGTGGGCCCCCCTGTTTGTCTCACCTGGAGCTGCAGGACAAAGTCACACCATGCCCTCAAAACCTTTTTAAAATGGTAAGCATATGAAAATGCTTTTTAATGTAACCAAGGTGTGTGTTGCAATGTTTATAGTATATGTGGGAGAGAGATGCAATTATGGGTATTTAGTCTGTAATAGTAGAAAAGAAAGCACAGTAAGAAAATGGTATCTATTTTTCCTCAGCTGCTTTATAATGAAACATATTTGAGATGCTGTGATCAGGCTTCTTTAGCAGTTCTACCTGGTATAAATTCTTGCTTTTGGATTTGTACAGATACACAGTGAAAATACATCTCCCCATGAGTGAGGAGACTGTTATATCTAATGCGGTGGTATAATATTAGCTATAAGCTGTCTCTGAGGTTATGTTTTCATTATAACCTTCTGACCCCGAGATTCTCCCTGCCTTAGGGGCAGCTTCAGATGTGAGTGGACAGCACAGAGGTTTGAAGAAGGAGCTTCTGCTGTGCCGTTTACAGAGAAACAGCAAGTGGACACAGTAATAATCTGGCTGAACAACAAGTCACAGAGTGGCTGAGGTTGGAAGGACACTTGGAGGTCATCTGGTCCAATTCCCTCTGCTCAAGCAGGGCCACCTAGAACAGGCTGCCTAGGACCATGTCCAGATGGCTTTTGAGTATCTTCAGTGATGCAGACTCCACAATGTCCTTGGGCACCCTGGGCCAGAGCTCAGTCACAGTCACACTAAAAAGAGGTATCAAACTTAGCTTCTACATACCGGGTCAGGTACTTAACTGGGACCATCCTTGCAGTCAATATAGTCTGCAGTCTGCTCTTCTGTCCTATGCTAAAAACTAACCTTACTCTCCCATGTAATTCAGAGTCCTTTTAAGATCCAGAATCTGCCATTCCCCTTTGTCTTATGGGCTGTCCCTGGCTGACAAGATAGACGGGTGTTTTCAGAGTGGAAGGAAACTAATGTTTTCTTCCCTCTTCCTGCATGTTTTTGAAAAAAGCCCTGAAAAACGTGACCCAAGCTCTTTGTGGCACATTGTGTTGCCACCTGGAGAAATCAGCTTACCTGACATTCAGCTTTGTGCTAACTCCCAGGAGTGCTGCCAGCGGCTCAAAAGGACAATAGTTCATGACTCTACTGCAGCTCCTGTATTCTCTTTCCAAGCACGCTCCACAGGAGAGAGGAGCATAGGCAGGAATATACCTCTGTTTTGATTTATTGCTGTATGACAGCCCCACCGCTGAAGTGCTGAGCATTTGCAGGGCACCCGTGGGGCAGCGGGGGTGTGCTCCCTACATGCCTCCTTTCCCCATGGCTTTCCATGCACTGCACAGTGCATCCCTGGACAAACAGCTTCATAAAGGAACTGGAGCAAGTCTGCTTGCAACAAGCGTACAGCTATGAGCACGTCACATCTCTCCACTCTGATTAAATGTCTGCTTTTTATTCACGGCTCCTTCCACTCTGATAAACATCAGAAACAGCCTAATTATGTTTTTCTCACTACTCAACTTGTGTTCATTAATCTTATCTACACGTATCTCCACGTTACACCATAGAGACTTGGAGTCAGATTTTTCAAAGACTTTTAAGGACCTTAGGCACAATGATTTCTATCAACTATGACAAGGACTATTTCTATAAATTCTTGTTTTCACCAATCAGCATAAGAAAAGCTGGTAGTTTAAAAAAACATTACACAAATCATCTGAGCAGAAGTGAGGCAGAGAATGCAAAGTCTGATTGATTGGGGGTTTTCAGATTTCCAAATTAAGATTCATACTAAACAGAAAAATAGCTCTGAAACAGAGTCAAATGAAATAGTCTGTATCCTGCTATACATTTAGAAATTGCTGAATAAAACACCTAGAACTAAATTCTTATGAAATGTGGGCTCTTGTGGAAAATGGCATGTTAGAGTATTGTGAGAATCCTTTTCCTTATATTGTCCTCTGAGACAATGTTTTGCCAAATCAGTAAAATTTTACTAAGTTCAGTTTTAAGGAAGACTTTTTTTTTTTTTAAGGGAAATGAAGTTCCCTTATCACTGCCCAGCCAACCCAATCCAACAACGGATTGTTTTCTGGGACTATAATGAAAACATGACCTAATTCCTCTCTCTGGCATTGTTTGAAAGTTTCAGCTCCAGCCCTGTAAATACTTTTATTTTGGTTTACTCAATGTGCAGTATGGACATGTGTGCCCTTACATTCTTTCTGCAAAAACCTTATCTCTAGAAACAACCTGAATAAAGCAGGGAGAGACGACATGAGAGCCACTGCTTGCAGAGAGGTGTCATCTAGGTTTCTGCATGGATTTCATGTGCTGAACGGATGCCTGTTAGGAAAGCCACAAGACAATTTGCTCTGAAAAAGTACTGAAGCCAGAGAAATCACTCTCCTAGGTCAGATCATCTATACTGTCTATAAATTCTTGGGATTTCAAAAAGAAATAAAAAAAACAAAAACCAAAAAACCAAAAGACTAGAAGTCATCACAGCAAACAAATATGGTGTATTTTTCTCATCTCTGTCTATTAGTCAGAGACATATTGCAGGCAGCCAAAGGCTCTTATCCTTCCCCCAGTACGAGCATGGATATTCTTGAAATTTGTGTCTGTTGTCAGCCTTTTCTAGGAGGTCTCAGTGGGGGGTAGAGATTTGCTCTGCAGCCATGTGTAGTGCAGAAAAGTGTATTGTTTTCACTCACCCCCTCTTATCCCCTTTATTGGCTGGTCTCTTCTTTTGGGGTTGTGGAATGGGGTGGTAGAAGTTTTGGGGCAATTTTATTTTTATATGTAAACATTGTGTCCTCTTCCTTGTCCTTTGCCTTCCACAAGAAGTTCCCTGTTTGTTAATCTGTTTTCATGGAAGAGCTTTTCTAGATTTGTGATGACTTGCAGTGCCCCTTTCAAGCTTGGTTCAGTATCAGTGTCAGATGGTGCCACTACAACTGGGAGCACTATGCCTCGTTACACCAATATCATCACACGGCTCTCTGTAATACTCACTGTCGTCTTGTTTGCCAGGCTGCTCCTCTGGGTTGTTTTGTTTGTAGCTGGACATTGAACAACAGCCTCCCTTCAGCAGATTACAGTCCCCCTTGTGCTTTCCAGGGCCTTGTAGGCGAGTCTGTTTGACAAGCATGTTCATCAAGTAATCAGAGGTTATCATAATTTCCTCAGTTACATGTGGACAAGCTGCTGCAATGTTCTTTTGCCAGCCAGGACAGGTTTTCCTGCAGTTCTATTAAGTGGGTTTATATTTGATGTTATGCTGGAAATCTGCTCCACGAAGGGAAATTAGTGTCACCAAAAGATAACATTTAGTAGTGTGGGGTACTGAAAATCCTGCTACCAGGTGGGAAAATAAATAAATATGTATCATTTGTGAAGTAAAGTGAGACTTTCATGAGCAGGGAACTGCCAAGAGCTTCTAATACCTCTAAACACTAAATGTGGCAAGGATTATCAGACTTACCATTAATGTATCCCATGACCTGATAATAAATCTGATTGTTTTCACCTACTTGTAACAATTTTAGATGATTTTCAAACTTTTGAGACAGCTGCATGACTGGCAACAGAGCTCTGTATTCAAAGTGACTTTTCATTTCTTTAGGACAGCCATTACTAACGCTTAGGATGGGCATCCATATTGAAATTTAATTCTTGTGTTAAGACACCATTTTATCTGTCTACAATTATATCCACATGATGGAGTTGTTTGAAAACTGGACTGAGGAAAGTCTCATGCCATGGCTGTGAGACCTGACCTGCTCTTGCCAGGTCAGTATTTCTGAGGTTTCTGGTACAGCATGAGGTTGCGAACTGACAGAAATGCTCTGGATGGTGGTTATAGACCTGTTCAACATCATAGGAATTTTCTGACTTAAGCAAAAGCAAGGATGGGTCTGTGTTACTGTACAAGCTTCTCCCAGCAGCATGGATAAAGCATGGCCCAAGAGTAGCTGCTATGAGAAAGCATGCCATGGCTTCCTTCTCTCAAGGAATTCTGAAATCCTGTGCTCTATTACAAGTGGACAGGAAAGAGGGAGATTGTTTCTTCTGAGACGTCTTTAATAACGAGAAACGTACCCTGAAAGGAGTGATCCTGACAGACAGTTTGATGGCTCTTCTGTCACTTCTACTGCAGAGATTTCAGTAGAGAAATCTCTGCCATTTCTATAATCTCGGCTGCTAATGGGAGTGTTCATTCAAAAGGCAACAGCCTGTCAGGGCTTTGAAATGGCTCAGTGATGCTCAGCAGCTGAGGCAAGGAAGTAAACCAAGTGCACCTACACAGATTCCCTTTATTACCTCCTATAACTGCTGTGAGAAAGAAAAGAGAAAGATTTGAATGACAGTTTTGTCACCCCATAGAAATGTTCATAAACAGCTTAAAACATAGTTTTTGTTTTCAATGATGTTCAGTTTTCCTGACCTGAATTACAGGATTACCAGCTTGCTAGAAGACCAGTGGCACCCAACAAGAGTGAACCAGGTATAATGGTGCCTGTATTAAAATGACACTAGCTGGACTGAGGCCCCTGAGAAACTCAAAGCCAAAATGGCTGAAATGCAGCAAGTTATCAGTTACTACAGTTGAGGCTGTTTTCAAATAGTTGGGTTTTTCTGGTTTTTTGGTTTGCGAGGTTTTCCCTGTTTTTAATCAGGGCAGTGGATGATTTTCTTTGGGATTTTCTTTCTTATTTTTTTATGTTGTTAGGTCAGAGTAGCCAGAAAAAGAAAAAAAAATCAAAGAGGCACATAGTTTATAGCTATGCCCATGCTTCAGTGGTGAGGTAAAATGTGTACCTTAAAATATGTAATACTGAGTCACATTTTGGTAATAATTACATAAAATTATGTAGACTGGGAACTGTAGCAGCAATTTCCTGAAAATGTGACACAGTGATGGGTGTAAGTCAGACTAAGACCTTCTCCTGTCTTTCCCCTGAAAACTTATGTTTGAAAAATATGCACCTAGAATCCTGCACGTTGCTGTTATGAACTCCGCATAATGTTAATCAATTGGTGTTAATTGACATTGTGGCATGTCACATCTACCACAGAGTACTGCCAGTGCAGAAGCATTGGCTTGGTAATAGTCCGAATAAGCAGATAGTTTACACTGAAAGAGCTTTCAGCAGCCCTTTAAGGTGTTTCTTTTGAGACAGTGTCTTGAGGACGCACTCTTGAGACAGCAGTGTCTCCTAATGAAGTCCTAGCTCACTGGTTTTCACTGTCCTAGGTCCCTATATAGTGTATTTCTTTGTGTTTGAGGAATCCAGAGAGAAAACTGGCCTTTATCAGGAAAACAATAGACAATTTAATTAAAATGCACCCAAAGCAATCTCTGACTTCTGCTTCATCTCAGAGCCATCTGCTGAAGCCTCTGTGTTCAGCAAGCTGTCACGAGTGTCCAGGCTCTCCGGGTAATTCCAGGCTGCGGTTGATGGGGTGCCACGGGGGAGAGGAACTTGTGTGACCCCCTAGTGATTTTATTTAACTGACAGAAGCCGTGAGCTCGTACCTCACACCTCAGTGCTGGAGGCTTTAAAAGCTAAATTATATGTTCAGGTAATATCAGTGTTGTTGATAATTAAACTGCCTTGTGCTGTGACTCAGTCAGAAGGCAAGAAAGAAATTGCATGCACAAAGAACTCAGAAATTCCTTACCATGCACAAAATATTGGTACAACATGATGCTGGTAAGTCAGCAAGGGCACGCATGCTGTTTAGGTTTAGCATTAAATCCAAGTTCTGTACTAGATGCGGCAAAGCTAATGGACTCTGGAAAGTTTTTCATCTCCAGGTTTAACACCCAAGTCCCCTATCAGGAGAAGACATTGTGAGGACACCAGCAAGATACAGCAAAGTCCCATGGAAGTTTGCTACTGAGGCAGAGAATGGCCTGACGGAAAACGAAGTACTGCAAGTCCTAGTTCTTACCTTACAAGTTGACCTCAGTGACTGCCCTGTGGTGAGTTGATGACTGTGTCTCCTACTGTAGCCTTTTACAGAGGTTCCAGATAATGAAACTGGGGCAGAGATGTAAAATCAGCAGTGGAAAAGCTGCTCTAACATTTGAGCAAAGCCCAGTGTAACCTTGAAAGTTGCTGGCATAGCCAGGCAATTAATGATTAAAATGCCACGTGTTTCGGCCAGTACAGTGTCCTGTGTCAGTGAAAAAGCTTACATGTTGTTAAACTGCTCTTCAGCTGAGCCTCCTATCTTCTAAGTAGCCTCCTGGTTTGTCCACAACACTCACAGCACCAGATCAGCGCTGATAAATAAGAAAAGGCAATGGAGTCACATGGGGTTTTGACCTGCAGGGAAAGATGTCTATGAAAGCCTCTTGAGTCTAATAAGGACTGTGTGCATGTTACTCTTTTATTTAGGGGTTTGCAATGTTGTTCATTACTCGTTTATTTAGGGGTTTGCAATGTTGTTCATTACTTGTTCATTTAGGGGTTTGCAATGTTGTTCATAACCAACCTTGGACAAGCAGTGGGGGGAAGATTGTCACTGCTGCATGCGAATTTTAAATTGTCTCTCTAGGGGGCAACTGTAGGGCTACAGAACTAGGACTGGGAGCAGGATTTAGCGGACATACCTTACTGGGGAGCAAAGAGAATGGATGGGAAAAGCAGACAACTGGCAGTAAATAAAGCCTCTGGAGGAGGCTGATGAATGTGGATTGCCACCGCCACTGGCTCAGGACTAAGGCTATGAAATGGAACAACAGAAAATAAAATTCAGAGAGACAGCAACCAGCCGTGCATAATTTTGCTTTATAAAAAGAAATACCATTTGGTCTATAGATGTATTGCAATGAGAAGTAGGAATGAAAATCTGTCTTACACCAGCTTGTGAGAATGGACAGAATAGTTTGCGATTTTATACCAATCTGTCTTTCTTTCTGATGACTGTAAATACTGGTGCTTAGTTCTTTGAACTCCCATTTGTTCTGTTCTGGTGTTATTATATCTCTCCATCATCACCAACAAACGTGGAGTTAGCCATCTGGGGAAAAAAGTATATTCTAAATTATGTTTCTTTCTCCACTGTCATGTGATTATTAACTCAGATAAATGAATTTAAGCTATTCTTGGGTCCATTAGCAATCTGCTAGAGAATGACAGTAAAGTACTCCCTACCTTTTTAAAAAATGTTTTGAGATGTATGGAGCGAGAGCATCAAATGGTAATTCACCTGTCGGAATGATAATACCAGTCATTACAGCACCTGTTCGCACACTTTTATCCATGAGTCAGGACTGCAGCTTGCCACAGCTTTCCCCAGTGATTTACAGGGAGAGGTGTGTTTGGGGAAATGCTTTTTAGTGATTATGAAATGCGTCATATTTTGTCTGTCAGCTCTTCAGAACTGGTACGAATTTCTTTCACTGCCTGCCAAAGTTATTTTACCGCTGACCGCACATAGATACTAACTACAGCTGGCCCTCCTGTTGTTGGTCAAATGACACGTAGCCTTCAATGAGATTCCACAGATACAACTTTGGAAAGTAATATTCTGTGATTTAGCTGATAATTTTAGTAGATGAAATGGAAAGGATTGCATGTCATTCTGTCTTAGAAACAGGAATTCTGCACAACTTGTAAGAGGGTAATACTGTAGTCATCAAATATAAACATGTAAAAAACATGCTGACTGAGAAAAACCTGTTTTGAGACACTCGGATCTTAGTTTAGATGAGTATTTGGGGCGTCTCTTATTGCAGTTGTAGTGCAGAATTTTTGTTCATTTCTCTGGTACTTCAGAGAGGTTATTGTTTAGTGACATCAGTATGTGTCCAGATTTCCTTACGAGCAACCAGCCAACCTTTAAAAATTGGAAGTGAACATGTTGCCTTACAGTGAATAGATTTCTTTCCCTATTTACTTGTGTTCCTTCCTTTGGAATATGTCTTTTCCATACAAATTTTGATTTGAGATGTACATATATAGACATTCTATCTAGAGAGACTATATATATTTTTTTAATAATATACAAGCGTATATCTGGTGTATACGCACCCACCAGTGTAATGTTACAGTGGGTTGGGAGTTGTACAAAAAGGCCTATGGTTATATTTTTAGCAAAAGTGATAGATCTGAAAAGAAAGTACAAATTGTAAACCTAAGGCATCACATTCCCATACTTTTTCTGTATCTCAAAGGGCCCCCAGGGCTCTGCTCAATAAATTTTACGTAGGTTCTGATGTGAACTTTTGTGTCAGGAGTCACCAACCTTGTAGACATTTGTTCACTCAAGATCTAAAGAAGGGAAGATGCTGTGAAAGCTTTTCTATGAGTTCTGCCTGCTTTGCCTCCATAGATTTTGCTGAAAATGCATTCGTCATTTAAGTTAATGTAGAAATAGATAAATAATTTGGTATAAACTACTGATTTTCAACACTATAAAAAAATCACCATAATCTTTTGCAAAATTTGATCCATATTCCCTGGCTTTTTTTCATTGTGGGGAAAAGGAATTTTTTGCTTTAATTTACAGCTTAAATGCTCATCAGCTGCTGGCCTAACAGAGCTATGCACTCTGTTAGTGTAGAGAACCAGTTATGCCATTCCTTTGCACGATTCTAAGTCTTTAGGTGGACATGTACACAAGGCAGACTAGTTTCTGAACTTAATTTTGCAGCAATACCATGGCAGAAACATTTATTCCCCCCTCTTGTCAAGGAAAATAAAAGTAAATTAAAAAATCAAAATCCTCCCATAAGCCGAAGGGAAACTCCTAGTAAACTAGTAGAGATTGCTTAGTAAATATAAAACCACACATGTATTTCAGTCATGGCCGTGTCTAGCATAGAAATGCAGAGGGAAAAACAAACCAGGAATGAAATTGTTCCCTATAACTAAGTTATCAGGTCCTGGGCTCTCTGATATGTAAATCAAGGAATAATCTAACAGGGCCACGAGCACTCTGTACCCCAAGTCTCTCTGTTGAAAGAGGGTGTAGGGGAACCAGGGTCTGCTGTGTGTCTCCACCACCCACAGTTCAGATTTCCTCCAGGTGCCCTGGAGGGGTTGGACCATCCAGTTGACAGCTGATATTCTAATTCTTTCACCTACTCACAGGAACAGGCCTCAAAGCTGAGACTCCAAATCCCAGAAGCTGAATATTATTTTACTGGTGTTGTCATTAGAGCTGGGTCCAAACTTTACTAAAGTTAGTGAGAGAGTTCTATCACTGTAGGGGCTTTGGATAAGCCAAGCATTTAAAGGCAGAAGTCAGCAACAGTCTTCAAATGGGCGGGTTTGCTAGTGAGCACGTTTTATAGGGCACTTCTTCTGTCTCCTACATATAAACAGTGGGCTGAACATACCAATTTATTTTAGCTGCTGGCAAACGGTCAATAGCTGTTCTCTATCCTTTAATGGAAAGAAAGCATGAAGGAGCACTACAATTTAGCCCTGCTATCTCTGCACTAGATTAATTATAGCCAAAATGATCAAATCCTTGAGTTCACAGGCAGCATTCACTTCAAGGAGAAATAATTTCTCTTTCTTGTTGCTTTCTGTATGCAATTGTGCTAACCAATATTTTTAACAAGTCTTTTTTGATAATAGCAACATTTGATAGTGAGAAAACCAAATGAAGCTGTGTCAATTCAGTATGGGATGAAAACTCAGGACTTTCAAAGGGCAACTATTGAAAATGCGAATAGTTGTATCTAATACAGTCCTTCAGGTGCTGAACCTTCAAGATTTTTGGCAACTTCTGACCATGCTGAATAGCATTGATTTATTTGTTTTTTAATTGGCTGGGGAGAGCAAGAATTACTTTGTAGCCAACTGGCTGCTGCATCCCCGTTGGGGTGGGACGAGAAGCACATACACTGCAGTTGGATTCCTTGTTGATGCAGAGTTACTAAGAAGCGTGATTCATTCCTGGCACTGTAACTTGCTGTCACCATGTAATTCCTATGTCCTATCTAATGCCTGAATAAGTAATGAACATGGTAAGTCTTTCTGTCCAATGCCTGTGTAATTACCATATACAAAATGCAACACCAAGAGAAGTTAAGACAATTCTACTATAGGGTGTGATAGGGAAATATGCAGAGTGAAACTGCCTCAAAAAGTGGAAGGAGATGACTCTGAGCTTCTGGCAGCCTGGACTATTAAGTCAGTAGTTGAAAGAGAAAGGTCTTGTAGGATGGTCTTCATACTGCTTTAATAGAGAACTTACCTTGCTAGCATACGTGCCAGTTTGTACACTAAAGACTGGAGAGATGGAAATGAAACATTTAGTTGTGGATTCAGGGCACCTCACTGCTCTGTACTTCAAAGTCTTTCTTGTAGTGGGGTTTCACTGGTGAAAACGCTGATCCACACAAACTTTACATACCTCCAGAAGGCATGTGGCAAACAAGCAGGAGAATGAAGAGTTAACTTTTTGACTTTACACTGGGCCTTTAGGCAGTACTAAAGTTTCTAAATGCTTTTGTAAATATAGTCCTTCATTAAATATTGTTAGTGCATTATAAATGGTTTCTTATTCATATTTGAATAATAGAGACATTATTATAATTGATTTAGGGAAGCTACAGCCCTTATTACTAAATTACACTCTGTGTGTAAGGTTTTCAAATTGGTACCTCACCTCTACCTACCTTAGGAGGGTGTGAAAAAAATTCTTTAACTAGGCATTTTTAAAACAAGGTTACCAAGCAAGGAAAGTAAATACATGTACTTTTCTGATTAAATGAGTTAACCAACCTCAATTTCAGTTAAAAAAACATGAAAGTAAAAGCTCACAGTCAAATATTCTACCCCAGGAAATAAAAAGAGGCAGAGATTATTATGACATTCTGTTGGGACATGCCTGTGCATATGAACAGGAAACCAATTACCTCCCATAATGAAACTGGACAAAATTAAGTATTTCTACACACAGACAGAAAAACGTATGTCCTTCTAATTCAACTAAATTTTCTATGGTGGTAAACCAGTACCTTTCTAAATAATGTCCTAGTAATATTTCTCTATAATCTATTTCATCTTTTTCTTCCATAATATTTATCTGTGCATATTTCCCTGTACATTAGGTAAATCTGTATATCAGGTTTGTCTGTATATTTTTTTATACAGATTCTGAGGAAAGATTCACATTTCTGAGCACTCTGAAATAACTATCCAGTAAAGGTTACCAGTTTCTCGGCCTCTATGAGATGGTAAAATAAATTGTGTGTGTGAATTCTCCTTTTCTACTATTCTTACAGTTTCCTGCTTTTCAAATAGCTATGGGCTGAATCTGAATATAGACAGAAAGAGAAGATAATAGTGCAGGATACTTCATTACCTGAATGTGGGCCCTAAGTTTGCTATGCCTGTAAGGAACAGGAATACTAGCTGCACATCAGGTCTCGCAGGACTCCTGTGTTGAGTAGAGATGCAGAGAATTTAGCCAGGTTGGTAGAAATTAATTAAGTTTTTTAAACTGCGTTGTGGTTTCAGAGTAAAAAATCAACCAGAGTACGTCTTTATTTCCATGGAACATGTCCACAGAGCCCAAGACCAGGCAGTCACCTTCCTCTTCCAGTGTCAGCTGGCTACCAGGAGTGGTGATGATTCATTACCTGCTGAGCACAAGGACAGGCTGTACAGAAACCAAGATACGGATCTGATGCGTGTCCCATAGAATAATTACCATCCGTGTCAGGGCAACATACTTCCTCTTCAGTTCATATATTGGCCCTAGTTGTCATTCTTGTTGATCTCTCCCAGTCCAGGCGTGATTTTAGTATTGTGTTAATGAAACGTGAGGAAAACGGCTGAGTTATATCTGCTCCAACTCTTTGCACCTGTCGCTCTTCTTTCAGCAGGCTATTCGTAATCACTGCTAACACAGAAAACAGGCTGACAGCAATGATGTACCTTTTGAATCAAGCATGCTTAGATTTTACTAAGTCTCCATCTCTGGAGATATTCAAAACCCACCTGGATGTATTCTTGTCCAGCCTGCTCTAGATGAACCTGCTTTGGCAGGGGGGTTGGACTAGATGATATCCAAAGGTCCCTTCTAACCTCTACCATTCTGTGATACTATCTTTCCTCTCCATTTCTTTCCTGCCCACGGAAAAAAAAAAAAAAGATAATATTTTTTTCTGTGTTGGTCTGCTTGAAAGAATTTTGTTTTCTGCATTCTTATGGAATATTTAAAACCCCTTTTCCTCAGAAAATGGACCTGAGAAATGCTGAGCGCTGGTTGCTCTGCAGCAGAGCGCGTTTGCAGATAAGTTTAAGCATGGATTTAAGAGTTTTGCAGGATTGGGGTGGAGTTAGCATTTTGCTGTACAAAGGATAAATAAGTCCCCAGTCCAGTGAAAGAACATTGAAAATTCAGGCTTAGTGACTGCTCTTCACTCAAGAGCAGTAAGAGGAATCGGATTGTGTTCAGAGGCCTGTACAACACACTAAGATGCGGAGGGTTGATCTGAGTTCAAGAAGCAGCCCTAGGTGTTTTCCCAGATAACAGGAGGTTTTTTTCTGAGAGCTAATGGCAAAGAAAACCTTTCTTGAGATTTGCACTTCTTTCTATAGCATTGCAGGTGTTTATGGCAGAATGCAGTACTGAAGTCTTGGCTGTCTCAGATGAAATAGGAGTGGCTACTTACTGATATTTTTAATAGGTCCATTTGTCCAGTAAAGGGAAAAAAAGATTATATTAGATGTCTACAGTATTTGGAGTGGCATGCACAGGAATTATAACAAAATAGGTATGCATCTTTTTCGTTCTCAGAACCTGTCTGTTAACTTAAAATACTAGCCAGGGCAGGTCAAAGGTAAAAATCTGCCTAGAGCAACCATTTTCTTTGAAGTGTAGAAAGCCAGCAACGATAGTTTTCCCTGTTCCTGGTCATAGCAATAGAATCATGTGAAAAACCAGAAGAGGTGAGAACTTTTGACCTGCATAGATATATTATTTAAATACTGGCACAATAGAGTTTGGCTGCACATTGTCTCTTTTCCTGCAGTTTGCAGGCATGTCCTTTCCAGATCCTGCGCACACCCTGTTGTTACCCTCACGCACAGCTGACAAGTGAGTGAAATTACTCCCCTAACGTCGAGTCCTTGTTGTATTGAGTGCTGAGCAGGTCAGTGGCAGAGTTTACAGTGGTCTAGATTTTACTGGAGCACAGTGTCAGAGGTCAGGTTGCAGAAGCTAATATTGGGCTAAATGCCTGTGAATAATCACTGCCCAACCTGAGAAATGGAAAGCATGCAGATGTTGATATTCTGGCAAATATCCTTTCAGGTTTTCCTAAATAAATGGGTGCCGATATCACTTTCCTAGACAGCTAAGATCTTATTCACTCCAGGATATGTTATCTGATATGGCCTAATATACTCTAATACATGAATATTAACATACAAATACTAATATACTAATACTAATTATGTCTCTACTATACTTGCACAATTAAAGCAGTGTTTTATGTCATTTGAAAATATCTTTATCGATGATCTGGATAAGGGGATTGAGTGCACCCTCAGCAAGTTTGTAGATGACAACAAGTTATGTGGGAGTGTCTCAACCTGCTGGAGAGTAGAAAGGCTTTTTAGAGGGATCTGGACAGGCTGGATTGATGCGCCGAGGCCAGTGGTATAAGGTTCAACAAGGCCAGGTGCTACATCTTTATCGATGATCTGGATAAGGGGATTGAGTGCACCCTCAGCAAGTTTGTAGATGACAACAAGTTATGTGGGAGTGTCTCAACCTGCTGGAGAGTAGAAAGGCTTTTTAGAGGGATCTGGACAGGCTGGATTGATGCGCCGAGGCCAGTGGTATAAGGTTCAACAAGGCCAGGTGCTACCTCCTGCACTTGGGTCACAACAACCCCAGGCAGCGCTACAGGCTTGGGGCAGAGTGTCTGGAGAGCTGCCTGGCAGAAAAGGACCTGGGGGTGTTGGTGGACAGCTGGCTTAACATGAGCCAGCAGTGTGCCCAGGTGGCCAAGAAGGCCAACAGCGTCCTGGCTTGTATCAGGAACAGCCTGGTCAGTAGGACCCAAGAGGTGATCAAACCCCTGTACTCAGCACTGGTGAGACCCCACCTTGAGTACTGTGTCCAGTTTTGGGCCCCTCACTACAGAAAATACATTGAGATACTGGAGTGTGTCCAGAGAAGGGCAATGAAGCTGGTGAGGGCTCTGGAGAACACATTTTATGAGGAGCGGCTGAGGGAACTGGGGTTTTTCAGCCTGGAGAGAAGGAGGCTGAGAGGAGACCTTATGATTCTCTCCAACTACCTCATTGTTACCTCTGCTCCAAAGGTTGGGAAACTGACAGTAAGAGATGAAAATTCAGAATGATCAACTGGTTTTCAGTCAAGGCTGCAGTGACTAGTGGTGCTGTCAAGTGGGTAGGATTTCCAGGTGCATGGTGCTAGGGAGTGAGTCTTTGTGCTGGTAGAGAGACTCCCTGCCTCTACCCTGCGTTGTGGGGATCATGAGAGGCTGGCCTAAGGATGGTGCACAGTAAGCCAGGTTCAACTTGTTACCAGAGTGCCAGCTGAAGAAGATGCTTTTGGGGTTATATGTGTGTGTTGACAGTTAGTGATAAGATCACCATCTACTGGTATGTGAAAACACTTGCCACAGCTTAGGTATCTGTTTCCTGTACTGTGCCTTCCACATTATGTCTGTCTTTAGACCACTTTAGATCCATCTGACCTGGCAACCAGCTCCTGTGCTGTGTCTCAGGACCCAACAGAGAGCCCTACTATCGTCTTCTGCTTGCTAGAAGGTCAGACTTGGCTCAGCAGCTCACAATTCAAAGTGTGCGTGGAGGAGTAATAATTAATGGTTTTGGGTTTTCCCTCTTGTTTAAAGACTTGGCTGTCAGACAAGAATCACTGTACACAGAAATGGCAGACACCCACTCAGAACAAAAGAGACAGCTTGGAAATGTTCTGATAAAATTTTAAATGTCTGAGAGAGAAACAGTGATCTTGAGGAGCTTGCAGGTGACTGAAACCTGACTGCAGCCCATCTTTTGTTTGAGGAGATTACTCTGCAGCTAAGGTAGCCTCAACTGTAGCATTTAGATTTCTTGCTGGAGATGTGGATGCAGTGAAGCGGTGTGATTTAATCACAGGGAAAATCTCTCTGCACAGCAGTCTGCGCTAGCTGTTTTCCCTGCTGCAAGCACAGAACTCCACTCACGTGGAGTTAGATGTCTGTAACCTGCTAATGTTCTCTACAGGAACCCTGGGACACCCAGCACCTTTGAAAATTAGGCCACCCTACTTGCCTTGTCTTCGAGTGCTTAATCAGAATTGCTTGAATGGATTCCTAGAACTTCCTTGAGCTTAGAGAAAGATGAAAAATTAAAAAGAGGGAGGAAATACTCAGAATTTAAAGACACTGTGTCACCATCTAACTCCTTGCAATTTTAGTGGGTTATCCCACTAGAGAAATGCTGGACAATGGGAATGTGAAATTTTCACAGGGGGTACATAGAATTTAAAACCAAATGTCTATGGCTCATGCATAGCTTTTGCTTTATCTGCTGCTCTCATTGAATTTCCATGGAGAGATGTCACAGACAATAAGGCTTTTGACTCTGCCTCATGTGACATTATCAGAAGATAGCTAGGGAAAGTACCACAAAACATAAAAACCCTTTGGAAAACTCTGACAGGGGAATACTTAGCAGTGAATTCATCACTGAGGTGAAAGGGTGCACTGAGCGGGATTCTGCCAGGGCTGTCTTAGGTCTGGTCCTTGTCTGTGTCTTATGTAACAGAGACAATACATATCACATTTTCAAATAAAACCAGTCTGGAAAGATTTGCAAATAGAGTTTAGTGGACCTCATTAGCTGGTCAAAATCATCTTGAGAACTTGGAGCAATGGAATGGAAAAACAGGATGCTATTCACCAGAAAGAAGTGATTATTCCTACCTAGGCAGGATACAGCAGATTAGCGTTGGGTGTAAATGACACATGAAGCCAGTTTTACATTGCAAGATAAATGCAAGACACAGTGACATAGGTACAGCTGTTTCTGACTTGAGGCTGCAGGTGGACTGGCTCTTTCAGCCCAGATTTTCTTTGCTTCCATGCCAACTATTAACAGCAAGAGAATGGGCAAGGTAGTACATAGCCAGGAGAGGTCTAGTCTGTGTTTTCCCCTGAGATGGCTAAGTGGGGCTATAACCTGACACAGACACATGACTTTATCTCTGGGCTGAATTCCAGCTCATTAGCTCTCCTGAAGTCTAAATTTCTGCCCAGGATACAGACAGAGGATCCCCACAGACATTAGTGAGAGCAGCACAAGCACACCCAAGGGCAAAAAATAGACTCACTGCTTTAATACTTCCTATGGTTTTTGTTACTCATAAGACTGCAAAGAACATGTTCATGTTAGAAGAAAAAGAGCAAATGGAATAAAGGCAATTTAATGGCTAAAACATAGGTGCTCCTAATCCTATCTCTCTGTGGCACCTGCTGCCAGCAGCAGTTATTGGAGCTGGAGCTAGGATTTAAAGTTATATGAGTCATTTGAGTCATTCAAGCCAGTTATATGCCAAAAAATTTTATTACTAAAATATAACCATAAGGAAGTTTCAAAGGCATAAATAGTTGCAATCAATGCAAAAAAAAAAAAAAAAAAGGGTTTTGGTTTTTTTTTCCTATATAAACACCCCTGTTGACTATAAGAATCTAGGCTTTGGAGGGCAGACTACAAAATCCTGGACTGGATTTTTGGAGAGTATTTAATCTCCAGAATATGCGTATCAGTAAGACAAGAATATTTTCAAAAACATCTAAGCAAGCTAGGAACCAGCCTGCTATTGGTTTTCACTAGCAACCGGGCTTGTACATTTCTTTGTGAGCAGAAACAAAAGGAGCCATTGAGAAAAGAGAAGAGAAATGTAAGAGAAGTGGTTATACACAGTGAGAATGGTAATTCTTCAGTTCCTATCTGTGGGTCATATCAACCAACAGTTGCAGTAGTTGGTTTCTGTGGACTTTGGCTCAGAATTCAATCCTGAATGGCAGATCTGGAGCTCTAGGCAGCAGTAATACTATGGGACATACAAGGCTGATTGTGGATAAATTAGATAATTGTGCTTGCAATGAGGGAATGTGGCAGGTTGATTATTTTTTTTCCGCCTTCTGATCAGGCAGTGAGAACAAGTAAAAACTGGTAATCCTGAGTGAAAGGTGAATCTCACTTGGCGCCTGATCTTACCATCACATCTAAAATATCTAAGCGATTCACATTCTTTAATACATTTATCCTCACAATGAACCTTTGACACAGGAGACAAATCCCTGTCTTATGGAACTGTGCTGCAGCAAAGTTAAAAATACCTCTCACATTTACTAGGCAGGACTCTGTTGTGGATTTACTCTATTATGTCGTCCTAATAACTTGGTGGACTGGGTATACCCACCCTAATTAAAGCATTTGAACTTCATTCTGCACAGAATTACTCAGGCATTCCTGAAAGATACAACTCCATGGGCAATCATATCCCCATGGAGACAGAATGAAATTGCTTTTTTACATCACTGAACCGTCACTGCTCCATTACGCTTGTACAAAGCAACGCCTTGGCTTTGCAGACCAGGAATGTTGTGCCTTTCTCTCACAAATAGCAACATCACAGGAGAGGGAACAATCTACCTTTATAACAACAACATTCTGTTCTTCCTGTGAGAACCATGACCACCAAATACAGTTCAAGGAGCAGTTTTAGAATAGAGGATGGCTTCTAATCTAGCATAAGAGGACAAATATTTTAGTGTAAGCCCTAGTTGTGTACATCCCCCTGCAAAGTCACCAGAACAGAATCTGCTTTGTGCAGATTTTCTATTTCATAGTGACACCTGCAGTGCTAGGAGGAAAGTGCCACTAGCAAAAGCAGTGCTGTTCAGCTGTTTCACATTAGGAGCCATGCTGATTAGCTTTGAGGGCAGGGTGTGAAGCAGAGCAACACGTTGTCAGCCTTGAAAGACACTTTCCAAAGAGCACAGGTCCAGCACAAGCTCATCTATAGGCTTGATTAAGAGCAAGGGCTGATTGCTCAGTGTTACTAAGCTGGGATTTCTCCTCTCCACTCGCTTGGTAGGTCTAAATCACATCTGCTTTTGAAGCAGTGGTAACTTCCAAGGCTTCCTTGGATTTCAGCTTTCGGATCTTTAATTATAACGATTGCATATGATTCCTGTGTCTTTAAACAAGATGGTGTTTGAAAGGTAGTTGGGGAAAATAAGCAGCTGTTGAAAACCTACAGTAGTAGAGTCCATCTTGTGTGTTGGGAAATTTAAATTCAGGGACTGACTTTGCTGTCTACATCCCATCTAATTATAAGGAATTCCACACACACTATTATTTTTATAACTATGGTGATCTTTCTGAGACTTTTAAAATTCTAAAAAATGTTTTGGTTCTATTTTTTCCTAACCAAATTCAGCCCTGATCTCTGATGTGTTTTTGCTGGCAGCTCATGTCATAATTATGAGGAGCGGCTCAGTTTGTTTGTGACTCAGTTTGTTTGTGAGGTTCATTGCTAAGTTTGTGACAAAATGTCCCTCTCCACAGACAGGTATGGTTCGGAATATGTTTCTATATTGTCCCCCAGCTGTAACTGTGCCATTCAGGTTGAAACAGCTGAGCTGCTGTGGGTAATCTCAACAGATAAATGCAACTGCTGCCAAAAACTGGTGCATGCTACATTCCCACTAATACTTTATTTGGTTATATTAACCAGTTTTTTTCTACAGGTTTAACCATCAGTGTTATCATCAACAGACATATAACCCTTAAAAAGATTCAGGTGTATAGTAGCCAGACCTCAGTAAACCATAGAAGTTTGATGGTACAGGCTGGCGGTAGTAATGACCAGTTCCTCTGAGGAAAATTAATGTTTCTTAGAGGACGATTTATGAAAAAAATTACTTGTGTGTTCAAACGAGTGGGGCACTGAATCTAGCTCTCCAGAATGAGCTGATGGTTATATTGCATGCTTGTTAAAATGCATGCCTGAAGAATTCTAATTTCACTGCTTACATATATGTCATAGTGACATTTTTGTGCACAGAAGTAGAAATATATGGAAGTAAATATTGTAATAGGAATGTGAATATTTAATTTTTTTTGCATCTAGTGCTGGTATTCCTCTTGGAAGTGGAAGAATGAGACAACAGTTAAAAGAAAAGGGCTGGAACTGAGGAAACCTAACATCAAACTTTACATAGGTACAATACACTAAAGAAAAATATGTATTTGCAGACCTTCACCTGTCATTACTTCCATGTTCCTGTTTCTGATGGGAGGGCAATTCATGGCACATGGAAGTGCCTCAGGTGAAGCACTCTAGGATTTATGGAAAGCAAAATTTTTACCCTCATCTCTGTGACTGCACAGAGGCCTTGGGAAAGTCACAGATTTGTGTGTGTACATAGATATTTCCAGGCACACCAGGAATTTCTTAAACCAATTATTTTATTTAAATTGCTTTAAGACTTCTTGCTTTCCACCTTTTTTTTCTCTGATCACCTCTAACTGGAGGGATGTTTCCTTTTTGTACTGCCTGTGCTGTTACTTTAAGCTTTTAATGGACCTGTTTAGAAAGCTCTGTTTGGTGTAGTGATCTAGACCTCTGTGTGCAGAGATGCTCATAGCAGGGGAGCCTCACTGTTCCCAGCCATGTACAAAGGATCTACAAGTCATACTAATTTTTCATCTGCCAGACTGATTACGTGAATACAAAGGTAGCATGTGGTAAGAAAATGGCTACAAAGTGATGGCGTTAAAATGTATGTCCTCTTTATGGTGAAAGTTGGATTGCTTCAACTGAGAACTTGTGATAAGGAAGCTAAGCCTACTCTTGTTAGCAGGAGTAAGTTCTCTTTTGTTGTTCCCCTACACCTTGTTAATGTTCAGCTAGAGTCTGTAGAGGGAAGGGGATCTAGAGCAGCAACTGAGCAGTGTTTGGGCGTGCATGTGTATGAATTATACTCTGGCCATGTTATTTGATTTAAACACCAGACCTGTGTAGGAGGAAACACGGGTATGCCTCTACTAGAGGGCCACAATCCAGCGTGTGAAAACAACTGAAATAGGCATAATGATCCTAAAGTTCTCAGGAGAGATCATGAAAATCACAAAAAATATGTTCCAGGATAGAACATGCAATTTACAGTATGCAGTTGCCCAATTTTTTCTGGAGGGACAGTCTGGTTTTGTGTGAATCATCAGACCTAACTGCAGGACTCAGAGGTGCCACCCTACTTCGAACAAAGCTTTGAAAGCCCTAATCAGCACTGCTCAAAGTCTGGGCAGGAATTAAATTTACATTTTACAGCAGTAAAATGCAGTACAGTCTGTTTGCAGTAATAGTTTGTATCTGTAGTAACAGTCTGTTTGCAGGTGACAAGAAGCTAAGTGGTGTGCTTGACACCGGAGGGATGGGATACCATCCAGAGGGACCTGGACAAGCTTGACAAGTGGGCCCATGTGAGCTTCATGGTGTTCAACAAGGCCAAGTACAAGGTCCTGCACCTGGGTCAAGGCAACCCCCAGTACCAATATCAGCTGGGGGATAAAGGGATTAAGAGCAGCCCTGCTTGGGGATACTGGTGGATGAAAAGCTGGACATGAGCCAACAATGTGCGCTGGCAGCCCAGAAGACCAACTGTATCCCAGGTTGCATCAAAACAAGTGTGGCCAGCAGGTCGAGGGAGGTGATTCTGCCCCTCTGCTCCACTCTGGGGACACCCCACCTGGACTACAGCATCCAGCTCTGGAGCCCTCAGGACACAAGAGACATGGACCTGTCGGAGTGAGCCCAGAGGAGGGCCACAGAAATGCTCAGAGAGCTGGAACACCTCTCCTATGAAGACAGGCTGAGAGAGTTGGTGTTGTTCAGCCTGGAGAAGAGAAAGCTTTATTGCAGCCTTTCAATATTTAAAGGGGTTTTATAAGAAAAGATGGGGACAAATATTTCAGCAAGGTCTGTTGTTATAGGGCAATGGGTAATGGTTTTAGACTAAAAGAGGATAGATTCAGACTAGATATAAGGAAGAATTTTTTTACAATGAGAGTGGTGCAACACTGGCACAGGTTGCTCAGAGAGGTAGTAGGTGCCTTATCCCTGGAAATATTCCAGGTCAGGTTGGTCAGGGCTCTGATCAATCTGATCTAGTTGAAGATGTCCCTGCTCATTGCAGGGAGGTTGGACTAGATGACATTTTAAGGTCTCTTCCAACCCAAAGTTTTCTATGATTCTATGAAAAACAAGAGAATTTTTACACACCACTATTAAACCAGGCCCTTTAACACCTTGTAGAAGTACTTGCAGGTAAGCAATGAATACTATAGTTGGTAGAGAATTGCATAACAAAGTCTCACAAATGAATGAGCAGGCAATTTAGCACAGTATCTTTAGCCTAATCTTGTCTCAGTTATTAATTTGTCTGCCAAACATTCAGCTAAAGGAAGAAACTCCACAGGTAATTGCTTTTTATGAAACTTCCTCTCTGGAAAACCACCAGCTGAAAACGGGAGCAATTTCCTCAGTCTCCTCTGGCTCAGGCAAGCAAGAGCTGCCAGTGGGGACATTGTACTGCTGTACACAGAGCTGGGATGGAGATCAGTTGGTCTCCACCCCCATGCATCACGGCAGGAATGGGCTTGCAAGCTCAGCTCTGAGCTTCAGGGCAGAGGGGAGAAAAAATAAAGGTTATACAGCTACCTGCTGATAACCAGCTGTCTGAAATATCTACACATGCTTCCTATCTGCACATCTGTAAATCCTCCCTCTTCCTCCCACCTGCCCCACGGCAGTCTGTCTAGCTCACCAGCCCAAAGGACACGTTACCCACGCAGGCATCCTGGCCCAGGCATTACTACCTTAGCACATGAAGAAGTGCAGCTCTGCTTTTCTTAACCCAGGTGACTAATTTACTTTCCTACACTCCTGTGAGATAAGAGAACGTGTGGGACTCCAACACAGGAGGAAGCAAAGGCAATGTGATTTTTTTTCAGGAAGGCTGGATCAGATGCATTGGAGCTGGGCTTTTGTGAGCAAACTCCAGACCTGAGGCATGAGCCCTCTTCCCTCTGCTAGCCTTGCTCCCGTTATTTGCATCTGGTTCACCTTCCCTGCCTGTAGACACTCAGCAAGTTAGCAATTGCCTGACTAAAATAGCACAGGTTTGATATGATGTGTGGTCCTGATTACCAGTCTGCTAATTGCCATGTCTTTGGGCACAAATTTTATATTCCGGGCCTTGAGACCTTTTTTGTCCCTTACGTTCCCTTCTCTAGAAGGGAACCAGTTACTTAGCCACATTTAAGCAGTTATTTAGCCACATTTTATTTTCTTATTTCCTTACATAGTCCTTCTATTCTGCCTATTCTTCTTTCATATAACGCACGCTAATTTTGATAAATATATCATATCAAAATGTGTATATATATTATCCTTGTCTACTCATTTGACTTTCAGTTCATTAGTGCTATTACTTACCAGGCACTGTCTGAACCTGCTTTACTAGTCTATTTTAGTGAATAAGCACAACTGTGTTTGGCTTGGGGAAGGCAGAAACAGCTACAGTCAGAGAAGCTGTATCATCTTTTTCAGGGTTGAATTCAGCTGAATATGTACAAAGTACTTGCCCTTTGGTTCTGAAATGATAGTCGTTGGAGTAATTGCCTGATCTAATCATTTATACCTTAAAATGTGCTCTGCTTTGTTCTGCAGGTCTCAGATACTATGGGATTAGAATAAAATGTGAAGAGCTTTGGTGCTTAATCAGTGTTTCTAAGGTCATCACTTACTCCCTGAAATAATTATTTCTGTTCTCCTGCAGAGGTTGAGAGAACAAGTGTTTATGCTGTTCATTACAAAAAAGAATCATTTGTTCCAAGTATATTGTGGAAGTCCCAGAAGGAAATGAAATGCAGTGAAAGCTCCTTTCCACCTTGTGTGCTGTGTGTCCCTACATGCTCAGGACGGGGGTAAGAAAGACAGAAGGGAAGTGACTTTTCAAAGAGTTACTGTTAATGACAGTCAGAGACAGATCTCAGCCCAGTGTAGAGCACTTGGGCACAGTGGGGCAGTCTGTCTCCTTACGTGAGACCCTGACCTCACCTGCTGGATAACCAGGAGAAAGTAAATTCATTCTGGCTCTGAAAGATCATCTTTCTGTTTGAAAGTGTGACATGGAAGAGCTCTCTAGATTTACTGTGTACTTGCTAATCAAATAGTGAAGCATCAGAAAAAAACAGTCTGTGTAGCTGCCTGTCATTGATGCAATGACATGTAGACTAAAAACTCCAGATAACCCAAGATGGAGCAAAGGTAAATCCATTTCTTTCTTCCATAAATATCAAACAAGATATAACCCTTGAAGAGTTTTGCAAGCATCTTTCACTCCAGATTTTTTTTTATTTTTTAATAAGTTAAAAAGAAATCACCGGAACTATTCAATTCAGGTTCAGCTGTGTATTTGTTTCTATAACAGGAATGCTTGCCATTTGTTAAATAAGAATGCTATGGGTGATCCTCAGTTGGTGCAGATCAGCGCAACTCCGTTGAAGGTTCAGGAAAGAAAGGAATGTCAGGAAAGAAAGGACTCTGCTTAGTTGGGCTCCTCCTGTAGCTACAACAGAGCTGTGGTTTCTAAACTATTGCACCTCAGGAGACCAGACAAGTAATTCCTTCAAGCTGCTATTGTTAGTTTTTCTTGTGAAATTTAAACCTGCTTAATAATATTCCCCCTGATATTTAACTTCTGGAGACACCATGTCTGAAGGTCACCATCTAAACCAGCTGAAAAGCTAAGTGTGAGGACAATTTTTCATGTTACCTTGGTGCTTCCATTTTCAGCCCTAAGAAGAGAACAAATATTTTTGATACCAGGATTTGAGCAGGTTTAAAACTTCCAGCAAAGCCCACTTAAACTTCCAGTAAAGACCATTTCAAGTGACAGATAAAGCTTTAAATTCTTTCTTATTTTAACTGCACTAACTGTCCTTAGCTCTCCATCAGCTTGAGCTTGCAGCTGGTAGCCTTTGATGACTTCTCAGGCTTACCAAGTAGCCTCCCAAACACATGCCAATTTAAAAGTGCAGAATGAAATGATGCTAATGGATTACTTCTTGTAGCAATAACACTTCATTTGCACTCTTTTTTTTTTTTTGTACCTAGACTCCAAACAGTGCGAGGTGACAGCTCCCATACCAAACATCGCACTTTGGTAGTCGCTTGGTAACAGTCAAATCCTGCCAGAAGAAACCACCTCTTTTTCTGGGAGCCACCCAGCAGTGCTCCACAGGTCGGTGGGGAGAAAATCAGGAGCAGAGGGCATCAAAACTGGAGAGAAGTCAAAAAAGAAGTAGGCTGTAGAAGTGCCATTTGATGATTTCAAACAGGTGAGAACCTGGGGAATTCCTGCATTTTTCCTACAGAAAATAAGATGGACTTTATTTTTTCTATTAGTTTATGGTTCCTCTCTCTGCTGATCATAATCACAGAGGCATTAGGATCCTTAAAGGAGCTGTGGAGGGCTGAGAGCACAGCATTACTCTGGCAATGCAAAGCCAATGAGCAGGCCGTGGACTTTGGATGGCTGTCAGTCAGAGGAGACAGAGGTGGGCCAGGACAGGCAGAATGGGCAGGATGGAGCTGAGGACATTTGGCTGGCTGGCAAGTTCAGGGAGGAGATGAAACCTGAGGTGCTGTTGAGCAGGGAAAGAATGAAGGCAAGATTTTGCAGCAACTTAACATTTTTAAAGATTAAATAACTATTTTCAGTGAATAGCAACATTCACCAACCATATACCAAATCCCTCTGTTTGTAGGCCACAGCTTCCATTTCATGTTAATTAGCATCAGTGGACTCTGTAATTATGTCACACCAGAAACCACGAAGCCCCTTTCTGCCTATAGTCACTGGTAGCTGGAAATTACGGTGGTTCCCTTTGTGATGCTGTATGTGACAAAGCAAAAAAGAGACAAAGTCCTTGTTTCACCCAGTAACAGGTGCCTCTGTCAGCAGTAGCCTGTTTTTTTGGTAAAGACGTTTCTGTAAATCAGACCTGTATGTAAACTGCAGCAGTAAAGAAAACCATCATCGTGCATTCAAACTGTTAAGACAGCGCATTTTAAAGGCATTTAATATAACTCATACAAATATGCTGGGTGCTGTGCCTTGGTGCTGTGTTGGAGCAGGGCCACCAGATACAGGGAACTGCCAGAAGTGCTTTTTGGCCCAGGAGCAGGGCTCACTGCTCGGGTGCTTCAGCAGGGACCCCGCACAGCTTTGCCAGCCAGCTGCAGCAGAGCCAGGAGCTCCTTGGAGAGGCACGGGAAAATGCTTATCTAATTCCTCTAGATGGCACAGCACCTTGACAAATCTGGGAATGAACGTGCTTGGCAAACAGCTAGAGCCAGACAGCCTGCCTTTGTCTCCTGAGAATGCTTTTCCTGCTTAATAGTGGCTAATTGTTCTAATTCCACAGATAGGCTGGTGGTCCTTCTTAAGGCAAGGAGGGCTTTTGTGTTCAAAGCCTTGACTCAGCCATCAGCCTGTCTGCTCTGGCACCTCACACAGGGATGGGTCACGTCCCACTAGAGGTTATGCCTTGTGAAAGAACTGGAAAAGATGAAGGACAATTTGAGTGGCATCTGATTCTTCTTATTCTGCAGCATGCTGGGATTTTTGTGTTGCTTTTTAAACAAGTAACTGTACGCTCACCATGGAGCAGTGAGCTGCTGTCCAGTCAAATGCCTTGCTCTCAAATTTTTTTCATGAGAAAATAGCTTTCACAAAGCCACTAAGTGGCATTGCTGTCCTGTAGCAGCAGCCCTAAGAGAGAGACACAGGATGGTTCCTACAGAGCTACAAGCCAGGCTGCTGCTTGAGTTCCTACAGGAAAGCAGTCCGACCAGGCGCACCCAGCTTGCAGGAATGTGGCCTCTCCATGGCCAAATTCACTTGCAACAGTCTGCTCACCTGGTGAATCCCATCTCTTTCTTCTGAAGCTTCTGGCTCTTTTTTAGGAGTGGATCGCAAATTGCTTCAACTCTCACCTTCCTACAACACACACCTTGCTCGTGAGGACATCGGTGGGGTTTTTAACCTCAGCTAAGCACAGATTCTGACTCCAGAATTTCTCTGCTTTTTTTCTAACCCTTGGTCAGCACCTCTGCTGCTCCAGCCTGGTGAGCAAGCAACCCTTTTTATCTCCTAGAAAAGTACTGGAGACTGCTCTTAATTAAACAGTTAGCAATTATATATTTTCCCCCAGCAAACTGCCCACTAGGCTCTCTGCCTCTGCAAATATTTTGTTTACAGCTTAAAACACAGTAATCCGGGAGGAAGGACCTAATCCATACAGTAAATGCGCGAATTTATACCCACACTGGTACAGGGCACAGGAGATTTACAGAAGGCTGAGCAAATTGAGATATACACCAAAGGAGAAGGTACATTTCCCTTGACCACGCAGCGCTCATCAAAAGATAATGAATATGCAAATGACTTTTGACATGCACGGAAAGTTGTGGCCCAGATTGCACCAGCTGTACTGGAGGAGTATTTCCCCCAAAGTCACCTTGGCTACTTTGCTGGGCTGGGAGCGTGTATAAACACAAATGAGCAAACTGTTCTTCACCAAGGCCACTGCTGCTCTTTAACGTGTGAAATATTATCGATCGTTTCTAGAACACTGTGGTTGAAGCACATGGGGGATCTTAACACAGAGTATTTTTAGATGTAATATTTCTCAAGGCATGATAGGTCTGGAATCAAAACCAAGCAGCGATGGTTAATTTGTGATTGAGCTGGCTTCCTTGTGAGTGGCAGCTTGTTAAGGTAGAAAGACTGCGTATGTGCGAGCTGAAGTGTGAACCAGGATCATCAAGTTGATTGTTTCCAGTTTAGAATGTTCACTTAATTTGCACTAGATATGCTGCTATACAAGCACAAAGAAAATAAAGAAACGCACACTAGGCAAGAGGAGAGCGACTAACCAAAGAGTGTGTCTACTTTGAGTAGCTGCAGTGCTTGAAGACTCTCAAGTTTTACTGCACGTAGTCCTCCCTTTGGGTCAAAACCATATTTCCATTTGTGCTTAGAGCCTGTAACTTAGGGTGGAGTCATGCCTTTTCCTGTATGGTCTACTGCTGTCTGGCTGTATAGAGCTGCATCTGCTATAGCTTTTTTCCTTGCACCACAGATAATGACGGTGTGAGTGCTGGTAATCAAAAAGCAGCTATGGGCTGTCATTCAGGCACTGCCTGTTCTAAATCTCAGAAAGGGAAATTTTGTACGAAATGAACCATTTAAGTGCTCATCTTCTTTGTGCTCTGCAGCCACCAAAGTCCCTGCTCTTTGATCTTCTTTCTCGAGGTGGCTAAAAAAATTAGATCTCTGCACCAGGGCTTCTAGCAAAGCATCAGCCTTAGCAACAGCAGAGAGGTTTTCAGGGAAAAGCATGTGTGTTTGCAAAGTTTAATGGTGTCACCCTCCTGTCATATACGCCCCTGCTTTCTGTGCACCATCCCCAATAATTCTGAGAAGCGAGGAACAGCGCGACTGCGCTTGCACGCTTTGTTTTGCACCTGTAATTGCCCAGGTTGCATATACGAAGCCGGTCTACAGCTTTGGAGAGCTCGGCCTGCTGCCTCTCTGGGTTATTAAAGGGACTCAGGGATTTAAAAACAACACTTCTGAGAGGAAGCTTTGCACCTGTTATTGCCATAAGTAAGAGCTCGCATCACCCGGGCGGGCCAGCATAGGCTGCAGCAGCCATGTCATGCACTGAATCAGCCCATGTCAGGCTCTGGTGAGCGAACAGATGGTTTTCAAGCCTCATTTGCCCCTACTTGCTCGTCTTCCACCATGCACAGCTCAGACAGATCATACAGCCGGGGCTCAGAGGTTTTATTTGGAAAGGTGCTAAGTGCAGCAACGCATCCCCCACTCTGTCCCCACACTGAAGGCAGTGGGCATCAAGAGAGCTCTGTACCTGGCAGGGTAAACTCATTAATGTATGTAAATGCAGCAGTGGAAAGGAAAACAAGATGGACGGATGTGTGCTGCTTTGGCACAACTTTGACTAGAAAGGAAAGAAAGTGATGCTAAACTCTGCTGGAAAGGTTGCTCACCTGCAAAGCAGTTGGGACAGGGTATGTCTGTTTTGTGTTTTGCCTCATTCTTGCCTGGTCTTTAGCAGTACCATAATAAAACGGATGAATAATAATAAATCTGTCCCAATGCACATTTATAGTTTAAATCCTGTGCTAATCCTAGCAGTACAGTCTTTTGTACCTGAGAGGAAAGAGGGGGGAAAAAACCCACAACCTTGGCTCTAAGCTAAACAAGTCTCTCCTCTGGAAAGGTAATTAACAGCTGGTCTCCATGGAGCCTTTATCACAAAATCAATAGTAGTCAGTTTTGATTTGCCTTGTTCTTCTTTACTTTGTGCTGCTTTCACTGTTTGTAAAAATGTTTGTGGGTTTGGCCATTGGACTCACATTGGAAAAGAGGGTTGTGTCCGCTGAGGTGCATGAAATCGGGTAAGTTTTCTTTGTATAGAGATTTTGGCACATCTTTGTTTCAGGATTTTACACTACCTTCACTTTCCTGAACTTCCTGTTGCAAGCTGCCAATTTTATCTCCCTTGTGCCATTACAGAAATCACATTAAAATTATGACTTTCCGCTGATGTTAGCCTCAATAATACAGCTTAAGACTTTTCTTTTTTTTAAAAAAAAAGAACTGCTGTGACAGCAGCTGCCCTAAACACAAGAATATTTAGAGATAAAACCAATGGCAAAGTGGAAGATAGAGATGTTTCTATAGCTGTGCACACAGACTTGGATCGCTCTAGAGTCACCTGGAAAGACTTTAGAAGCCTGGAGTGGATTCAGAGAATGACAATTAATGAGATCTAGTAATCATAGAGATAAACGCACACATTTTATCAAAAAGGGAAGGAGCAGATGGACATTTATTGAAATGAAGGTATTCTTGCAAGAGAAGAATTGCACAAGAAAGTTGATGTTAAATGAGTGTTTAAACCAGATGGTCTTCTGGAAGACCATCATAGATATTATCATAGATAACAAAAAAGCTGTTGGGCCTGATGTGGAAATCACTGGATAAATTTCTCTGGCCAGTGTTATGAAGGAGGTCAGACTGGGTGCACACAGTGTTTTCTTCTGACCTTAATCACATGAGCATTTTCATCATCTAGCTGCCTGGTAGGGTCAGCACGGCTTGTAGTTCTCTTTTCATACATCTTCTGAGAAACAAGACGCTTTCTCAGATAGCCTGTGCTACCTCCACAGAGGACTCAGGAATTTAGGCTGACTTCCCATGCCTTTCCAGATCAGCTAACCTCTTGTTTCCTTCCTATCTACCCTTTGCTTGGCTTTTCCAGTTCTCGTTTACCCTGACCTTCAGGGCTGTAGTAAGACAGGACTTGAAAGTGGAGTACGTTCCCTTATCTGTTGGCTGCACCCCAAGAGATCAGAGCTGCCCGGGAACACAGACTTTATGGGGTACCAGGGTGTTAAAGGTTTATTATGTAATGTGCAACCTACACACCATAAAGACCTCCTTTCCTTATTGTCCTCCTTTACACATTTGTTTTTCACCCCTAAGAAACTTGCTAGGCTGCAAACAGGAAAAAAGAATTCAAAGCAAGCCCTGCTGCTTTTACCAACATTATTGACAGGGGACAAACTGTTATCAATAACAAAGCAGAAGCATATAAGGAGGACCTTTTTTCTTATATGCAGCGTACAGTGCTCTGGATTTTTTTCCTATGGATTCTGTATTGGTTTTTCCCCTTACTGTTTGTAACAAAATGGGGAAATGAGATTAAAAATTCAATACTGAATGCAAACAGATCATTTAGGTTATACTTTGTTCAGTAGTGCTTCATGTTTACTTTACCAATATAACCTTTCCAGACATTGGCCACTTCTGGCGTGATAAATAAATATTATCTTTAAAATAGAAGCCTTACATCACTGCATACGTAACAGATCTGAAAACATGGACACTTAATAATCACCATAAACAACAAATTGCCATTTATAGGTACCGAGCTGCCTGTCAAGCCGTGAGCTTTTATATGCACAGAAAGATGAAGAGTGAGAACATGTTGACCGAAAACCACATCTGTAAAAGCACCGTCTCCATGGATTGTTAAGAAATGGAAGTTCTTTAAAAGAAACGTCAGATTTTTCTTTGAAGTTCAGATACTTCTTGATCTTCTTTCTGCTCTCAAAATAAATAAAACCTAGTTCTGGAAAAAATAGAGACAGTAAATGCACCTATATCTAGACATATTTTTAGTTATCAGAGGAAAAATAGTAGCTAATCCAAACTGGGCATGAATAAGGATTTCTCGGTCAGGGTCTGACCTGCCACCACACTGGAGAGTGCTTGGAAATGGAAGCTGGAACTGAGCATCACTGGGACAAATTAATGGTCTCCTTTTACCACCTACTCTGGATTTTAGGGGAGTCATCCCAGCACTGTCAGTCTGGGTTTTTAATTTTAAGAAATACAAAATATCAACAAGTAAGATGCTGTCCCTTCTAAAGTCAATAAAAAGATATTTAGGGAATTCAGTGCTGCCAAGTTCTTGCAATGCAAAAATGAGTTGAAACCACTAGGTTTCTCTTTCATCTCTGTAAATCATGCAGGTTTTTTATAAGTTTGTCTCCAAGCACACAGTTCTGCAAGATCTGAAAGCTTCTCTATAATCTTGAATGGTTCTTTAGCTGATAATAATATGCAAGCGCT
Organism: Calidris pugnax; assembly: GCF_001431845.1. Lineage (NCBI taxonomy): Eukaryota > Metazoa > Chordata > Aves > Charadriiformes > Scolopacidae > Calidris > Calidris pugnax. The sequence goes on along the minus strand of NW_015090774.1, from coordinate 8,802,769 downwards.
TGTTAGAGCATTACAGGCACAATGCTACAACAGTCACAACACTCCATTTTGTAGTGCAAATATCTTTGGCAAAGCAGGTGACTTCTAAAGGTGCTAAGTGTATAGCTGATTTTTATGATTTGCTGGTCAAACTATCAAATGACTATTGAGATGGAAGAATACTAGCAAGAAGCGTGGCCTAACAAAAAGACTGAGCATAGCAATCTGCAGATCTCACATAGAGAGAAATATTTCTCTATATTTGCTCTTACCTACTATGGTAGGGTTGCTATTCCCTATACATTAATTGTAGGAAGTAATACAATTATTTTCCATGTCACGGAAAGGATGTCATATTTTCTTCTCTACTGAATGATTTTTCTTACTCTTTTTCTGTTACAGAACTTGTTTGTGTTCTGTTTCACGCCAAGCTCTGAGAAGCAGATGCTCTTTTGGAAGAGATGGGTTCTTTATTCTTCCAATTTGGGATGATATGCAGAAAGAGATCTTGGATTTTCAGTGTGTAACTACTGGCCAATCTATTAATGCAGCATTCCTGTGATAGATACCTGGGCCAGAACCAGCTCTGCTGCCGAGACCTGAATCTGTTCAGAAGTTTGCAGTTTGATCAATTGCAGTTTTTGGATCCTCTGGCCTTGTCCACCAGGCACAAGAAAACATTGAAGGTAGTAAAGAACAGCTTATTATTGTCATTGTTATTTTTCTAGCAACAGCAATCTGAGTTATAAAAGGAATATGAAAATAGATGGAACAGCAGCAAAGAAAGGCAAAGCCCATGTTTTTATCTATTGACTCCCTCTCATGATTTTCCAAGGATACCTTTAAAAGCAGCCTTTTTTTGCTTCTGTGGAGGGGCTGGTGCAGGGAAAAACTTGGGTTGCTCAAATTGTAAACCTAATTCATGCCTGAGGAGACTGTGTACTGCATCTTATAACTTTGTCACATCGTGCAGCCCAAATATCTCTGTGCTGTTAATGTTTCTGTGTACTTCTCTCAGAGCCACTGTGACTCCAGCTTTAGTGGGGCAGATATTATTTATTCCTTATTCAGAAAGTGAATTCACGTTGAAGTCCATGCGATGTTGCCCTGAACAGGAGCAAGGTAGTAGGTTTGTTAGAGTCTGACTGAATTAACATTCAAATTAATGGGCACTCTTTGGTTGACTTCCAAGGGCACGAAGTTGGGTGGTGCAAAGGAGCATGTAGTGTGGGATGCATCCTCAGCTACTGCGGCCTAAGTCACTGCAGATAATGAAAGTCAATGGGGCTGTGCCAGCTTGTGCCAATAAGCTCATCTCTCTGTGTGGAGATACAGGAATAAAATGTCTTAAGAGTGGAGAGAGCCTGTAAGGACTCACAGGAAAATAATTAGAGCTGTCGGAAGACATTAAATAAGTTCATCAACATTTCACTGGGAAATAGAAAATAATACTTCCAGCTGATTACTTTCAAGCAATTGCATGCTGGCCTGTGCAAAGATTAAATATTTCTCTTCGGAGACCTGTGGTAGTGCTAGCTATAACATCCACTATATACACTGCAAATATTACAGGAAATATTTGAAAGAGCTGTTTAAAACTGTGCAAGTTCAAATTTTTCTATAAGCTCTAAGGTATTTCTCCCTCTACCTGGAGCTAAAAATCTTTCCAAAATTCAGATATGAATTTTTATATGAATCTGTTATATGAATCTTTCCAAAATTCAGATAATGAAACAAATAGCTATTTGACATCCTATCACTGCCACTAGGGAAGTCACTTTGCATGAAAACTGTATCTGCTAAGTACTAATGTTCAGAAGAAAGCCCAGTCCATGTCTAACTCAAGGCAGTATTTATTTGGGGTATTCGTGTTGGCTAATGATAGCCTAACATACCCACCCCAACTCAACCAGGGGCTGCATGCTCGTGGGACCCTTCTCCAAGTAAAACACCTATTGAAGATGTGGCACTTCTTTTTTTGGAACAATACTAAAAAACCTCTGTATGGCTTTCTAGGAATCTGCAGGGATTTCCAAGACTGGCTAAGAACTTTTCCCAGTGTCTACAAGGGGCCCCGTGCACAGTCTTTCACAGCGATGAGCTTGGGATGATCTAGGATGGTTGGTGGCTGCCACATATCTATCAGGGAAAGGGATGTTCTGTACTTTTGCTAGCACCACTAGCACTGAGTCTGTAGGAAGAATTACACCTTCTAACATGGCCATATTAATCATTAATTCAGTGGCATAGGTTCCTGAATGCCAGCGGGGTGAAATAAAAGTGCATAAACAAAGTAGTCTAACAGCTGCCATACAGCTCTTTGTATTAGTAAACCAGCATAACTTGGGGTCAGAGCAGATTGCAGCAGGGAGAGCCACAAGTGCAGCAATGACTTCCCCTCTTGCCTGTGCAAACTATACAGGCACAGCTTGGTTCTGATCCTGGGCTCAGGCACGCTGCTCTAAACACACCACATCAGAATTTCTGTAACTTCCCAGCTGTCACACGTGAGTGCCATCCAACGGTGAGGAGCTGGCAGAGGAAACTGAGGCAGATGGCTTCTCAGACCCTTCCTCATCCAAAGGGCTTCAAGTCCTTGTGTTTCTCTGGAAATCTGTCTGCATTTCCATTCCCCAGCAGGGAATAAGGAAGAGAATGACATCTACCACCTTATTCTCCCATGGCTGCGTCCCATGATGGCTAAAGTCTAAGGTCAAAGCCCTTTCTTTTATCCCCTACAAAAGGGAAATGTAGGGGATAAACTTTCTTTTATCCCCTACAAAAGGGAAATGTGTGCTGAGGCCTCCTGCATCACCAGCATGTCTTGTTTCCACCTCACACCTTCCCACTCATTTTCCTCCAGCCTTTCCACTGCTTTTCCAGCTTTGTACAAACACTTCAAAATCTGTCTCAGCTTCATACACCAAGTGCACAGCAATGCCAGGATTGGCCAGGGTTATCAGCAGGAAGTCTTGAATCCTGCACCAGATGGCTGAGAGAGTCTAGCAGCTCCTAACAGTGGGGGAGGCAGAGGAGTGACAGCCTGCCATGGCTATAAGGAAATATTTTTTTGCTCCACAGCACACTTCTCTCACCATTTGCAGAGTCCCTAAGCCATACGGTATGCTGTCAGAAGAAACAAGCTCTGGGGAGGGAAGCGGGGAGCACCATTTCAGATGATGGGCTAGCTGCCTGTGGGAAATTTTGACTTCTCTTCCCCCTGCCTTCCATGTTTTAGCACTGGCTGTTGTGGAAGCAAGAGGTTCGTGGAAGAGCATTGCTCGTTCTTCCTAGATGTTTCTGAGATAAAAAGAGTGCCAGAATTAGCTGATTGAAAATGAAATCTGGGTGTTTTTTTTTTTTTTTTTTTTTTTTTTTTATTATGGGCTACTTTGGGGTTGGGGCATGGTTCTGAGTGCTGGGAAAGGGCCTTGCTGAGGACAGTCATTTTTTGCCTACCATTACAACAGCTGCCAAAGGGGATAACTGCTTATACACTATTTCTTCAGCTTTCAAAGCTTTTAAACTGCCCCTTCTCTTGCTCGTGTTGATGAGACAAACTGTAGCTTGTCCACATTGCTTGAACCTGACCTCAAATAAATTAAAGCAGACCATGACAACTTGTTCCCCACACCACAAAGCCACTGTAAAACATTAGCCCTTTGTGAAATTGGGCTGCAGAAACATAGGGAAAGTGTGTGCACACTGCATAATGTGTAGAAAAATGAGCTAGGTGAGATCCTTCCTGGCAATTAGTTAGCTGTAGAAGCTAGCTGTGCTTCTGGCTATACAGGGCCAGGCAGGGTGTGTGACTTGGCACTGTCTTAGCTGAGCTGCTTGACATTGCTTGCTCAGGACAACCTGACTACCTCCCTCCCCACTCTACTGCTCTGCTGCAGAGCTGGAAACAGAAACTCAGTCTCCCAAGTCCTGGCCAGTCTTCGTGCTTGACCGGAAAGATGAAGAACATTGGGAATGTCAAAGCTTCATTTCACAAGGCTGTTGGCAGGGACTGTGCTATGAAGAAATGGTGTCCCAGTAGATTCATAAGCAAATACTGCCATAAAATGAAAGTTATTCTTTCCTTGGGCAGAGCTTATCAATCTGATAATGCATGTATCCAGATTTAATTTATGCTTCCAAGTAAACTGGCATTTAGAGCATTTTCCATGTATTTTTTCTTATTGTTTGAGCAACCCTAATGTGGACCAAGCATAGATTCGGCAACATTTCAAATAAACGGGCTCTCTGCCCCAAGAAAAATTCTCCAAAGTGACTGAGATCTCCATAATTCAAACTGATACGTTGGGAGAACTAGAGATGTGTTCAGCTCAAGATGTACGGTGTTGTGGCAATAACATTAGCAGCACCAACTTGAACAGGTGAACAAAACGATGAAACACTTTCGGATGAGCATGAATCAAAACCTCGGGGAACCTGGGGCAGGTTCAGGGCAGGATCCATGCTCTGCATGTTATAGCCCTTCTGCCAACCTTGGCACTGTTCCCATACAGCCATATTGTGGTATTACAGATCATCTGACAAGAAACGGATGTCCTACAAGCACAGCCAGGAAGAAAACCGTTCCCTCCCCAAAAGACCGTGCAATTCTTCACAGATCATCAGGATTTTCCTTCAAAGCTTGCCACTAAATTCCTGTCTCCAGCATGTAAGTGCATTACTTAACGTTGAGCCTCAATGGTTCGGGATTGATTTTTCAGCATTCTGATCCCTTCTATACTAAGATACCTACTCCCACAGTGAATGCCTTCAGTCTCAGACTATGTAGTGCGAGCAGCCTGGGGGGCTCAGCATGCTGGATGAACAACCTTACTCTTGCCATGAGAGAGTTCTCTTGGCATGGCTTATTCTCCCTGGTATAGTGGCCAGGAGAAACCAAAGACCTGGAGCTACCCAGAAAATATAGAAGCAGACCCTCAAACCACCCCCTGTCCACTCTTCCATAGATGAAAGAAGTCTCATTGGGATGAAGACCCCTGTTATCTTTTCTTTCTGTTCTCTAAATGTGGTGTTCAAAGTTTCTATAAACCTTTTGAGCAGACGGTGGTTTACCTACACACCTAAGCAGGAGAAAGGATATTTGGCTACCTTGAAATCATTTCCTTTTTCTTCATCTTTCAGCATTTTTGCTAGACAACCAGAGAACCTAAACAGTATCATTTGATAGAGGGGATTGAATCACACCCTGCAAACACAGAGCAGGTGGAGCAAATAACACATATTCAAACTGTAAGCTGCAATAGGTTTACATTTGCATTTACAGCTGAAAACTCAACAGTTGGCTCGAGGCCATTCATGCACAGAAGAAAAAAATACATCATCAAACACAGTATTTTCTAGGAACCACATATTCATGTTTATTTTAAAAGCAGTCTTTAAAAAGGGAAACACTAAGAAAGTGAAATATCAAATATGGGCATCTAATGCTTATTTCACATTGAACATGTAATTATTTTTTCTCTAGGTATTTATTACAGGTTTGAAAGAACTTGTTTGTTTCCCCTTAAGTTGTTGCAAAAACAAACAAGCAAGATTGTTACTACTGTTGCAGTAACAAACACAAACAAACAAAAATATCTCATCCCATTTCAGTTAGCTAAATGAAGTTTGTGGTTAATTGCTTTTCTAATGACTTTGGACCTAAGGATGATAGTGTTGGTGGAAGGAAGGAAATTATATAGTAGATGACTGCTGATTAAATTATTATAATGCTGTGGCAGGGAAGAGAGCTTATCCTGTAATAAGTATACCCAAAATATGCTGAGAAGGAAAAAATGCAAGTCTGAATGAGCTTGTTCCTGCTTGCATTAGGGGTTGTGGTTGTGGCATACCAAGGTGAACTCAGGTCCTTTGCTAATGGCCCAGCTGTGTCCTATTTTGAAGACACAGGTGGAGGTATAGGGTCCTCCTGAGCTGCCTGGGCATCGTGGTGAGCTCGTCTGTGAGCAAAGGAATCTCTCTGGGGGTGCTGTAAAACCAGCATGAGGAGGGCAATGACAGGGCATCTTCTAGTTCTCATCAAGCCCCTGAGAGGCTCAGGTCAGTTTTGGGGAGAAGGACTGGTAGCTATATTATTCCACTGACACTTTTTATTCTCTTCTCTAACCTACCCCCCTTTTCTCATGGTCTGCTCTCCTGGGCTATCTTGTGTCAAGGCTCCTTTCTCTAACTGGGGTTACATCAAGCTGTGGTCTAAGTTTGATTCTCTCTGAAGTGTGAAAAACTCATTCCTGGTGTCAATTTGTATTGTACCACATGGAAACCAAATCCCTTTTCTGCTGAGAGCTAAACAAATGAAAATGTGCACACTTTTTCTGCATGTTGTCTTTAAAATTACTTGGTCTCTTTTTTGAGTGGAGTGGTTATATTTGTTGGAATGTGCAAATGGTTAAAAAAAACCCACGTTTTTCAAACAAAAAATAGGTTTATCAAATCTTCACTGCCCTTCCTTGATTGGAGGCTGAGTTTGGCACATCTCAAGCTCTAAGGGGAAGAGGGAGAGCAGAACAGCAGTGAGAATAAACTGCAGTATTTACAAACTGCTATGTTTGTGTAGGTAGTCCCCAGCACTATGGGCACCTATGCCCTTGTTTCATGCTGCATTTTGAGATGCACAGGGTTACTTCGTAACACAGATCCAAGATGATGAGAGAAGGACTGAGCTAGAGTCAGGGACTTTCACTGCCAGAAGCAATAAGAACACCATGGCCTTAAATTCTGCTGCTTGGTCCTAGTCGTTCTCATGGTGGAAGCTGTTATTTTGCTTTTTGGCCCCCTGCCCATCAAAACTAAACATGCAATTAATGTTAAAAGGAAAATGGGATCAAACCAAGACCTTCTTCCTTGTGAACCTTTAGGACTGAAAGGTTTTTCTTCTTCTGTTCTAACAGACCCTGGCGCAAAGCCAGAACAATAACAGGCAGCTGGTGTGGAGCCAAGGTTTAAGCCTTATACCTGACAAGGCTGTTATAAATCTAATATGCCCTTGTTTGTATGCCTTACTGTGCCTAGAGATGGTAAGGAGGCTGGCACCTGGGTGTTAGTTCATGGCATGCAAAGGCTGGAGCTCTTCTTGCAGAGGTTGCATGTGTGATGTGTATATCTAGCATCTGTTACCTTATATTGATCTTCAATATCACATTTTAATGTATTGCTTGCCAGTGCCAGGGTTATGGAGTTACTGCAGGTGAATGCTACCAAGTGTTATATATTTCAGCAGTGATCCACTTTCACATTAAAGTGCACAGTAAAGAAAAAAGACATTTCCTGCTAGCTTTTGGAAAAAAAAAAAAGAAAAAAAAAAGCCAATGAGATTTAATCTACTATGACTGGAAACTTTCCACAGTTTCCTTTTAAAATTGCAATCAGACACATCATTGTTGTTTCTGTTTCATTTGGTCACAGTGATGGGAAGGACTTCACAAACCGTCTTCATGTCTCTTGGGCTAAAGGAGGTGAAACAGAATGGAAACAAGAGGCAAAATCACCCATTTCACTCCTTTTCCCAATGCCCCTGAAAAACCACCTGTTGAAACTACATCTGGCCGAAGCCTGAATGCCTGCCTCTGCCTCTGCTGCACCAAAGGTGAGCAAATGGCCATCATCGGGGGCTGTAGACAGCTTGCGGGGGTGTGCAGAGGGATGGGTGTCCACACCTCCCCATCTGGCTGGTCACACAGGCTCTGCTTGCTGCAGGGGGTGTCCTCTGACTGTACCTGAGCCTGCCTTGTGTTGATCTGCAACATAGTGAAGCTGGCCTAAAGAGTGCCGCTGGAGCTGCCCTACAGTCCAGTCTCCCTTGGTTATATGGGGTCAATTTACCTCTTAACTGGGTAGAAACTGGGCACAGGAATAGCTAGGAGAGGGAAGGGGTTGGACAAGCTAAGAAAGAATGTAAAGGGTCAGAACAAAGATCCAGTTGCCCCACAATTTGCATAACCAGTTTTTCTGAGGTCCTCTCTACCCATGTTTGCTACTTGCAAAAACCTATCATGGACCAACAGCCTGGCTAAGGCATAGTTTTACTCATTTGGTTAAACTATTGTGTCTGGCTATGAGACAAATTTGTTTTAAACTAGTTTGGCTGGAATGAATTAAACCTAATTTTGAAGGAGCTATCAATCTTAAACTAGTTTTTAAAATGCTACAACCACATGTAAAATCTTGATCCAGTTTAAGTTCTTTCAGCTGGTTTCTATTTGTACAGCTGTGGCATCAAGGATCATGCAACCACAGCATGGGAATCAGTTTGAGTAAAAATGAAAAAAAAAATATCTCAAATTTAGGCCTTTTTCTCGAGGTTCTCTTGTATGGGAATTATGTAAAAGGCGAAGTGCCAAACAAGGGTGCAGTTCTGAAAGCAGGTAGGCAAACCTCAGCAGTGATATGGTGCTGACTGTGTGGGTAAAGCATGTAGACATATATTGATTTCCAAATCAATGTTCATGTGCTCTTTGCTAAAGATTTCCTACAGCAGGGAGTAGAGGTAGTCAAAGAAGGCATATTATTTTCCTTTCTCTTTTCATCTTTGTTTGAGCATTGAGATACTAAACATCTTTGTAGCCAATTTAAGTCCTTTTAGCAAAAAATAACTTTTGCAAAGGTTTTTTTGTCACCAAAATTCACAATTTCAAAACCAAATAATATTAATGTGCAATATTTTAAAATTGTGACTAATCCTAGGAAGCATCAAAAGATTCTCATTTTTATGAATGAATAAAGCTGTGCTCAAAAGCTTGGAAAATGTGTGGTTTCCATTAAAAATTTATGAAGATTTAAGGAGTGAGAAATCCCATAAGCATAAGAAAAACAGAAATTGCAATACATTCCATGTTACAACTCTGAATGCCATTAGGCTTACACTGGAAACTGTATATAATATTCGCAGGTTAGAAACCCATTTCAGTTTTCTAATGCTGTTCTTGACAGTATAAATGCATGAAATCATGACAGATTAGGCACTTAAAGCAGGGTTTTTTAAACGTCTGGGAGAGAGGGATGTCTGAGAATCCCTGAGGCAGCTTTTACAGTTTTGCATTAGACTTTTCTCCAGCTCTCCAAACAAATGTAGTGTGTGGCTGCCATTGCATGGGAAGATGAAGTAAATGACAAACACAGAGAGCCAGCATTGGTCAAAAGTTAAAGTGATCTTGAAGTCCTTTAATGCCTTGGCAGGAGTAACCAAGCAAAGGGCCAAGTGGGACTCTTGATGGGGGTGGCAGAGACTTGGAAGAACTGCAGGTACGCAGCATAGAGTGGAGTGGGGAGATGAGCTTTGGCAAGTAGAGACACCCTGAAATAAGCAGCCTGGAAAAGATAGTAAAAGACCTGATGCTGGAAAGGAACACCACAGAGAAGAAGCAGATGGGTCATGCCTGTATATCTAAAGGTTAAAAAAAGTTCATTGAGTTTTCAATAAGTAGCTGGGAATTAAAAAAGAGCTCCATTCCTTTAACTGAGGAAGGCAAAGAGGGGCAGCCTTGATCTCAGATGAAAGAGTGGTGGTGTTTATGTACAAAGCAGATTCTGTCCAAATGTCCAGGCTGTTCCTCTGCTGCCACTCTTCCATCGCGTCTCCGTGTGACAAAACCATCTGCCTTCTCTGTCAGTGGGAGAGTCTAGCTATTAAAAATCATGCTTCTCAAAGTGTACCCAAAGGAACTGCAAAATGTTCTGCACTTCTACCATAAATTATATATTTTTTAAGTAATTATAGGTCAGTATATTGTGTTATTTTTTGCTGATGCTTTATGAAGGCTTTTACAATCTGGAACTCATAAAGTTCCATATTTTTGCACTTTATGCTGTTAACTTGTAAGCCGAAGGGTGAATTATGAGGACTACAAGCATTTTGTCTTGTTAGGACTTAAACCAGAATGTGCCAGTTAATGCTAATGACTGTAAAATGGAAGCTAGAGCCCCTTTTGCAAAATGACAGTTCAGTTTATACAAATGAAATATGAAGAAGGCAACAAATTTTGAGTAACATTTAAGAACTAAGCAAGACAAAGAGGTGTGGTGTTTGCCCAAAAAGCTTAATGAAATTGCCGTTTCCTTCCCCAGCACAGCACGCAGACGTTGCACTAAGCAATTAACTTGGTACCTTTGGATTGCTCCCAAACTATATTTGACTTCATTGCCCACCCACAGAGGAATGACTGCTGCTGTTCCCACTGGTGGCAGGAGTGTGCAGTCAGATCCTACGCTGACCATGTGGATCTCAGGCAGGGCTTTCTAGGATCTTGAATTAATTGCTCGTATATTCTGAAGTTGTAATCTTCTCCTTCTCACAAGTTACCCGTTTCATGGCTTAAACCACCCACAGTTCTCTCTTGGCTGGAAAAGAGTGGGTCAGATTTTCTAGGAAATTAACCCTTTAGAAGAGCTGGTCCTGTAGATTTCTTATATGATCTGTCAACCCTGGAATATGTGTAGGAGTCCGGGAGACAAAGATTAAAGTTCTTCTGGAGCAATAACTTGCTATACAAAAGGAAAAGGCTCCATCAGCAGATACTGAGACAGTAGCCGTTGTCCCAAGATCAAAAAAAACCAGGTGGTTCAGTCATCACTGCTGCCTGATTTGAATCGGGCAAGATAAGAGTGAGAAGTTCAGATGGCCTACATACTAGCAAGTACAGCTACAGGACTAGTGGTCCATCTTGCTCATGATCTCTGTGGTCAGTGAAGAGTTAGCTGACAGAGCGTGACAGAGCTCCAGCTGAGGCCCAGTACAGACCGACTACCAAATAGCGAAGGAGTTGAACAAACCTTAAGCCCCTTTTGAACCTGAGGAAGAGCTGGCACCACAGAGCACTCTCAGATTCGGGCCTCGTTTGATTAAAGGGAAGGTTGTCTGTGTTTCTGTCCGCTATTTTTAATGGCTTTGTTTTGTTCCAAAAAGTACTCTGTCTTTAAAAGCCCATAGTTTTGTTGCATGTGCAACAGATAGGATTCCTGAAATCTTGACGTTTCATGAGACAAGAAAAATACTTCACGCCTAAGGAACTTCTTACTGAAGTAAGAAACAAAATTCTAAAAGCAGGAAAAAATAAAGCTTGCTTAGAGATAACTGCCATGGGAAAACCAGCCTACACTGGTACCCTGTGAGAAAAGCTGAAAATCTGATTTGAACAATTATCAGCAACCATGGTCCCACGATACAGCTGAAAGTGCTTGCTTTGCGGAGATCTTCCTGGAGAGGAATACCTTACAGACAGGAGTTTGTTTCCCCCATGCTTAAATCAGGGGAAAATCTAATTACATTTGGACTCTCTCCTGAGTAAGATACATCCTGAATTAAATAAAGATGGCAGACCCTGGCCTAGGACGAGCCACAAAATACGTGTCAGTGTAGCAGCATTTACTTTCAGGTAGTTTAGTGTCGAAGTGCTTGCGGCCAGATCTCTACTTCCTCTGTAAGTGGAAGACTGAAGAGAGGGATGCTAGGAGCTGTGAGAACACCTACCAGTGTATGCAGTTGCCAGATATAACTATCTGGAACATTCCACGTTTGTTTGAAAGATTAAAACACAATGTTAATGACCACAAGGATTAACATTTTGAGTTCTCAGAAAATACAGGAATTGAGATTATCTGTGCAATCTTTATTTAGGTACCTGTGTATGTCTCTTGTGTTAAACCCTGGGCATCAAATAGGAAGTCTGGAACTGACCCAGAACCTTTGACTCATTCTCTAATGCTTTAAGCCCAAAAGAAACGCACCCTATCTTTTCCTGCAGTTCTCTTCCTCATGCACTGCTCACTCTGTGCACTCCCTGAGCTAACAACCTTCCAGGGCCACCACTAAGAAAATAAAGGTTGTGTTGGTGTTTTATTGGAAAGAAGGCATTAAGATCTGACACAGACTGCTAACACTTACGCTAGGGAAGTAACTAGTAAAAAAGAAATAACAAAGCAATAGCTTTTGGCTTATGTAGACTACCTGCTAGACGTTGATGCGTATGTGATTCTTCCAGTACACAATCTCCAGTCATCTGCAACATGATGCTCTGGCAGAGATTGGAGTCAGTATGTTAAAGAACTAGGGTCATAGTTCCCTAAAAATGCTTGAGAAGGTCACTTCATGGATGAAGTAGAGAAAACAAAAAAAAAAAAAAAAGAAAGGGAAAAAAAAAAAAAGCTTTAGGTAGTGGTTTTACTTTGGTGGAGAGTTCAGAAGATATCTGGTTTCCTTATCCAGATCAGTTTGTCCAGCCTTTGTATTTCTGGTTTAACACAATCTGAAAGGAAGTTACTGGAGAAATTCTCACAAAAGAAGGCAGATGGCCACTGATAGCTGATGCAAAATTCTTGAGAGAAGAGACCTTAGCTCTGAAGTGTGTCTCCTAATGCGAGGAAGGGCAGTGCCAACCAGAGCAATGGGTGCTGTGTGACAGGTTACATTATGAATGAGACATTAAGTGTATTCAGTTGCGTGACTGAAGAAGTGGAGTGTTTTATATACACCTCAGTGCACTGTTAGAGGTGCTGGTAAGGATGTTGAAGCTATACTTGGCTGTAAGCATTCTAGCAGATGGAAAAGGCAGCAGGAGGAATCTGAAGAAGGCCACTAAAGGAAGAAGCATGTTATTGTAGAGAAATGGTTGGGTACACTCCACCGACATTTCTGATCAATCTAGGAGGTAACTGGTGGGGGATTCAGTTAGGTTGGCAGTTTGGACACCACAAATTGAATCAGAGGAGCTAATCTGGGATACTCTGGTTTCACATACAGATAACAGGAAGAGCTTGGTCCCCCACCACATGGCTCAGAAAAACTGCATGAGATGCTGCCTCCCCTGCTGAGCGGGCACCAACCTTCCCAACTCTGTAAAGGGTAGTGCCGTGTCCTACAGGCGAGAGCTGTCTGATAGGCAGTGTTAGAAACCTGCTTGCCCTGTATTTGTGTATGAATTGTACATATGCATGCGTGTGTTTCAGTTAGGACTGCACATAATCATACCCCGAAATGGCTTCCTCCTCCACACCATGTCCCTCTTTCTTTTAACCTCTGATTCCTTCAGGTCAAGGGTTGTCTCACCCATTTGCCAGCTGTGCGTTATTGTAACACAGATTAGAATAACTGCTCGGGGTTGTGCTGACGGATGCTTGTTGATTCTTGAAATCTTGCCATGATGCCTGAACCAAGTTTTTATTTCCTTTCATCAAAAATACCTCTTTCCATTCTGAGAGCAAGGCAAGGCTAATCATTATTATTATTCCGTAATGGAGTGATAAAACACAGTGACACACACGATGCAGCTGTCACAGCTTCTCTCAGCCAACCCCTCAGCCCTGTCTATTTCTTTACGACAGTTTTAATGACAGTGCTGTGCTGATGTCAGGGACGGGAAGGGCTGTAGGAGGGGCAGAGCATCACGTAGTTTGTCCTGTTGCCCAAGGCGACTGAGTAGGCACAGACCTTTGCAAGCTGCATGGAAAAACATTTTTTTCATGGCCCTTGTCTTGCTTAATTATCACTTCAGCAAGATATTTTCATTTATTTTTTCCCCCCATCCCTGCCTATTCTTTATAAAGATGTCTCCTGGAGTAGAAAAGGTCAGCTGTACAAAAAGTCATAGCAGAAACTAATGCTAAATAAAGGTTAGGTGATTTGATTTGACTCCTGTGTAAACAGCAATTGTGCTTTCTTCTTTATGATTTATTAATGAGGGAACTGACAGAAATGTCTATATTTAGATTCTGTGAGAGATTTCATTATAACGGGTTCTTGAGACTTTTTCTTTGCTTGAATAAGCCCGATTCAGTCCAGAAGGACTTGCCCATGGCTGTAGAATGCCTCTGCTTTGCTTATGGAGCTCAACACAGCTTTCACCCCTGTGAACAATCATAGAATCATAGAATGGTCAGAGTTGGAAGGGACCTTAAAGATCATCGAGTTCCAAGCCCCCTGCCATGGGCAGGGACACCTCCCACTAGACCAGGTTGCTCAAAGCCCCATCCAACCTGACCTTGAACACTTCCAGGGATGGACCATCCACAACTTCTCTGGGCAACCTGTTCCAGTGTCCCACCACCCTCTCAGTAAAGAATTTCTTTCTAGTATCTAACCTGAATCTCCCCTCTTTCAATTTAAAACTATTACTCCCTCATCCTATTGCTACATTCCCTGATAATGAGTCCCTGCCTAATGTGTATATCCAGAGAGGTGCAGAGTCAAACAGGCCACTGCTTGAAATCAGTAACCAAAATGTTAATCCAGCCAAACTGGTCAGCAACTTTTAAAGAGGTGTAAGCTCCGCACTTGTTGGAAAAGGACATTAAAAATCGCTTTATCTCTATTCTCTGTCATCAGATAAATGCAAATTTTTACAATGGGCCATATTCCCCATTTGATTTCTAGGAGTGACTGCAGCTACTTGAGACCAAAACTGACACGGGTTAGAAAGGATATACACTTAAGGGGCTAGAAGGAAAAAGTAGGAAGGAACTTTACTTGATGTTCTGAAAGCACAGAGAGAAGCCCTGGTAAAAACAAAACTACAGTGTAGGTGCTGAACCCTCTAGGCTTCTGTTACTTGTTTTTTACCTAATACACCTTCATCTTCCAGCCACTCAGTGTGTGAAGTTGTAAGCCTTAAGAATCCCTTACATCTCACTGTGTGCGCTTAATGATACGATACTTAAACCGGCTGCCACATCATCTTCCTTTTGGTCTATTGAACTGGACAGTGTGGGGCTCAGATGGTCTGTCTCTACTCCAAAGCATCAGCAAGTAAGAGCCTCTTGGATAAAGGTGCTATAAAATAATAATCACAGGGGGATAGAGGGGGAGGACTTGCAGAAACAGAGTGGGGTTAAAGGGAGATTTTAAGTTATAAGACTGGAGGAGAAAGGGAGTATCATTTCAGTTGCAACAGGCTGAACATTGCTGATGAGTACCAAAAAGCCAGACAGTTTTCACAACAGGCTTCTACCTTTTTCTGTCCATTTGTATGCAACACATCACACGTTCATGCTCGTGGAGAAAGTGACCTTACACAAGGGAAAGCGAGAGTGAGCCCAACCGCTGTGCTGCTCCAGGGCAGCCAATCCACAGCCGCTGCCTTGTTGCTAAATTAAGCAAGAGGCCAGGGTTTGAAGCAGACATGGGCTCAAGGCTTCATAAATCAAATTTCCCTGCAGCAATAGAAGCTTACAGAGAAAAAGCAAACAGTGCTCTTGCAAACCCATTCATGCATTTCCAGACTGGGCTTTTTTTTTTTTTTTGGCCATTTCTGAATAGTTCAGAGCTATTAGTAAATAAATGTTGCAACAGATTTTTACTACATGATAATGGAGCACTTATACTATTACTGAAATATTTACTGAAACTAAACAGTATTATGTGTGCAAAACCCAAATCTCATCTGCAGGAAAACTGAAACAGACGCAGTATAAATGTTGGATCATAATTATCCCTAATTGCAAAAGCTTTGAACTAAAAAAGAATTGAATCCTTCCACTTGCTGGGCTTGATTTAGCACTTCATTAGTCAGATTTTGCACCAGTTACAGAGCTGATTTGGAATTCAGCTGGAGTAGCACAGCAGTGAATAATGGTCATGCTTTACAGATGTACTGCTTGTGGAATTGGAAATTTTAGGGCTTCTAAGGTTAACTTCTAAGGACTGCCAACCAGGCTCCACCTGAAGCTCCTCTCAAGGGAAGAATCTCCAGGCTATCACTGTTGTGGGTAAAATTTTAATGGTATCTTCAAGCTATCAAGTTGTCCTGCAGGGATACTAGACCCACTTGAAGTTCTCAGCTGGGAAAGGTTTTGGTGTATCCTGCATAGATGCTTTTCTTTCAGTCACAGTCTGAAGAAAATTAGGCAGGGTCCTGGAGCCATCTGCCTGGTTTCTGCAGGAAACCTTCCCACTTTGCCTGTTCAGCTGCTCAGTGACCTACTGCAGCATTACCTATGTGGCAACAGAATTTCATTGGTAAAGCCTTGTGCAAATATGTAAATATGGAATAAGGAACAATGTGTGCCAAATGAGTTTACAGTCTCCATTACAAGTTATTCTCTTGTGTGGGGCCACTCAGCCTTTCCAGGACAACCTGTTTTTCTGAGGCCACTGGTTTTTATGTTTCCTGCTTCAGTAGTACCCACGTTGTGGTAAAATCCATGAAAGTATTTCTTCTATCTTTCAAACCTTGAAAAATCTTCCTTTTGAATTAAGCCTTGGAGTATATTATCTTATTGTAAGAAGGACATGTTTTTATTTATAGCAACTGAAAGGCCTACTTCTTGTTTCTGAAGCAGAACTGAGAAACAATTGGTTTTCATACCAGCGTTGAAAAGAGAAGTGGTAGAGAAGCACTGGGACCTTATCCATGCCTTAGGTACAGTTCCACAACAGCTTAGGCCAAGTCTATGATCTGGAAGTTTTGGTTCTCTTCCTACTCTTCACTTGAGGTGGGGGGGTGTCCCTACACACCTGTGGTGAGATGGTCTGGAGAGCTGGTATAGCTAAAATTACTAATTTGGAGGGTGATAGTTTTTGCCTGGATTAGCCCTTTAGTCCAGCTCACAGTGGAGGCAAGGGAGCGTTTATGCTGGTCTGGGGTGAAGCAGGAGTGTGCAGCTGGGGGGTGGAAGAGGCAGGCAGGGCTGTGGCCAGTGCAAAATGTCCCGAAACTACACTCCCACACATCCTTCTGGCAGCCCCCAAGCAATGACTGTGTCAGTGGCCCCTTTGCTGAAGGATGAGACCAAAGGTAATGGAGTGAACTCCAATGAATTTTGTTAATTCAAGTATCCTCCACAATGGGATGATTGCATCCAAAGTGCTGTTGGGCATGGACCTGGAGCATCCTACCTGCCAGCCAGCCATGCCCAGGAATTGCTTGGGAGAGTGCTAGCTGGCACTGGTTAAAATAGTGAAATACATGAAGGCACAATGTTCTGGTCTGGGAGGTTACATCAGCATGCCCCCTGGAACCCCCAGGAGATTGAACTTTGCTAGATCAACAGGAGTTATCCAGAAAAAAACATAGTCCCACTGCATGCCCTGTATTGTATGAGCCCTCTGGGTTGTGTGACAATCAGAAAATCCATGTAAATGGAGAAAACTATCTTATATAACCGCCTTTTTTTTCCCCTGTTGAATTCACTCTGTACCTTTATTTTATGTGTCTGAAATGGCTGTGCTTGCTCCTGCATCATACAGGCAGGGAAAAGTCCTGGAGGAGAGTGGGCTAAGTCTGGGCTCAGTGGCTATGGAAAGCAAGCATATTGCTATCCTCTGTGGAAACATGATTATAACAAGTCAGTAAACAAACATGCAGAGCAAGAAAAAAATCCACACACTGCTGACTTATACGGAAAAGCAGCGTGTTGATTACTCTGCAAACACGCTACATCTTCTTTGTATGAGAGGCTTGAAATTAACTCATTTGTCTCCATTCTCTTCACATTTTTCTTTAACTTCTGAAGAGTAAGTTCAGACAGAATATGCAAGAAGCTATTTGACAGAACTGACCATGTAAATATTTCCACCTTACTCCCATATACAGAGGTGACATTTTCTCAACCAAAAATAATTGACTGTATAGGAGAGACCTCACTAGGAATATGTTGGGCTGCTCAGTATTTTCCAGTTTAAACATTTGAAAACTGTATGAGCTCTAATGTTGTTGTGAGACATTTCTAATTGTTGATTTTTTTTCCCAGAGAGTAGGGTGCCGAGGTTTTTTTATTAGGGACTCAGTACTGCTCATCCTTGAATATTACAAAACTCCCAGTGAGTTTCGGAGAAGGAGCTGACTTTGCCTTATCTCTCCCTAGCATGGGATGCATCTTCTTGCATCTTCTTTCCCCCTGAACGCTCATCCCTTACACAAGGCTAGTCTGTGCCAAGCAGTTAAAAAACTTTTAAAAAAATTGAACTTCAACTCTGGCGAATGTTTCAAAGGGCAGTATATCTAGCTTAATTCTATAAAGACTCATTTATCTTTTAGGAGCATCCCTAATGTCAGAGATGTCTCGTTCTGTAGCGTTAAAGGTGCCAAATCCTTCACAGTCACTTTGACTGAGTTTAGGTCATCCGTGCCATTTTCTTTGAAATATGAGGTACAATGTGACTTAAGGCACTGCTTGAAATGTCTAGCCCCAGGCCCTGCTCCTGACCCTGCCTTCACCCAGTAGAAAACTAGGTCCAAATGTTATAAACCAGAAATGAGTAGAAGCACATCCTCAGGACCGATATCTAGGAGTTGGAACCACTGCAAGACGTGGTGGTGGGGTCACTTTGGGGTGCAGAGCTGTGGCAGGCCCACCCCAGTACCCTGTAACAGAGGAAGCATTTTCACACCCCTGCACCAGATGCAGAAGTGCACCCAGGCCTGGAGGGGCAGAAGCAGTAGGACCACCTAGAACACAGCTGCAGGAAGAAACCTCCCCAGCTGAGGGAGAAACCAAGCCTTTCTGAGAGAGGCTGGCCTTGATGAGGAGGCCCATCTTGGGTGTACTGACTCGACCCAGTTATATGTACCCAAGGGTAAAGGGTATGTATGTCGAGACCCTTGTCATCTAGCAGAAATCCTCATCAACCCCGTGGTGCTGCTTAACAGAGGCCCTACAGCAGCACAGGGCAACCAGGCAAGCACATACTGTGCAGATTCTCCTGTGCTCTGCCACTGTGATGGCTCATACCCATGATGTGGAAGGGACTGTCTCTGGAGATGGTATGGTTAATCCCTGCAGTTGTGCAATGCAACTGAATGCAGGAGACAATATTGCTTTTATTTCTCTAGCCCCTTCTCATCAATCTTGGCAAATAAATAGGTTTGTCTCCTCACTCCACTTTTCTCTTGACTTAAGTAAATGAGACTAAAAAGAATCTGCCTCTGACTGTGCTCAGTGGAACCCAGGTCCCTTCTTAGCAATGCCGCTGGGATCAGAGAAGCATTGCCAACCATTAAGCTAGAGTGCGAGCACAATGGGATCCAGCGTTGATTATAGTTTTTAATAAAAAGCCTCAAACTCTTTGATGGATTCTTTAATGCTATCAAGATACTACTTTTTCTTCTATTCCCCACCCTTATTTCAAGAGAGCCATTCAGTGCATTGGTGATATCCAATTTATTCTTCTACTTGTGAGTGATAACCTCTGTTAGCAGTATAAATTGCACCCGTTGCCCTTGGCAGAATTCTCAACAACTCTCCTGCTGCCTGTTAAAGCAGTTTCATAAATAGACACAGTTCATTAATATACACTTTCTAGAAGACTAATTGAATTTTTCCAATATATCCCTCAGCAGCCATTGAATTATTTAGCTGGTGGTGGATGTGTACAAGCTCATGGGCAGTGATGCTGAAGAGTCACCAGTGGCTGAGTGAAAGTACAGGACGTGCTCTGCTTATGTGTTGGTTGAGATGCTTCAGAAAGTCATGCTCCTGAGAAAGCAGGCAAAACAGGAAGTTCTTGTCAGCATCATCTTGCTGTGACAGTGAGGCTTGCTTGTGGGTCAAAAGACTTGTCAAAATCAACTGATGAGAACGTGGCGGGATGAAGGTAAACCAAGGCAGGGAAATGAAAGATAGAAATCTTAACAACCCAAGACTTCCTTGGAAGTTTTCTGCAATGATGATAAATTCAGTATCTGCTTCACACAGAGGTAATTGGCATAACTAGAAGTAAATGCAGAGAAACAACGCAGGAGGAGAAAGGGGAACCAGGAAAGAGACAGAAAAACCCCAGCACTCAAGACATGGACCAGGTTCAAAGACAAGATAGTCACTCTTCCTACATTAAAACTAGCATAAACAAATATGTGTCTCAGTCTGACAGGAATGAATTAAGTTGTTCATGCCACAGACTTGTTATCACTAACAGAAAAGAGCTGCAGTAACAATTGCATATGGCCTCTTAGCATGATCCAATGTGAAATCCCAACAAATGTTTGCAAGGAACTCATAAATGGACTTGAGATTGGTGCAGGTAAAGCAGGAATTAGCATCTTCTCTATTTTTTTTCCATATCCCCATCTGTCTGTTCTGCTCCTGTGCTACATGTTACTGTGTACAGAATGAAGTCAACACAGAGAAATGTCTCCTTGAACCCCTGAGGCTTCAGAGATTTTTATTAAAATCACAATAAAGCTGGCATTAAGCATCACATACCTTGCTAGTAACAACCAAATTTCCTAGGCTGAAGAGAGCTCACAGGCTGCTTTTCCAATGAGCAATAGGACCCTTTCCAAAGAAGTGCAGGAATAGTGCAGAAATAACTGCATACTCTTACAGAACTGAGGACATCCCAGTGGAAAAAATCTCTGTGGTGACTCCAGAAACAGGGTATTGTGTCTTCTGGGAGCAAGGTTCTTCTGCATATACGTGCAGGTTAAAAGGAATTCGAGCAAATCTGCAATGACTACAGCTGCAAATAACATTTACCAAATACAAAACAATTTTTCAATTACACGGCAGATATTATCTCAGCAAAGAATTCACTGCCTTAAAAGATTCTGTTTTGAATAGTAAACCATTCTCATAAATTTAAATGGCCACAAGCTTCTCAAACATCATGATATTCTGTGGGCAGCATGGGTCCTGTGGTAGTTATGTCAAAGTCAAGGGAACAATAGCAGAGTCTTATCCATCCTTTGCAATCTGGCAGTTAATATTCTATAGATTTATGGAGATGACTGTAGTTTGACTTACATCTCTCATATACATAAGGTTAGCACACAGCTGAGTTTTTCTATGTGAGTCCCTTAACTACAAGAATCTTTCCCAGAGAGCAATGCAGTAAATCTCTTGGTTGGGAACTGAATAGGTGATAAGAATGTCAAGGCATATTTATGCTTTTTTTCCCCTGTAACAAGTAAAAGTGATTTATACTTAGGCAAAGAGCTGATATAAAAAGAAGCCTATAAATTTAAAATGTTTTTTATCCCAGTGACATAAAAATACACCATTTTGCTGGAAGTAAGAAACATGCTTTCACTGTGTATTCCAAAAAGGCAACACCAAGAGAGAGTTAAAATTTACAGTTGGTTTTGAAAACTCAGAAATCTTTTTTTCTGGCTAGACTTCCATGTTTCTTCCCGGTTCATGTCACTAGCTCATTCTTCTGCTCGTTGCAGCTTGCAACACCCAGCAAAAGGAGGAGCAGGTTCATGATTATTTGATGTTGCAGCCACCTGCTTCACCTCTCAGGGCTTTTTGCAGCAACCAGGGGGCTGCTGTATCTGGCAGTGCTGCCCTCCAAGTTCCCAGGTTGCCCACTTAACCCAGAGCTTTCAGCCTCAGCCCATTATGACAGCTTTATAACCACTGAGGATTGCTGTGTCTTACCAGACTGTTTAGATCAGTTTTAAGGCTTTCTCTGTTGCTAAAAGCAGATTCTTATCCATTAGAAATTGCCAGAGATTCATTGATTTCAGTTTACTAATTATGATTGCTTCTTACAGGCTCACTTTGATCAAGATGCTGGCTCAGAGCACGCTGGCAGGAAAAATGGGTACAATTCTCTCATTTAGATCCAACATGGTTATATCTGGGGGACTAAGCATTAAAAAAAAAGGGGACTGAGCATTTAAAAAGCAACCAGTCATACAGCATTAGGAGTTAGGCATGCAAAACCTTAGCCTAGAAAGTTATTTTTTTTTATATATATATATATATATGTATGTGTGTATGTGTGTGTTTGCATACATAACCACAGAAAGCATTCACTGTAATGGCTGAGAGCTTTGTAGTTCTTCCATCTATTATATGGAAACAGTAGAGGAAATAGGCTTTTTATTTGCCTTATTCTCTTGCTACTTTGGCATCCTACTCAGTGACCACATTCAGGATCTCACGCCAGCTGAATCTGATAATGGGCAGGAAGGCAGGGCTAGTCTCAGGCCTCAGATTTTGGAGTCATCCCATCAGGATGCCAGCCCAATGAAGAAAGAGTGGGAGCTGACTCATCAGCATTTAGCACAAATAGGGAAAAGATGGGAGGGGGAAAGCTGCCATCACATGAGGGCTGAGGTCATTCCCAAAGGGAGCACAGGGAAATGTGGTCTGGTGGAGACTCGTAAAGGTGAGACCTGTCTGTGTGTTTAATAGCAGGGTCAGAGTAAAGAGAGGATTTTGTGGCCATTCTAGAGGTAGGAGACTGGGGGGGAATTTGCAACTGGATTCGGGGAAAGCCACTGGGCTGCCCGGAGGGTTTTGCCAGCTGGGACACAGTTCTGTGCTATTTGAGAGGGGAACATGATGTCAATATATAGCCCTTAATGCTCAGCTGCTGCTTCTTCAGAGCGCAGCAGGCAAGATTTTGCCATGCTTGTTCTGCTGTCTGGGCAAAGGGGTGATTTCCTTGTTCTGCTGTCTGGGCAAAGGGGTGATTTCCCTTTGCGAATCCCCAAGGCATAAGGGGATTCTGACAGGGCTGCTGTTGTGGGAATCTGAAGAAGATTTTCCTGATACAAAACCCAAACCACACCACTCTTGTAGTACTTTGCTTTTAACATTTCTGTCTCCTGGGAGACAGTGGAAATTAACACTTTAGGCCCATGTTCAGAGAAAGCTGGATGAAGAAGCATCGCAGGTAGGAAGGTTGGTCAACATTTCACGGGGAGGATGGGGAAAAACAAGCTGATCTGGTGGGACTGAGATGTATGAGGTCCACGGCCTGAGTCAGATGGATTCTCCCACATGTGTCTGGTGGCCAACAATGTTGAAGCCCAAGAGAATCTGTCAAACCTTCCCATCCCTTAAGAAAGGTACCAATTTGTATATGAAGCAGGTTTCAGGTATTTTCTATTCCAAAATATCAAACTTGCAGATTTTGTAAACAGTTGACTGATGATATGGCTACCACTGATTTTTCTGCCTCTTTTTGTTTCATGCAATGCTAGCTCTGAAAAAGCAAACCTAGACTGAGTCCTCTCTGTCAGCTGATCACAGTACTCAGGTATGTCCTACTCCACTGCAAGATTGGCAAAGAAGAAAAAAACTTCTGAAACCCCAGCAGCCCTGTTTTGCAGAGAGCTATCTCCTTTGCTCCAAATAGCTCCCAATTCTGTCATTCTTGAACACCTGCCCTGTGCTTATGGATTTCTTTTTGCAGCTGTCCTGTAAAAAGAACCAAGGCCCTAAGGGTCTGACTAACGTCACCAAGGAGGTCTGTGGTCACACTCAAATGGATATAAAATAATGGCAGATTCCAGTGTCCCAACCACTGAACCATTTCTGACCTTCTCATGTTTGTAAAAAAAAAAAAAAAAAAAAAAAAAAAAATTCTTTCCCAAAGCACTTGAGCCAGCCTTAGTCATTTGTTAGGCTAGAAGAGATTCATACCCAAATGCACAATGAGGTATTCAGAGTCCTCCAGCTCCAAAACATTCGCATTTCTGTTCCAATTGGGAATGTTCTGGTGACTAATTTGTAGATTGCAGTGAGGCCCATGAGTGCATCTTTAACAAAATTGTTCTAAAATATTCAGCCTCTCAGGCTATTTGTTTCTATTTTACAGTTTTGTTTTGGGAGGGGCTTGGGGAGGTTAGGTTTGGGTTGGTTTTGCTCTTGATGTGCTGATGGTTCAGCGTTGTTGATGTTGTCGCAAGTGCTGTTTAATACCTTAACACTCTTCAGCTATACATAGTAGTACTAAATATTCAACTAAGAAGAACTAAGAAGAATCACAAATATCAATAGTAAGGGAGTAAATGCAAGGCAGATCCAGGCTTGTGTATTCTAGATGGTGTATTCTCTAAAATATCATCTCTTTCTGGAATCTGGGGAGTTTTTACCACTATTAGTACTTAAGCACAATTGCAATTGACTAATCTCTACAATACTTCCTCAGTTCAATATAACACAATTCACATATGGTGGGTTTTTTTGTCAGATACATTATAATAATTAGTATTTGTTGCCTTACTTTTACACCATGGGCAAAATAACTGAAGTAATTTGGTCCGATATAGTGCCTGACTTTATTTCACGGAGCCAACAGTGAAATGCTTTTTCTTCTTGTGCAGTTACCCAAAATATGCCTGAAATGGTGAACTGACCTTCAGCAAGAAAATTTTCCAATCTCTGCTATCTGAAGGAGAGAGACTTTGTGATTCTTACAGCAGCTTTATCTGGTAAGCTACACTGTAAAGTGCATTTGCATTCATGGCCAGGTGACATTAACATCTGTTGAGAAAAGCTTCAATACTGTCTTCAAAAGAAGCAGTTAGAACACCTCCTCTAGTAGAAGATGCCTCATATTCTAAAAACTGTAGAGGGAAAGGACAGAGGAGGTGAGTGGTCTCAGGCAGGCAAATTACGAGTTGGGACAGAATTGGAAGAGCAGAGATTACTTAAGGTTGGCCTGTGGAAGTGGGATGCTTTGTAATTTAGCCCCGATGTAGGATAAAAGGGGGATGCTACTCTGAGCATCTCATTTTGACTTGTCTTGAATATTAGAGAGAAGTGCCTTGCTTTCTCTTTTTTTGTTCTTTCTCCGATCTTGTCACAGCAGTATTTAAAGTGAACTTTCACGGAAAGGAAAAATTCCACAGCACACGTCAAAAGTCACTGGTAACATTTCACCTAATACACAGGTAGTCCCAGCCCTATGAAGGGGAGGAAGACACACTGCTGGATTGCATTTTAGCTTTGCAAATTGGCCCAAATGCAAATTAATTCATTCACTCGTCCCTAATGCTGCTTATCCAATACATTCATAGATAACAAAGATTGCAAGTCCCAAAGTGACACTGAGCATGAAGGCTCATTATCTCTGTCTAACGTGGTCAAAGCCAAGGACGTGTGGTTGTGACTACCAGTAATGTCTATCTGTTGAGTAGTTTTTCTTGACAGTGAATTCCGGAGGAATACACTGAAAAGAAGAAATAACAAGTCTTAGTGGTTTTTAAATTAACAGCCTTCTAGAGCTGAGCTGAGCTCACAGATCATCAGTTTCTGAGTTCAGAATGCTGCTAATGAATCAAAGTTTCTGTCATAAAGCAATGTGACATTAAATTCCCATTAGACATAGATGCAAAAATGACTTCTTTTTTCCCTGCTAAATGCCATTCAAATATGTTATCAGTAGGCAAGATAGCATAAAAGGATTAGAATTAGTTTCAGTTATTTCTCCCTGTGCCGTTTTCCCTGGTTAACAGGAGTCTGAAGACTTTTTAGCTCAAAGACAAGGTCAAGCTCATCTTAAATAATTTTAAGCAATGTTGGCTTTGAAAGGACGGTAAAATATTTGTTCATCTGCCAGCTGTGACTTATTCTATTGTTTTTGCCTCGTCCACTGAAATTAGTAAGAAATTACCTAGAAATTTCAGTGTCAGTTGTGTTGAACTCATACACTTCCTTAAAAATGACAGGAAAATATCTTCTTGCTCTGCAACTGTGAGACGGGTATCTTCCAAATCTACCCGTGAATCACTGAACCTTGACTAGCTCATATTCTGGAGGGATATCCCGGATTCCAGAGGGGAAAAAAATAAAAAAAATCTTTAAAGAATATGCAGACAAAGCATCTTATGATAACTGTGCTGCTACTCCTAATGCTATTCACCAACAGCCAAAATGGACATGGGTTTTGGTAGAACCTGTGTGGGAAAGTGATGGTCTATACTGCAGAAAGCTCATCCTAAAATGCCTTCCACAGGTCATAAAAATGCTGAAATTGTGTCGAATGGGCCCTGTATGTATCCCAGATGGATCAGTTAAGGCTTGGTTTGAATGATCATGTCCTTGGTGTTAGTGAAAAAGTTTGGATGGTCCCTGTAGCAAGGAAGGGGCAGTAACCAAGGAACAGTGAAAAATCCACCTAGCAGAGAGAGTTACAAAGACAAAGAGGGAGGGAGAGACTCCAGGCAAACCCATTTGAATGAAACTAAGTGTGAGCTCTGTGGTGAACCCTGTTCTGGAGGAGCCCACAGGGAAGGTGCACAATGGCCACTCAGGCAGCCTCTGAGTGGGCCTGGCTGAGGCTCTAGGTGAGCATGTCCAGTGTGAATTGACTGAGATGGTTACAAGCATGCATGAAAGCTTAAACGGAAAATAATCCTGAGAAACAGAAGACAGGGCCTGACCTACTTCAAATTGAGGAACTGTAAAATCAGTTGATTTGATCAAGTGGAGATAGTTACTTCTGCGGTAAGAAAAGGAGCAGAAAAGGCAAACCAAGCCTTTTGGAAAGATCAAGCTCAGCTTCTAGAAACAGCTACGCTGAGCACAAATGGGCTACAACTGAGCTTTTTTAGCCAAAGATTTTCTTTCTATATATTGAGATCAATAGAGCAGTTACTACCTGTTTCTGATACCAGTAATGTTTGGCCAAGAGATGCAATAGATGTATGAAAAGGCAAAAGAAAAAAAAAATTTGGATTCCTTATTTTAGATAAAACTACATAATAGATAGATGACTGATAGACAGATGATAGATACAGCAACACAAAGAAGGTACAAGAGAAAGTAAATCAGATACATTTTTTAATAGAATTCAGGAATAATGGGGGCATAGGCAAATTTAGAGATGATAATCAGGAAAGTTGCTTCACAATGCACAGACACTTGACATCACAGACACTTGAGACCATATGTCAGTAGATTCTGGTGAAAATTAGTGAATACATGCAGGAAACAGAAACATCTGATTTTTTATTTTATCAGCTGCCTGGAATGAATGTAAGGCTTTCAGTTCCAATACAGTACTTATGTGTCTAGAGATCATATTGACAGGTGATTTCATTCCAGATTTCTTTTAATCTTTTTGGGCATCTGGTTCTAGACTGACCTATGGTATATGTAGTTATTCTTGGGGTTTTTTATATTTATATTTAAACAAGAGCCTCTGCTCCGTTTCAGTTGTTTTCTCTTCATCTCCACTTTCTATTGTTTCTCAGACTTATTCTCCATGCTTACACATGTCCATCATTTATCTAGTCACATTGCAGAATCTATTACATCTGCTTTTCATCTTGCCTGTTGTATGAATCAGCATAAAAATTCATGTTGTAGGGAAGGCAACTGTGAACCATAAAATGCCTTGGTAGTGGTCCAGGGAAGGATTCTTTTGGTAGCAGGAGGAGAAGTTCCCATCTTGTGAGACAAATTGTGAAAGTATGAAGTTAGCTGCGGTAGCCTTGCCAAAGGATGTTCCCCTCTGGAATAACACTTTACACAGCCAAGGAAGTAGGCAGAACTGGACTTGCAATTGGAACAAACAGGTTCTTAAACACAATGCAAATGTATAAGCTGTAGAGTGAACATGTCAAATGTACACATCACAGAACTGTATTGGGAGAGTATTTCATTTACATTTACATTTGCCTTCAGCACTCACAACTGCTCCTTAAAAGAATCCCTGGCTGATTTTCTTTTTTCCTGAAATTCTAAAAATATCAAAGACTTTTGATGCATACAGTCAATATCATTTAAATAGAGACAGGGGTCTGGACCCAGAGACCCCATGTCTGATACCACATTAGCTTAATTTATTGTTCACAGTAGGCAGTGGTTGTCTGAGCAGATAGGCTTTCCAGACATATTATTTGACATCATTACAGTTGAATATGCACCAGAATACCATGTGGTGAGTACGTAATAAATCAGCTCATTATGTCTATAATCATTATGATTATGTGTTGTTCCAGATCTCAGTTTTGTTGACATAAAAGGAGGTAAACAGTATAAATTACTGACTCATCAAATGGTTTGTTTTAATTTGTTGAGAAGGCAGAAGGTTGGTTTTTTGTCTGTCCTGTTTCACATTTAGAATCACAGTAATGAATATATAGAATATGTGTGAAACGGAAATAGCTGAATCTGAAATTAACCACACCCAAATGTACTACATAGACACTAATAGTGAAAATAAAAGTATCACAGCACATTGACCAAAAGCTTCCTTTCATAACAAGGGAATCACAGAATCACAGACTGGTTACTAGAGGGTGGAAGGGACCTCTGGAAGTCGTCTGGTCTGACCCCCCTGCTCAAGCAGGGCTGCCTAAAGCAGGTTGCCCGGGACCACAATCAGATGGCTTTTTAGTATCTCCAAGGACAGAGACTCCACATGCTCTCTGGGCAACTGTGCCAGTGCTCAGTCAGCTTCACAGCAAAGCTGCCTTCCAGCTGGTCAGTGCCCAGCATGTACCAGTGCCTGGGGTTATTCCTCCCCAGGTGGAGGGCTTTGCACTTTCTCTTGCTGAAATGCTTGAGGTTCCTGTCAGCCCATTTCTCCAGCCTGTTGAGGTCCCTCTGGATGGCAGCATGACCCTCTGGTGTATCAGCCACTCTTCTTAGATACGTGTCATCAGCAAAGATGCTGAAGGTACACTCTGTCCCATCATCTAGATCATGAGTGAGGATGTTTAACAGTATTGACCCAGTCTTCACCCCTGGGATATATCACTAGCCACTGGCCTACAACAAGATTTCTTGCCACTGATCACCACCTTCTGAACATGGCTGTTCAGCCGCTTTTCAGTCCACCTCATTGCCCGCCCACCAGTTGTGGGTGGACCCCATCAGGGCCCATGTATCTGTGTATGCCCAGTCTGCTTAAGTATTCTCTAACCTGATCATTGTCCACCAACACTATGTCTTCCTTGTTCCAGACATCCCCTGGTCTCTGGGACCTGGTATTTCTGAAGGATGATCTTGCAAGTAAACACTGAGGTGACGGCAGCATTCTTACAGCCTTTTCTATGTCTTGTGTAATCAGGTCCCCCTTCTCATTCAACAATGGGCCCACATTTTCCCTAGTCTTTCTTTTGTTACCTATGTACCCATAGAAGCCCTTCTTGTTGTCTTTGACATTCCTAGACAGATTCAATTTCAGTCAGGCTTTAGCTTTCTTAACTTCACCCCTGGATGCTCTGACAATTCCTCTCAGGCTACCCATTCTTGCTTCCTCCCTTTGTATGCTTCCTTTTAGTGTCTGAGTTTGGCCAGGAGATTTTTGTTCATCCATGCAGGCTTCCTGGCATTTTTCCTTTCTTCCTCCTCATTGGGATGGACCACTCTTGAGGATGGAGGATGTGATGCTTGAATATTAAGCAGCTTTCCTGGGCCCCTCTTCCCTCCAGGGCTTTATCCCGTGGGACTCTGCCAACCAGATCATTGAAGATGCCAAACTCTGCTCTCCTGAAGTCCAGGGTTGTGAGCTTGCTTCTTGAACTCCTTCCTCCCTTTCAGGATCCCAAACTCCACCATCTCATTGTCACTGCAGCCAAGGCTGCCTTTCACATCCCCAGTGAGACCCTCCTTATTAGTGAGCATGAGGTCCAATGACTACTTCTTCTCATTGGCTCCTGTCACTTGGGTGAAGGAGTTGATGCACCCCAAGAACCTCCAGGATTGCCTGTGCCCTGCTCTGTTGTCCCTCCTGTATATACTGTGGTGGTTAAAGTTCCCCACAAGGACCTTCACAGCACAGTCAGAGGCAAAAACTGCCAGGGGGTGCAAGGTGAGGGCCAAAGATGTTTTCATAAGGCTGTAGAAATTCACATTCTTACATATTTTCAACTGAAATTTGACATAGCTACCTGAGGTAAAGCAAGTGGCGTATGAATTCATAGCGTTTTAGAACCACTGTGAAACGGAAAAAGTGAGTTCACTCACAGTGGTATACTACTTGTTCCATGCAGTTCTCTTTATATCCTTTTTTTTCTTTTTATAAAGACCATAATGTTTAAGGGAAACATTCTTAAAGGAAATATGACCAACAGAGTCTATTCTTTCTAGCCATAAACTGTTATCAGTCCCAGTCTAATGATCCAGGAGCGTTATTACTGTGGCTGAGCAGCGCATCCATTTGTGAGATGCCCAGTACAGCCCATTAGGTATGTGAGAGGTAAAGGGAGCGGGAGATGCTATGTAACATGTGGAATGAATATTTGCTCTGCTCTGCTGGTTATACGGAAAGTGCATGATCACAAAGCCACAGGCATCACGTCACCTCGTGTATGGTTTTCTTCCTCGATACATTTGTCTTTAATGGCACAGCTGCTGACTGCAGCTATCATACCAGAGGACTCGTACCTTTTTTTGGCTCAGTTCCCAGTCCAAAATGAACATGTTCATCCAGTCATTCACTTGTTTTTCACATTAATGGGAAGCAAAGGTGTAAGTGCCCTCACCGAACTATAAATGTTAAATGACTGCAGTCACAAGTTTGCTTTCCACTGCTCTTTTCAGCTCAATCTCCAGCTGGAGTTTTGCCTGGGAAAAGTTTTGGTTTTATTTACTTTTTGAAGTATTCTTAACTCCTTTTCCTAAAGAAGACATGCAAGATGCTACATAAAAAAAAAAGGCTTGTACAGAATTAAAATTTTGTATCAATGTAATCAAAACTGAAGACATCTTGAGAAATATGGTAGAAGCAATGCAATAAACAACAGGCCTAAACCATACCAACATAAACTTGTGTATTGCTACTGAAGTAAATGAAACGACATTAGTTTAGGTCAACTACACATCTTGTCAACATGTTATGCCACTTCTTATTTTAATAGATGATCAGCTCTATTTTTTTTTCAGCTACAGTAAGGAACTTTTTTTAGACAGATTCTGATATAGTTTGAAGATGAGAATTCTACATGACTCTTCAAAGGCACTGCAGAAGTGTGGTTGTAATTTCTGATGGTTAATTGTATTCTGGCAGCTTCTAGAAAGTCCAGGCTCCTGTTGCCCTAAGCTCTGGCCCAATACATATCAAAAGATAATCCCTCTACATTTAAATTCATGCTTTTACCCTGGCCAATACAAGCAAGTTAAAAAGGTTTAATGCTTTATTATTCTCAGGAAAAAATAATATACACACACTTAATTTTAAGCATGATAAGTTGACTTAAGCAAGTGCTAAGCACAGTGTTTAAAGCAAAAGAACCATCTTTGTGCTGTCCTTCATATGAATGCATTTCTGCATTGAGGCCCACAAAAAGATAACATAAAACAAATGTATACAGCTGAAGATGGAAACAGACAAAAGAATGGGGAAAACCAATAGTAAATTGGCACACAGGTAATTAAGCAAGTAAGTTAAAAGTTAAGATAAATAAACTAGAATAATCTAAATATCTGCTTTGCATTGATATCATGACACATTGATATGTTGAGATATGAGGACTTTGTTATCAGGTCAGCAACTAGTCAAGTTCAGACCTCATAACAGGATTTAGAAAATGGTTTATAGCCCTTTAATATCAATATTGAATGATGTACCAAATAAAACCCTTCTATGGCAGTCTGTGATTCAGGGAAAAGGACGAAGAGGAAAAAAATAGTACATGAGAAGAGGTCATAAATAAAGTAGCCATGCCCTGAGTGCATCCATGCACTTCATCACCTTAACCAATTTCTGCAATGATCTGGCTCTCTTTGGTGCCTCTTCCCAGCTTTCCTAGAACACCATTGCATTTGGAAACAAAGGCATCCATACACTAGTGAGCATGAGGAAGAGATTATTAGTTGAGCTGTATTTCAGTCATATTACTGTTTTCGTTCTTCTTGGATTTCCTTGTCCATCAGGAGATAATAAGTAGACCCAGTGCTCAGCCATGACTGCCGAGAGCAGCATGGGGATTCCCAGTCATGCTGTACAGACAGAAGGAAATCTTTATCTGAAGTCGTCAGGAAAACATTCAGGGACTAGTCTGGAAGTGCATGGACATGCATGGGCTTGGAGCAAACAAAGCTCCCAACCCCTCTCTTTTTTGTCTCAGAATTACAGGTGCTCCTTTCCAGCAGGTGCTGGGACTGATCCTCCACATGCTCTGAAGGTGCTTGAAAACCCTAAAATAGGAAGGGCAGAATAGCCCATAGAAAACCTTCCCAGCCTTTCCAGCTGCGTGTATATAACTTGTTGCTGTGACTTTCAAGGCTGGATGGTCAACCACCTCCCTTACATGCATTTGAAACTCCTACCATGTTTCCACTTCAATGAATGTCAAAGTAGGTTTCCAAAGAGGAGGAAAATATTACCTATAAATACTAAAACAGCTGAAATTCCTTGCTTTGCAAATGCTTTCAGAGCCAAATAAGGGCTAGCTGCAGACAAGTCTGATTCTCACCTCTCTTATTTCTTCCTGGGCAGCGAAGGTTGCAGTCAAAGGGAGTAGCATTAATATTTTTCATTGGAAATGGGGAGAAAGACGCAGAAAGGAAAAGATGTCAGTGGGGTGTTAAAGCTACACCAAAGACATGAGAAGCTTGGCTAGTTTGCAGAATTAATTGAGTTACATGGATAACTGAGTGCTAAGACTGATTTTATTACCTCAGGCTAAGGGGAGTATAACAGAAAAGGTCTCTCTGAAGAATCCATATAAGGAATCTTATGTTTAGGAGAGTTGAGGAAAACGACACTAATTGTAAATGTCCCTTGATGAGCAGCTCCTGAGATGCCATGGTGTCCTTGTAAAGCAGCAAGGTCTGTAAGTGCCTACGGCTACCTCTTCATAAAAGTACAATTGCTGACAAAAGGAAATTGCATCATCCAGCCTTTCTTCTTCTTTAACAAAAAAAGGGGAAGTTTCACTGTAGTATTGTTAATGGTAAGAGGATTAATTCTAGGAAGTTTGGAAATGCTTCTTTAAAAATAGGTCATTTAGCAGAATAATGAAGAGGAGTTGAACACTGACTCTGCCGACCTGACCTTGTACTCCTGACTCAGACATGACCAGGGTAAGGATCAGGCTGTGTACAGACCTGCAGAGCACCAAAAAAAGTAGCAAGATTGTAAAGAGAGTGAAGTAAATAGGAGCTACTGGGAACCTCTGGCTGCACTAGTGCTATAAATTTTTTGTTTTCCCTGGTAAAGTTTGATGCTCTCTCCACTCTCCCCCCCTCCAGTGAGGTTTTCTCGTGTTCGGGCTCTCAAGAGTACTGCCAATTTGATTTTGGCACAAGTGAAAAAGTGGTTATTGTTGGGAAATATTGAAAATATCTTAAATTTTCCATGGTTAAATAATTGTCAGAAAGCCAGAGTCAGGAATGGCTGTTACATAAATATGCGCTGATCTTAGTGGCCACTGTTGGGGAAGAAATTACATATGCCACGGCAGGAAATCTAACATGTTTTTTATGATCACTTAACCCGTGAGTCAAAGAGATTTAGGATCAATAACTGAGCCTGAGGGTGTTTTGCACAACAGTGAATAAAATACAGGTCCGTTCATACGGATCAAGGGAATGTGGTTCATTGATATTTATGACTATTAGAGTTAAAAAATATTTTCTTAGGTCTTCTAGTCAACTGTTCTTCCCCTCACTCCCCCCCCTCCAAGTCTTTTGCATATTGCAACAGAGTTCTCCTCGCAGCTTGTCCTATAGTTTGGAAATCCTGCTCCTGTTTATCCATAAAGGAAGGTAAAAGAGTAACAATCTTTCCAGTTGAAAACGCGTGCTTGACTTGAATCTCTGGGCACTGCAGAACCATTTCCTGTTCTGATCGCAGCAGAGAGAGATAAAATTCCACAGCGGTGGGAATAAACCGAAATGAGAGCAAAGATTTCCAGTCAGTTCTGAGTCCTAACCCAAAATGTCCTTTGCTGAGAATATTTTTGCTTGGATCTATTTTTTGATGGCTCGCTGCAGGCAGAGAGGGCAGCGCTTCAGGCAGGAAGCCGAATTTCCCGATCAAAAACAACAATCCGGACCGAAAGCCTGACGAGGGCTGGTCGGCATTTGCACGCGCTGCAATCCCACATGCAAATTAGAACAGCTCCTCGAGCGAACGGCTCATTAGGCTCCCGGATAGCTATCTGCGGGCACCCCTCCCCGCCTGCCACACGCGGGACTAGCGAAGGTGGACGGAATTAGTGGATTTTGGATGCGCGGGTTCTGGCTCTTCTTTCTGCCCTGAAGGGGCTCAGCGTGTGGTTTTGCCTCAGGAGCTGTGAGGAAGGGGCTGGCAGAGGAGGCAACGCCGAGCGAGCCCTGGCGGACCGCGGGGGTGTCCCGGGGCTGGGGGGGGGGGAGCTGCGGAGGGTCCCAGGGACCCCCCTGCTCATCCCCACGCACCTGATGGAAGGCAGGAGCCTCCAGCGCCCAGGCGAGGCCTGAGGAGGGGTCGGCGTGAGCTGGAAACGCCTCCCTGGATGCAGGTACCTGCCCGCGCCCCCCGCCTTCGGGAGGGCTGGAAGGCGGGGTGTGGGGGCTAAGCGACGACGGGGAGGGGGGTACCCTTCCCTCTACACCCCCCTCACCCCTCCAGGAGCTGCCCGGTGCCCTCCCCGCCGACCCCCGGGAGCTGCCCCGCTCTCCCTGCGGCCGCCGGGGGGAGCCCAGCCCCGGACCGGGCGCTCCCCCCCCCCCCCCCCTCTTCCCC